>NC_056745.1:506495117-506825117 GCF_019279795.1 Protopterus annectens
AGCTCTTGGCCAAATAACATGAAAGCATCACTGAACCTTCAGTTTGAGTTTCTTCACTTCCATAAGCAACAAGTCTTGCACTACTGACTACATTGAGTTGTTCATTTGTTCTCACTTTAGCAAATGTGTCTGCTGATATAACATTACACTTTGAACCAGTGTCTACTTTAAGCTCTGTGGATTTTCCATTAATCCAGACAGTACAAAACACTTTGCTTCTTGTTAATAAATTCACAGCATCAACTCTTTAATCAAGCACTGATACACCATCTACATAGAAAGGTGTCTGCCTCGGCTCTACTTGATCAACTTGCTTCTTTGTGTGACCTTTCTTTACAACTGTGTGAGGCTTACTTGATTTACAAAACTTTTGACAGTGGTTCCAATTTTTACACTTGTAGCATTGTTGACCACATGCTAAGCACTTCTCTCTTTTAGACTCATGATTTGCACCACAATAAAGCTGGACTTGGGTTTTGCTCTTTCATGCTTGTACTGCATTGAGCTAGAGTACACTGCCTTCTTAGAACTTACTGGAAAGCTATGTGTCTTCCCTGGAAACTTCGTAGCTGCCATATGCTTGGGCCTACTTTTGTTTGCCATGTGTTGTATACAATCTACATTTGCTCTGGAGCCAACTGAAACCAAGCTCTTGCCACTCGCAAGCATACTTGTGTGTTTTTCTGCCCCCTCATGGATTTGATAAATCTCTATGGCTTTGCTCAACATTAAGTCACTATCATGAAGTAAAATGTTTCTCACAGCAACACTGTTAATACCGCACGCAAGCCTGTCCTTTATCAGCTCATCTTTTAAGTTACCAGACCAACAAGTCTTAGCTTTGTTTCTCAGGTCAGTTATATAAGCTGCAAATGTTTCCCCTGGTTTCTGATCTCTTGTGTAAAACAAATGCCTCTCTAATGTAATATTTGTCTGGGGGTTACACATTTCTCTGAACTTGCACTTCAAACACTCTGGGTCTTGTCTGCATTCAGCTTGTACAACAATATGGCTGTTTTTACCTTCTCCTTCATACACTGCAGGTGCATACACAAATGAATGCTCGCTCTCCATGGCCTCTGACCCAGCCAGGTTTAGCAAAATGAATGCCCTGGTGCATGTATCTCTATCTGCATAAGTGTCTTATATAAAAATATCATACTCTTGCTCAACTATTCTCCAATTCTCTGTAATATTCTGATCAAATACAAGTGGTAGAGGCTTTCAAAATCCGTCTGCCATATTAACACATACCAGTGAAGGGTTTTGCAAATAAGCACAAGCATACACACATGTACATATGCCAGAAACTTATGCCGGTATTTGTAACTTTGTCCAATGCCTTTGTGCTTCTGAATTTATACCTCTTGGGCTTTTTGAAATAATGCTAATAAACAAACTCATAGTATCTTTGAATAACTGGACTTTGCAAAATAAACTTTTTGAGCGCATTAACACTCTTGAAAAATGATAGTCATTTATCATCATTTTGAGAAAGTCACTCATCATCATTTTAAGAAACAACTCAAACAACTTTATGATGTGAATGAAATAAACACTCAGGCACTGTAATACTCTTGTAATACCATTTTGCAATAAATTGCCTCTTATCAGTGTAAGAAACATATCAAATAACTGCACAATGCGAATAAACTGGAACTGTCTTATCTAAAACTCAATAAAATTTTGAAGTAGTTGCACTTTGCGAATAACTGCATACAGCACACTGAAATGTCCCCAAAGTGGTGGTACCTTGCTTGGCAATTCTTTACAGAGTAAGAAACACTCTGTAATGGCGATACTTTGCGAATAGACATACCCAGCTCAAGAAACTTTTCAAAATGGCTATACTTTGACTGTATTTCACAAAATACTTGCACTTCACACACAATAAACTCCTTGAAATACATGCACAGTAATAAGCACACACTGTGAGCACTGTTACACACTTTCAGATACTTCGAATAACTTTAGTTATGCCCTTGATACAATACGAAGTGGTAGTTATGCCAAAACATAGTATTTTGCCACAATACATGCAGTTGTGTTGCTTTCTTTTTCCTTAATGTGTCCTTTTTTGCTCTTATTATATTCATTTTGCTCATTTAAGCCCTTTTCATGCCCAATGTACTTTTCTTGTGCTCGTTTTATTCTAAACATGCCCAGTTTTGCTTTAAGCACACTCATTTTACTTTAAACATGTTCATTTTATCTTTAAACATAATTTTCTTAAACGATTTTATTAAACATGCTCATTTTGCTTTACTGTTAATTGTTTCATTGAATACCTTTATTTTAAACATTTCTTTTTAGCCAACAAACTTTGTGCCTTCCGCTTGCTCAGTAATGCAGTTTGTGCCCTTGTAATGCCCCATTTTGTCTCTTTTATCAGATAAATAGTTTGTGCTACTTCTCATTACCTTTGATTCTTTTGTGCGTGCTTCTTTTAGTTTTACCTTCACTGTCATCTCTGCACCTCATGGCTCTGGATATTACTCTCTGTGATCTCGGTTCTGACACCATGTCGCTCTCCTACTTTAGACACAATAGAAGAGTCTTCATGGGTTCTGTTCAAGCAGCTTTATTTTATACAAACCCATCACTATAGAAGTTTACTGACGTTAACTTAAGTAACTTATATACAAACTAACAACTGTGATCATGCATGCATGCTCTCACTGTGGCTGCTCTTACCAAATGGCACTAGGGATTGCACATCTGGAATTTATACATGCCTTGACATGCTTCTTAAAGATACAGCACACTTCACTTACATCCTGATCTACAGCTTCTTTATACAAATGTTTATCTTTTAAATTATTGTCTTCCCCAAATTTAAGAGATATAGATTCAAGAACTGCTGCCAGCCTGCCCTTAGTAGATCTATATTACCTTAATGAAATTCATTAAAGTACAGAGCCACGAGGCTGTCCTTTTTAATATCTTACATATGATCCTACAATCTAGTTGTTTTTTAATCTCCCCTATATACATTAAATCACAAGGGCACTTAAGGGCATACATAATACCTTCTGTAGTACAATATCTCTCATTAGATTTGAAACTTCTTGTTTTTCTTTTGGTTGTTCCTGTTAGGGGTCGCCACAGCGGATCATCTGTTTCCATTTCCTCCTGTCCTCTGCATCTTGCTCTGTCACACCAAACACCTGCATGCCCTCTCTCAGCACATCCATAAACTTTATCTTAGGCCTTCCTCTTTTCCTCTAACCTGGCAGCTTCATCCTTAGCATCCATTTCCCAATATACCCAGCATCCCTTCTCAGCACATGTCCAAACCAACACAATCTCGCCTCTCTGGCTTTTTCTCCAAACCATCCAACCTTGGCTGACCCTTTAATATACTTATTCCTAATCCTGTCTACTCTCGTCACACCCAGTGCAAATCTTAACATCTTTAACTCTTTAAGATTTTTAGATTTGAAACTAATATTATTTACATTCTGAAAAGTATGAACAATATATTTACAAGTACAGCATGACCCACAAGGGAAATTATCTTTACTATAACTCTTGCATATATTAATATTTATTTGTACCCAGGGATATTTAAAAAAAATTCCCAACATATCACCTATACTGTGGACCCATTTAAATGCAATTTTGGGGCTACCATACAATTTTTTATTAATTATCCCAAGGATTCATTAACAGTGCATACATGTCATGCTGAAGGTGACATAATCGGCAGTCTTTGAGCACTGATATGTATGACTCCAAGAACACTACATACCAAGCAGCGCCTGCTTATGGCCAGATAACATGCTCACATTCATGTACAAGTCCAGCAGGGCTCAAACGATGTAAACACAGGATTGTAAACAAGCCTAAGCTCGGTAAGTGGGTACATTTCAATGGCACAACAATAGATAGGGCAAGTTGGAATACAGGAAAGCAGGGACAAGCCTAATCATAACGAGGGACAAATCCAGAAATAGTCATGGACACTCAGGGACACTTTTTAAAATAGTAGTACTATTAACTTGAGCTGTTGACAGAATAAGAGAGTGTGAATTGGAATACATTTTTAGGAGTAAAAGAAGCATATACATCCAATCAGTGTCATGATTTACTTTTAAGTAAAATGCACCAACTTTCTACATAGGTCACACATTATGACAAGGGATGAAGAGGTACAGAACTAAATCGGCCAATCCCAAATGCTTTTTAACACCTTATTGCTGAGTGATGCCTCCAGTTGTTTCTGCAGTTACATCCTTCTTACGCCTCTAGGAATCAAATAATGTTGCTCATATTTGCCTGAATAATTCCAAAACCATGCGACATACAAAGTATTAAAAGAGTTCATCTTAAAGCTTACACAATGGCAAACTCAACTGTATTGATATAACAACATGACAAAAACCATTTCACCTAGCTCCAATAAATACAACAACCAGGATCCAAAATGTAAAATGTGGGTCCAATGTTCACCTTTGTTACAAAGAACAGACATGTAGTAAAACAAACACACTTTCTTCTAGCGCCTCAGTGTTACCACCTTCAAGGAATAAAAAAACTACATAAACCAAACCTTTTATACTTAATTATAAATTACATTCAATTAATCAATTAAATAAGGATCAAAAATCCACTCAGAAGAATGCTACTGTATATTAACAAACCAAGTAAATAACAACAAAATCCACTTCCAGCAGCTCACAGCAGAGTCTCCAATTGTTCAAAATCCACAGTCTTTCTTAAAAGTGTTTATTACGTAAGCACTTTCACAAACAGTTAAGTTTGCTTCCTCAAACCTTAATGAAAAAACAGCCATGAAACTCATACTTATAACCTCCCATAGATTTAAAACAGCCTATCACTAGTCATTTCTAATTAGCAACAAGTAACCCATTCATTGCCAAGTTACACAGAGAAAATACAGACATTAAAAATACAGGCATTAAAAATACAGGCAATGAAATTGCATTAATAATAAAAATACGAAGACATCGGATTCAGCACTATTTCACCTTATTTCCTTAATCTTTTATTTTTCAGCTTTGATGTGATAGTTAGGTAAGTCCCTTCCCCAGATGTGCACTAAATGTTATTTTCCATTTTAATTCTCATTCTTCGGCGATGTTATTAATATTCCCTAACCTGATATCTTCATGTAAAATCTCCAAGACACTGAACTTAAAATGGTGCTGACTGGCTACTTCCAAAATGTGTTTGCCTACAGCACTATATACATGCCCCCTCCTCAAGCAATGCACATGGTCCCATATTCTCTCCCTTAACCTTCTATTTGTTTTCCTGTATAGTTACAGTTAGTTCCTATACCTAAGGGTATGGGTACAGTTAAATGTGGTCAATGCAATTTTTGTGAATATATCCAAGAGGGGACAGAGTTTATACATCCTGACACTCGTAGATCTTATGTGTTAGAGATAGATGCCAACTGTAAGTCTAGGAATTTGGTCTACCTAGCCCGTTGTTGCACTTGTGCATCATTCTATATCGGGAAAACAAATAGAAGGTTAAGGGAGAGAATACAGGACCACATGTATTGCTTGAGGAGGGGGCATGTATATATGTATATAGTGCTGTAACACATTTTGGAACTAGGCAGTCAGCACCATTTTAATTTTGGTGTCTTGGAGATTTTATATGAAAATATCAGGTTAGGGAACATTAATAACATCACCGAAGAACGATGATTAAAATGGATAATACAATTTAGTGCACATCTGGGGAAGGGACTCAATGACCACCTAAATATCACATCAAAGCTGAAAAATAAAAGAGTAAGGAAATAAGGTGAAATAGTGCGGAATCCTATGTCTTAGTGTTTTTATTATTAATGCATTTTTATTGCCTGAATATTCATTGCCTGTATTTTTAATGTCTGTATTTTTAATATCTGTATTTTCTCTATGTAACTCGGCAATGAATGGGTTACTTGTTGCTAATTAGAAATGACTAGTGATAGGCTCTTTTAAATCTATGGGAGGTTATGAGTTTCATGGCTGTTTTTTCATTAAGGTCTGAGGAAGCAAACTTACTGTTTGTGAAAGCGCTTACGTAATAAACACTTTTAAGAAAGACTGTGGATTTTGAACATTTGGAGACTCTGCTGTGAGCTGCTGGAAGTGGATTTTGCTGTTAATCAATTAAATAATCAATTAAATATGTTCCTAGTTTAAAGCAAACATTGCCAATTTAGTTCATTATTCAAACCTTTATGAACCAAGGTTTTATATTTTAAAATATATATACTTTCCTTTCATAACAACTTTTGGTTTAATATATTCTCACTTCTTCAATACATCAAATTTGTTCCAATATAGTGCCATACAACAAGTTAACATCACTATTGTGATTCATTTTAAAATGTGAAGAAATTATTTTGTCTTCTCTATGGTTCCTTATGTCTCTCATATGTTCCATAAATCTGACTCAAAACTTTCTTTTTGTCTACCCTATGTAATACAGATGACATGGACAACTTAGGGCATATATCACCCCTTTACTTTCACAAGAAAATGTTCCCCTAGATTCAAATCAACATTATTAATACTTCAAAATGTATTAACAATGTGTGTACAGACACTACATTTACCACATTTAAAGTTCCCTTAACTAACAGGGGTCTTCTTATCTCCATTATTGGCATTCTTAATGGATGTTTATATAATAATGTATACTAAAACAAAAATCATATTTGGTTTAAATGTTGGTAGGCTTTTTTACATCTTATATTCCATGTATTTTTACATTTCATGTACTTTTACAATGTATATAGTAAGTTTTTTTATGTAGTTTATTAACTTTTTAATTACCTAAATTACTTAGGGGTTATTAAATAACAATTTTCATTTATTGTTAAATGATTCAGGTGTTTTTAGAGTGTACAGGTGTTTTTATAACACTTATTAATTTATATAAACAATTAATGTTAGCATTTGAGTGATGAATTGTTAATGGCCACAAGGGGGTGTGTTTACTAATTGTACTCCCATAAAGATAAGGAAATACAGAATGTTTATTCCACTCTGATGATGCCCAGGAAAGTGAGTGGGTGAAAGCGCTTAGTGGATTTTAATGAATTTTACTTTTGCCTTATCCAATAAACGGTCAACTATTTGATTCTGGTCGGTTTTATTTGTTTTAATAAGTGAAATGTAGAAATTGATAAAGGTTACATAAAACAAGGCCTATAGCAATGTTGGTGCCCTTTATGTATCAGCTACTACCTTCAGTGCATTGCCTTCAGCAGTGCCATGGTGCTAGAGGAAAAGTCTCAGAAGTTTTTGCCACAAAACAACAAATGAAAATAAGTATTCCACAACATGAATTAGTTAATGTGCATTGTGCCAAATGTCACAGAACAAAATGCATCATTATACTGGGCATGCTCATAAGGAAGTACAGCAATTACTGGATGAACCCCACCTACCCATCCCAAAACCATAACAAACTATAATAACATAGGTCCTATGGTACATTGTGACCTTTAAGTAGCATGACATACATCAATATCTATTTAATAAGTCATTCTATTCCGTAACTACTGTAATGTAAAAAAAAATAAAAGGCATATACCACTGGATTAGAACACATGCATAAGTTCATAGATAAGCACTAGGCTAGCTGCACTTGTGGGTCATTTTAAGCCTGGACTATTTCCCTCAAAGGTGAGATTCAAACCAAGTACTGTGGGTCAGTAAGGTAAATACTATTATGTTAACCCCTTCCAACCTCACAACCACAATAAAGAAATACCTTTTTTTATTATTATTATATTTTTTTTTTGTTAAATGCCATGGCATCTTTTTGCATCTAACTGAGCTTCCCACCAACTAAAACAGATGGGCACTTGGTTTAACATCTCATTTGAAGGACAGGACCCCCTGCTGCTGTACTGCAGTGTCAGCGATATGAAAACTAATTCAATTGCCTGGAGTGGGAACTGGACCCACAGTCTTCTGCTCTTCCAGCACCAAAGGCAAGTGAGCTACCTCTTGAGCCACTGACACTAGATGTAAGTCAAGTTCCTCTTGAGCTGGGAACTACCTGAAGACACCAATCAAGAGTTCATATTAGACTTGTCAAACTGTACACACTTGAAGAGATAACCTAAGCAGTGTGCTTGAATGCATATGGCTTCCATTAAAGGGATTACACAATTTGGCCTGTCTCTCCCAACAGCAAGAAAAATTGCAACCATCAATTATTTTTGAGATGCAAACCCTGAGTGCTACCACTCTGCTACACACTCTGTATTTGCATCTTGACAGATTTGAGCACCTTGCCCATCTGTGTCCTTAGTTTAAAAAGCTGTATATCAACCACAGATGCCACAGACAGAACTTTACCTTAAGTATCATGAAGCACACACTTGAAGGGATTACATCAGCAGTTGGTTGCAATGGTTATGCCTCCACTGCACCATATTCTGTGGCCCAAAATCCTTTTGCCTTGTTAGTGTTCACAGTAGTGTGTGTTGGCATGTCAACATCTTTTAGGTAAGCTAATCCTGTCAATCTTCTACAATTACATTAGCAGATTTGAACCCTGCCTGTCTTGGTCTACAATCTAGACTACTACATATTAACTGCTGATCCCATGGAAGAGATCAGTATTACATATGGCAGAAAGCACACACTTGAATGGATGACTTCAGCAGTGTGCTTGAAGCCATATGACTGACATAAAATGTGTTTGACTTATCAAAATGACGTAGCCTTGTAACTGTTTACCCTACATTGATTTATTCACAGCACATCTGTTGAGGAACCCATTGCTACACATTCCAAATAATCTGTTATACAACTACAGTTGGTGAGAATAGCTGGATTTGAGCTGCTACCTATGTCCACAGTCCAGAGAGCAGTATATTAACTGCTTCGGCAACAAGAGACTTTAAACTACTATTGTCAGAAAGTACACTCTTCAAGGTCTGACTTAAGCATTTTTTGAAATGCTCATGTATACCTAAAATGTATTTTGAGGGATCAAAATCCTTTAGACTTGTCAGTGTTTGCATAAGTTCAAGTCCACCATATCAGTGCCTGCTGCTTAATGCAGTCCTGTATGTAACTGTGGTAGAACATGCATGCATTACTTACACATTGCCAGATTTGAATCCCTGCCTATACATGTTCACACTCTAGAGAAGCTTATATTTGCTACTCATGTCACAAAGTCTTACTGCAATTGTCAGAATGAACATAATAGAAAATATTACTTCATCATCATGTGGCATGACAAATGTTTGGCTTAAAATGACAGAAAGGGCTGTGGGACACCTTTCCCTGTGTAAATATTTCTACTGAAGGGAAATGTATACACAAGACTTATCAGACAGCCACACCTCCATAACAATAGATTTACACACACACACACACACACACACACACACACACACACACACACACACACACACACACGTCAGTGCCAGATTTGAACACCTGCCTATCTAAGCCCACAATCAAGAGAACACGTTATAAACTGCTGACACTACACAATAAATCTTGCTACAAGTGTGAGACAGAACATAGTTGAAGGTATGACTTCACTATTGTGTTGGAAAGCAGATGTTTCAGCTAAAAGGGAATGTAATTGTTGAGGAGCTCTTTCTGAGAGTAAATGTTTCTCCTGAGTGGAAGTGTACACACCAGATCATTTGGATAATACAGTCCTCTCTGTCACTGCAGCCACACCAGTTAGTTGTTGCTTGATTCAGACACATACTTATCTGAGTATATGACCTATTGAACTGTCTATTAGCCACTCACACCACAGAAGTAGACTTACAATAGTTGATAGTTGTGTGAGAGAATATATTTGAAGGGATGATCTCACCATTCAGTTGCAAAGCACATGTTTGGACTACGAGGGACTGAAACAGTTAACGGAGCACTCTCCCAGTGTAAATGATTGTCCTGCATTGAAGTGTACATACCAGATCGGTTGGATATGTCAGTCCTACCTGTCACTGCAATAGCACACATTCACACTAGTTAGTCATGGCTGAATTTGAACGCCTACTTAAGTATACAGTCTAGAGAAGTGTGTGTTAGTCTGTCACACCACAGAAGAAGCCTTACTATGGTTGTGAGACAGAGCATATTTGAACGGAAGACCTTACCACTGTGTTGTAAAACATATGTTTTGACTAAAAGAGACTGTAATTGTTGGGGACCCTCTCCTGGTGTTAATGGTTCTCCTGGGTGTAAATGTACATACTAGTGGCACATTTGACTGGGGAAACATGACTGAAGTGATAGTCAGCTGCAGAGAAATATGGCTGTTTGCAAATTCCCTGTGGGCAGAGAGAAGCAAATACTGCCATGCTCACAGCTTTAATAACCAAATGCATGGAGGCAGAAGAAGTAATGAGTGTTATGCTCAGTGTAGAGTACATACTTGTGTAACTACAACATGTAGAAGTGTGCTACAGCATGGAGGAAATCCTGCAGGATACTGTAGTCACATTTATGCTCCAGTATGCATTTTAGGTAATGTTCCCTATAGAATGTAAAGGGGGTAATGGTCCACACACACCAATAATAAAGGTACTGCCCATTGTGCACTGCATTTGTACTGCCACTGACATGCCCTCTGGCCAGCCTGCTGCTGATGCCTGCCATATTGCCTGCTGTCTCATGTTTCCTTGGGGACCATAGACATTGTTTTCCCCCTGTGACTTTGGCTCTTGAAGTTGTGGGCATGGCAACACATTCTTCTCTTCGCCGACAGGGAAGTTGCAAACAGCCATATTTCTCTGCAGCTGACTGTCACTTCAGCCATGTGTCCCCAGTCAAATGTACCACAGGGAAATGTCTCGCTGCCTAGGTGCCTGAACCCACATAATTCTAACAACCCTGTAACTATTGTACATTGATTTGTTAATTAATGGATTATTAATTTGAGGCATATATGTATTTCTGGAAAAGTTTCCATTGCATTCATTTTTGTAATATCTGTAATGCTAAGTAACGTGTTGAAGCCAAGCATATTTTCACAGACAATGGCAAAGTTGTAGTGCACGAGTCCTTTTTTGAGCTTTTGCCAAAGAATGTGAAGAGCCATTTCTGTACAGTCGTTCCTGCACACTGACAGAGCTCTGTGCCAAGTGTTGCACAAATAAAAAAATAACACTTTTAGCATGCTGATTTTGTGTGATGACCTGCTGTATTCACTAAACACATGATGCATTAATTCTATTACACATATTGAAAAAGGGGTAGTAAATAGTTTACAGGACTTGATGTTCTAGACAGCAAACATCAGCACAATATACACTTGGGATATGGCAAATCTTATTCCATGAAGCCATGATAAAACATATGTTTAAAACTAGGTTGTGAACCTTTTCATATTTCCATAACCCCTAGTGTTGTTAATTGTAATGTCTCATGGTTTCCACAAGAACTATCTGTCATACCATGCACATGCAATTGTGTTTTAACTTTGCTATGATCAATGCTATAAGGGATGCACTTGACACAGATCACAGTTAACTTGTTTAGCATCCATCAGGCACACTTGTGCTACAATATTCATCTTTTAATTTACAAGTGTATTTCACGTTCAAGTATAGAAAAAAGAAATGACAATTCTTCATTCTGACCCCTAATGTAAAACAATCTGTTATGTGGATTCAAACTCTGCACTCCTTGTGCCATTCTTCCTAACGTACTGCATTAACACATTGATCAACTGAGAAAGTTATGCAATAGGTACATTTTCTGCATTCGGTACTGTCCAGAGTGCTGACCAAAGTGCACCACCAACACTAATATTTGCATGACTAACGGCTAAGTCTTTACTGTGAACGAAATTTTGAGTTTCTCTCCAGAAAATTAAATTAGAATCCAGTGATGACCATCATTGATGAGCTCTGATGTGCAATGCCAAGCATTGGGCAAAGAATGAAGCCAAAAATTGTGGCCTTATACAAGTAAAATGTGAACAGTAAGGACCACTACCGTCACCTTGACATCAAAATGTATAGATTTTAACCCTGCACATATAGCATCACAATGAAACATTGACATATCTAACAGTGTTTGCCAACTGAATTTTTTTTCACTGACATCATGATGCATTTGTGTTATAAGATTTATTGAGGAAAAGGCCATACACATTTTACAGGATGAAATGTTCTACACAGCATATATCAATGCAATGTACACTTAGGATAATGACATGTATTATTTCCCAGAAACCATGCTCAGATACATTATCAAAACTGTAGTGCTCAACTCTCCATATTTCCCAAATCATTATATGTTGTAAAATGTATTGCCTCATAGTTTTACACAATAGGTATTTGTAACATAAAGCACATACAAGTGTGTTTTCCTATAATCAGTAGTATGGGTACTGCAGATTGCCAGTTATCATGTTTATCAGCCATTACACAAATGTGTTGTGACATTCACATTTTATACTGCAAGCGTTGATGATATTCAGTAACAGAAAGTACATATTTATTATGACCCCTAACATAAAGATGTCACAAATGTGTCTTTGAATTCTGCAGAGGTTTTGCTCTTTTCAGAACTTAGTGCATTAATATATTGAGCCTATCAGAGAGCTAAACAACAACTATATCATTAGGCTAAGTAAAGAGCACCTTTGATACTCTCATTTGCATGACTGACAGCTAAGTCCATGCTCACGCCTTGGGAAGTGGATTGTCCTTCAGTGATAGCCACCACTAACAGTCATTGATGCTCAAGGCAAAACATCATACTGGTGTGCATGTAACAGTCACTTTGCATAGGAGTATACAAGCCAGAATAGTAACCACACAATACTTTAGCAGAATAGATATTAAAATTGTGATGCAAGACAAGACCAGCAAAGTAAAACAAAACTTAAATTTCTGTAACTCATTGCTGGAAAATAAATCCTTGCCCCAGCTAATATAATTTCTACTTCATATATATATATATATATATATATATATATATATATATATATATATATATATATATATATGTCAATATTGATTTTTTCCACTCTCAGCAAAGTGGTTACAGTGTGGGGAAATGCACCCACTATAATAGCACATAGTGAAACTGTAACATTATTTAAATATTCCTATCATTTCCTTAACATGCAAGTCCAATGATTGTTTTTTTGCACTAAAACACAAACCTGGGCATGGAGCACTCTGCTCCTGTACCCTACCCCCAGTTCCCACCCCCTCTATAACTATGCTTATAACAAACGCCACCCATTCTTCATCTCCAGCTAATCACTCTAACAAGTATCTTTACCCATGCACTACCACAAACTATTGATCTTCCTACCATCCAAAACACCTCTACTGCCAATTAATTTCTTCATATACTCATCATATAATCTCGATCTTCTGTCACTACTACCATTATCTCCCTTCAATCCTCCTCAACCGTCCACTAAGTACTGATAAGTACTACTAGACATTTTCTTCATGCAGCCATGCCTCCACTCAAAAATCATAGCACTTTCATACCACTGCCAGCCTTCTTTCTCCATTACACAAAAATGCAATATTTACAAATAACCCCAATACTACTACTCATCTGACTTGCACATATTACAACCTACCAGAATCATACTACACCTTACATCTCACCCACAAACCCACGTTCACATGCATCCTTCACATCCCATTTCCCCACCATATCTCCTGAGTTGTGCCTGCCCCTACACATTATTAAACCTGCATACATATATATATATATATATATATATATATATATATATATATAGGTCTACCTGATAACGCCGAAAGTCCACAACGTCGACGACGAGAACACTGACACCGGAAGATCGACAATGGAGATAATCAACAGTTGAAAATCCCGACGATGAGAACACCGACATGTTAAGGTAAATGTGCCATAGTGGCAGACTGTAGGGTTAGCGGCGGGTTAAGTGAGTTAGGGTTAGGGTGCGGGTTAGATGAGTGTGCAATAGTGGCGGACCTTAGGGTTAGGGTTTAGGTTAAGGTTAGTGCATAGATAGTTGTGTATGTAAGGGTTAGTGTAGGTTTGTAAGGTTTTTGGTGTGCTTGTGTTTTGTGTGTGCTTTTTGGACAGAGGATTTGTTTTGTTTGTTGATTGTCGGGATTGTGGTTTGTCGAGCATGGGAAGTTTCGTGTTTTTGAACTTTCGGTTTTGTGGTGTCGGTGATTTCATTGTCGGTGTTTTAGCGTGTTAGTGTTATCAGGTAGACTTATATATATATATATATATATATATATATATATATATATAAACCAACATTACATCACATTATATGAAAAAAATCTAAATTAAAGTATTACTATCCTCTTCAAAACACCACCAACAGGCTTAAACTTAGTGTTGACATACATTCTAACCTAGGCCCTGATATTAGTCCACAAAACTTGCCCATACCTACCAGTCTAATCCCTCACATAAAAGGATCTAACTACGACTACTTAACATCAACTATCACAGCATCTGCAACAAATTTCAGGACTTCAATGGATACATGCTTGACATTCTACTCCCCAAACATAGTAGTCACAGCAGAAACCTAGCTAAAACCTGAAATACACAATAATGAAAGTCTTCCCCAGGATGTAATACAGTCACATTGACCAGAAAAGATAAACAAGGAGGCAGATTAGCAGTTATATTTAAAAATTCCCTTGATGTAACTCTATATCCCCACCACCTCTCTAAGTTTCAAAATGCAGAAATCTTAGTCAGTTATCTTAAAGTAAGTAACAGAAAATACATATGCACCATTGGGCTATATACCCCCTCTCCCAAGGCAACAATTCAACCACTGTAAAATAAATATGACATTGCTTAAATGACAACATAATCCAAGAAACCATCATCATGGATGACCTAAAATAGATTGGCAGCAAGACAACTTGGTCTCACACTCAGTAGCCATATTCAGGTTCTCACAACTAGTAAATGTCACCACCAGGGTACTCAAAAACACTGATAGTAAATCCAGATAAGTCTGACTTTTCAGAAATAGACCAGATTCTATAAATTCCATCGGAATCTTACTGGATAATATCAGTGACCTCCGTCCCACTTATGCAATCAGATAGTATCTTCAAACAGATAAGCTAACCAAACTTGACCTCTTAAAAATTAACTTTACACTTAGACACCACAACTGGAAGTTCTAAAAACTCTGTCTCCAGACAAAGCAGTCTCCCATTCCAACCAAATTTTCCTAAATGTAATAAATGATCGTGCACCACCCAGAACAGAGAGTTAGGTCAAACCCAGCACAGTGACTATAAACAGCAACCTGGCTACTGCTAGCACCAAGGGATCAAGCTTGGAAAGACAGGCCAAAACCAACCCCAAACCAATTCACAGGCTTTAGCTATCTCAGAAACCCTAGAAAACAGCATGCAAACAACAATACAAAATCGTATTTCTCT
This sequence comes from Protopterus annectens, assembly GCF_019279795.1. Lineage (NCBI taxonomy): Eukaryota > Metazoa > Chordata > Ceratodontiformes > Protopteridae > Protopterus > Protopterus annectens. Next base: position 506,510,521 of record NC_056745.1, read on the forward strand.
AACATTCAGATCACCCACCAAAACAATGCTAAACTATTCTGGTCTCCTATATAAAAATACTCTGATGAGGTCAAAGCATCACTCTCCCCAGGCAACCAATGATCATGCAGATAACAACATAGTTTAACTCACACTTTATACATTCTATTCTATCACTCAACAAACAAAGCTTGTCTTCCCCCACACAATCCCAGAAGCATACAGTGTCCCATAGTCTCATACTCAAAGCAGTGGAAATAATTATCATGGAAATGATCACTAGTGACGTAGTAGACCTCCAGACACTGTACCCAACCCAATCTGGTTTCATCAAGGGCAGGTCATACCTACTCAACCTGGTGGACTTTTTTCAGAAGGTCAGCAAGCCAATGGATGAGGGCAAAATGATTCACAATACCTAGCTTGACCTGGCCAAGGCATTTGATACAGTACCCCACACAGACATTGTTGACAAACTCAAGAGGTTAGGTATAAACACTTATGTCACCCAGCGGATAGCTGGCTCATAGACAGGATCCAAAAATTTAAATTTGGGAGTTCACCTCTACAAAAAGGCTATTCACAAGGGGAGTCCCTCTGGGATCAGTCCTGGGACTGCTCCTTTTTGGTGTTTGCTTTTCTGAAGTCAAACCCAATGTCAACAGCCTCTGACTGACTAAATTTACAGATGATTGCAAATTAGGAGCAGTCATAGAATCCACCACAGATACAATTGTTCTCCAGGAGGGGCTGACATAGATGAATAACTGGTGTCAGAGCCATGGACTAAAATTAAATGCCAAGGAATGCATAACAGTATCCTTCAGAAAGTCATCCACCCCTGATATCTATCACATTGACAACACACTCCTAAGAGTTGGCTCAATAGTCAGGGGCTAGGAACACACATAGACAGTAATCTAGCCTTTGACCATTACGTGTCTACAGTAGTGAGTACATCATTCTTTGTTGTGTAACTTATAAACAAAGGTATGGCATCTATATTCAAGGAATTCATTATTTTATTGTATTCAGTATTCATCACACCTATCATTGACTACAAGGCCCCTTTGGTATGTACCTAACCCGGCATATCCAACAATTGGAGCATCCACAGAGGTTTCTCACTAAAAGAATACAGGCATAAGTAAAATGTCCTATGCAGACCACCTCAAGGCCCTATCCCTGTATTCTGTCTTCTACAGGCTGTTGAGGGGAGATCTATGCCTGACAGACAAGGCATTTTCAGACCCCACCCTGATGGACCTCCTGCATATCTGCAAAACAAATAGCACCAGACTTAACCATTCTAAACACTTAAACCTTGCCTGTAATATAAATAGGACCTACTGGAGATACAGATATATATATCCCAGAGACTAACCCTTCTCTGGAACAGGCTCCCCATCCATGTGAAGCACAGCTCCTCACTAACCCTATCAAAGTGTAACTTGGGAAGTTGGATGGAAAACATGAAATCCATCCCTGGTTTGGCACCCATGTCTCTACTGGATGTAGGCAGCCTGTAAATGGTTCATCTCCCAGGCACCTACTTGTAAATGTTTCATCTTCCAAGCCCATGCTTACACTTATCAGGGGTACCCAAACTTGTCAGAGATTTGGGATGCATGACTGGGCTTAAAAATATCCATGTGGTCGTTAGCCTAGTAAACACCTATAAACAATAACAATATATTACAATTTATCCCTCAACCTGTCCCTGCTGTGCTGATTAGAAAATACTTACAAAACCTCAAACCCACAACCTTGGCTTGCTGATAATTCCCTAAGTGAATACTTAACAATAGCAACTGAAGCCATAGCATTCACTGCCTCCATTCTAGTTAACAGATCCATAACTGAAAACTATGTCTCAGCTATCCAAAAAAACATCATTTGTAGTACCTCTCCATAAAGGCAGCATCTCAAAAGACCTGGCTAATTACAGGGTTGTTGCTATAACATTACCTCTATCTAAAATTCAGGAAAAATGCATACACTCTCAACTCCTCAAATACCTTATTGATCACAACCTACTCTCTTCCATATAACATGGTTTCCATCCTAAGCATAGCACAATTACTGCCCTACTCACCTATACCATTAATCAATACAGAAACAATTGCAACCTAGTCTCAACTCTTTTCCTCAATCTTTCCAAAGCTTTTGATATGGTATCTCATCAAAAAGATCTCTGCTAACTTGCTTCCCTAGGGCTTAATACATTATCTCTTACATTGTTTTACAGCTACCTGTGGAATAGACAAGCCAAAAATGGCAACAAGATTTCTCTGTATTCCTCTCAGTCGCAGTCAGAGTCCCACAAGGATCAGTTCTAGAGTCTCTCCTTTTTAACATCTTTAATAATAAACTCCCCACCACCACCACCACCACCACCACCAAACAAGCAATCTTAGTTCAGTATGTAGATGATGCAAAACGTATGTGCTCTGCTCTAAAATTAAGTACTCTCCAGAACATCACACAACAAGCATTTGTACATATAGAATCCTGGCTATGTGCATCAGACCTACTCCTTAAACCCAAAAAAGTCATACTAATCCTTTTAACCTCTAAACAATATACAGAACAAAACCATATTATCTCATATAACAACAAAAAAATTGAAAGTGTAGCACAAACTAAACCCCTAGGAATTATACTCACTGATTATATCAAATATGATCAACACCTGCTCCATCCATTAAAAAAATTCATACAAACTAGGCCTCCTCTAAAGGGCCAAGCAATTTCATATAGACACCATTAGAAAGTCAATAGCAACAAGCTATATACTCCCACCCCATCTATCTGCACCCCCTATTTTAAAAAAACTTAACATCACCCTCAGAGCAAAACCTGACACACCTATCTCCCAAAAAAAAAAGGCTAGAACTTCGTCACTACCTGACAATCCAATACCTAATCTCTCATAACCACAACTAAATCAAAACCATTCAGTGACTCACTATACTCCTACCATGTAACCAAAATGTGGAACTCTACATTAATCTCTACCACCTACACACATAATATATCACCACATTACATCCTTTTATCTGTCATCACATCCTACTCTAACCATAAGTAAGCTCTAGCTATGATACTTGAAACATCTTCCCACAGTAACAACTCAGTTTCTCATATAACTGCATTTCAAAATTTGTCTAACACACCTTAATTTGAACATTATTATATTAACTACTACAATTGTATTCTTACAAAAAGTATTGCATGAAAATCATTTATGATATGCATTTTTTTAACTGTTTTGCATCTCACAAATTTTTCTAACTTTGTTAATTGTGCTTACATTGTGTATTTTTCTGGTTTGCAATTTCTATAAAATTGTCAAGCTTCTCCTTTTAACAGCTTTATAACATTTTAGTGCTTTTCTCCACAGGCCTCCACTGAAAAAGGGCATCAGACTTTCGTGGTCAATAAAGATATATAAATAAAGTAAATGAATAAATAAAGTAAATAATAAATAATTCAGCAGGCACCCATACCACAGCCTTCTGCACTATGTCAAAGGGACATTTCAGTGATTTATTAGGTATTCTGCAAGTATTGAGGATACTGATGTACTCTTCAGATGCATGCTGTGGTGTGTGTGAATGCATAATATTCCTTTGTATCCTCAGGAAAGACCCATGGAAGACACACCACTGTGCAGGTATTTGACAGGACAGATCTGCTGCTGTTACATACTGCAAAAGGTTGTACCAATGGCTGACCTTAAGCATATGTCAGCTAGGCAGTCACCTCTGGCTTGTTTGTTTTTGTTTTTTTTTTTTGCAAAAGCTAGAAAAAATGCTGTTCCAGTGGCACTCGTGTTCAAATCAGATATAGTACTGCTCACCTCTCAGTTTCATGGCTTTCTCCTCAGCATCACCCATGATCTAAACCTGATTCATTGTTAGATCATAGGTGGGACTGAGCACAAAGTAAGAAATGCTCAACAATGGAGGGGGTGCAATGGTCACAATAAAAGTAGAAAACAGCTTTGCTAATGGTACTGTGAAGATCTTCAGTAGAATGCAATGGCTGGAGTGCAGATCACTCAGGATAGTGTGAAGTGTAGTTGGTAATGTTTTATAATCTTGGCAGGCTGCCAGAGCGTAAACAACTTTGAAGGACTAACATGTATACGAGTTAAGCAACATGAAATACTTTATACAGTGACTTTATACTGTGTATTTGAGTAACACAGAGTTAAAATAAATTGCTGTGGCCATTATTAGTCTTTTGTCATTTTTCTTTAGAACTTTTATCAACTTTGAAATATTGCACATCAACTATTTTTTGGAGATTTTCTCTCTGGGCAAATGCTGAAAATGGGCAATGTACCCAGTTAGTATTTTACAGTAAACAAAAGCAAATAGATAAAATACATTATTGTGACTATATGTTTATCAACATCAGACATCTGAGATGTATAGCTTCAAAAGATGGCTGTAATTGCTGTGTACAGGGGCAGTCGCTGGAAAAAAATGACCAACCTCTGCAGCTGTATGATCACATTTAAAGAGTAAATGTTCTAGCTTGGCAAGGTGATAAATTCACAAAAGATTGTCATAGCTTGTCTGGGGGCTGGAGACAGCATGGTAATTATTTGTTTAACTTTGCCCACAAGTAAGCCTCAGATGTGTTCACAAAAGGCCACCATAGCTGTGTGAGGGCTTGGGTTAGGATGGTCATTATTTCTTTAACTTTCTCATAATCATACATCAGAGGTTTGCACAGAAGAGTACTATATCATGTCTAGGGTAACCATCTTTCTAGGAGAAATAGGTTGGAATACATTACTGTGATAATTATTTGTTTTCACTTTCCTCATAAACATCAAATGTGGATAAAGGTGTCTATATTTTGGGGGTATGTGTAAGGAGGCATGCTGTATATGCATGTATATATGTGTGTGTGTGTGTGTGTGTGTGTGTGTGTGTGTGTGTGTGTGTGTGTGTGTGTGTGTGTGTGTGTGTGTGTGTGTGTGTAAAATGGTTTAAACAAGCAATACAAGGATGAATACTGTTCAATAAGATGTTATGACAGTCTATTTTAGTAATATATGTATAAACAAGGTGAACTGTTACTGTGGCCACTTGTCATTCTCTTTCATCCTGGACTTATATCAGAAGAGTATAAAAAGATAATTATCTTTCTGAGTTAGGCATGAGGAGGCATGCTATGTATATTCATGACAGCACCAATTTGAAATATACGACAGCAGCCATTTCTTGTTTCACTTTCACCCCAGTCTAGCACCAGAAAGGTCCAGAGAAGGGTGCACAGAAGGTGACTATCATTTATTTCATTTTGTAGGGAGGTAGCTAATTTTCTCAGATATGATTTATGTATCCTCACATGCATTTATCTTCTCAGATTATTGAGAAATACTATTTTGTCATCTTTGAACATTAAACCTTGAAAAATAAGACAATTATTTCCCATAGTCATAAAATTTGTTCAGTAATCAGTGAATCAAAAGGTTGAAAAACATTCTAAAATATACCTAAGATCATGTAGAATTATATGACTTCTGGTGGTCTACTGTCTCCCAGATATCCAGCTTAATTCACTTATTTTATCTACCATTACAATGCAGTCCTGGCTAGTTAGAATGAGTTCCTATTGGAACATTGAAAATGCAATTGTTCGAATCACTAAAGGTCGACCTTTAATGATCAAACAATTACATTTTCCAATGCTCTGAAAAAGTTATTTAAAAAAAAACAAAAACAAAAAAAAGGTAAAGTAAAGGGCATAGGCAAGGGGGCAAGCCCCCCTCCACCCCCATACCCCTCTACTTAAATATACCAACTCAGAGATCGCACTACAGTGTAGGAAAGGGAAACCTACCCTTTCCTGTGCTTAACTCCATTAAAGTGTAATCTCAGAGTTGGTATATTTAAGTAGGGGGGGTGCAGGGGGGGCTTGTCCCCCTGCTCACAGCAGTTACTTTTGTTTCTTTTCTTTTTTTTTTTTAATTACATTTTTGAAGTTTTAGTACTTCAATCATATGGTGTCAACCATATGGTATTCGAAGCACTGAAACTTCAATAATGTAATATGTAAACAGTTAGAACATGTTGAAAGGATGGAGGAGAGTAAGACAGATTGCTGAAAAAAATAAAAATAAGTAATCTGGATAGTGTGGGAAGGCCAGAAGGGGGGAAGTAGGTGTTACAGCATGGTGCTGGGGTGTGCTGATGAGGTACAGGGAACTGGTGGGTAGGTGGGTGTTATGAGTCTTCTGAAATAGAGGGACATCACTGACTCCAATTCACCTGAGGTTGGTCTTGGTTGCACCCATGTTGTCATAAAGGTCTGTCAGATACTCAGGGGTGGTATACATTGGCTGTAATACTCCATCACCTATAAACTCCTAGGATCCATATTAAATTAACGAACACTTAACTTAGCAAATGCTGTTTTATCGACCCTCTTTAATCGAAATGGCAAAATCCCAAACGCATGAAACAGCGATTTTTTTCCCAGGAAAAAAAAAAATCATTGGGCCATTTTTGGGACTTTGCCATTTCCTCCACTGTGGTGCAATCTCAGAGTTGGTATATTTAAGTAGGGGGGTGTCTGGGGTGTGGTGGGAAAAGTCCCCCCCCCCACACTTTATTTTGTATTTGGGTTTTTTTTTTGTTTGTTTTTTTAACGGAGCAGCAAGTTTTTTCCCTAGGAAAAAAATCGCTGTTTCGTGTCTTCGGCATTTTGCCGTTTCAACATTTTAGGGCCGATTATCCAGCGTTTGCTATTTTAAGCATTCACTGTTATAATTAGACTCAACTTCTATGTATTACAGATGGCATTATCATGAAAGTCTGTGCCTGATCTCCTAGTAGGGTGCAAGATGTGCAGATATATTGAAGGTGTAAACTGTGCCAGGCACTTACTCAGAGGATGCCAAAACAATAATAATCACCTATTTATGTTTGTTGTTATGCATAATACAAGGGCAAAGATCACAAAACAACAAAATTGCAAGAGATACATCCTGTGAGAAAAGAGTATGCAGGAGACCAAGATACAGGAGTATAGCTAAAGCTGTACATATGATGTATATAACACGTGGAACCTTCCATATTAAAATTTATGTCACCTGTAGACTGCATCTATCAATGATATCACAAACTGCCATCCATAAACATATGCTGAGCACAGGTACAACAAAGCTTACAGTAATGGGTAGTAATGAAGAGAGAGAATGTTTACCCTCATGAAGTGGTAGTTAAGATGTTTACGTGGCTGTGGTGGAGCTATACCTAGAGAAGACCAGCAGACTTTTCCTTTCTTGGGTCATAATAGTGTAGTAAACATTCCTTAAAATCTCTGTGCTACTTCATTGTCTACTTCTCCCCTCTTCTAGCTCCTATGATTAGGAGGTTAATCAAGCCTGGTCCTCTTACCAGCCATGATATTCCTGTCTCATACCATATGACTACAGTTTTCATTTCCTTTCCAGCCTTTCTATACTACTTTTACAGCCACACCAACCCTAGAAAAAAACAATAGATCTGTGAAACTACAACCCTTTCCTCCTGACAGCTGCAACACCAATTATGCAGCTGAAGATCCTCCCCATTAAGTCAGTGAGGGAGTCTTATATCACCTGTGCACAAGGTGTATCTGCATGTCCACCACTGGTCCTATCTAGTTCGGGCCTCTAAACAACTCCCATATCTGCCTTGGTTATTTGCACAGTCCCCAACTTCAGACTTTCTTTTCTTCTCCCTTCCTTGAAACTGTGCCAAATTGCATTCTTTCTCTGCCACCTAACCCCTCAGAGAACCTTTCTTATCCCTATTCTGCCTCCTTTTTAATTGTTTCCTTAAATCCTCCCACTTCTATCCGTATCCTCTTTACATATGTACTCTCCAGATGTAGGTCTTCACCACCTTTTTTACGCTGAGGTATTACAGTCTATTGTCAGCTTCATGCCCACACTCTTCCTTTATGACATCTCATTCATCTCACCAATCCTCTCTTTCTTCCCATAGGTCCTTTACCAGTACAAATCTTTCTCTTTATGCTTTTTGCCCTTCATTGTCCCCTTTCATGTGCAGCACAACTATCCTACAAGCTTTCATAGAGGTTGAACTCCTTTCCAAATCTTTTATTGTTCAACCAATAGCCTGCTGTCTTGTTCCACTCCAGCTTCATTTTGTAATTCTGAGTCCCTAAATTATGGGGAAAAAAACAGTGAAGCCTACAGAGAAATGACTTTAAACAATTGCTCTTCTCATTCAAAGCTGTTTTTTTTGCAGCCACACTCCCACTACTTCAGATTGTATCTTCTCCCTCTCTCTCCTATATGCATGCAGTCTTACCCAGATTCCCCAATACCATGCACCTCTGAAACATAGGCATCCCCTCACCCCCACACACCTCCATACACTCTCTAGTTATCCCTATCTTTGCTCAAGCCACATAAACTTAAATCAAATGTCTTACAATTTCTGCAGTTACATTTTCCTTCAAGCTAAAATGCAAATGCCTCCACAAGTATAATACCTGTGGCAGTATCATCATTTTAATACTATAAGCTCTCCCTAACACTGTCCTCTCATCTTCCTACCTCCAATGCTTCAGCTGATTATCAGTGCTCTTAAATTAATTCATCCAATTTTCATCTTCTGTCTGATGAATTGTGGGGTCCAGCTACAGCCACAGATACCCGGCTCCCTTTCAAGCCACTGAAAACTCCACATCCACAATTTCTAATCATAAATGTCACCTTAACTGATTTCAGTTCATGATATTACAATCCCTCCTAGGATTCCAAACAAAGGAACTCATTCAATACAAGCAGTAGCCCTCCTCTACATTTTTAACAAAATAATAGTCAACTGTAACAGGGTGCCCGCGGTGGTGCAACGGTTAGCATTGCCACCTTACAGCAAGAGGTTTTTCCGGTTCAATCCTCTGCTGGGGTGCCTTCTGTGTGGGAGTCTGCATGTCCTTCCTGTGGTCGCATGGGTTTCCTCTGGGTACTCCATTTTCTTCCCACATCCCAAAGACATGCTGTACGTGGATTGGGCACTCTAAATTGGCCCTAGGCGTGAATGTGTGCATGTGTGTGCCGTCTGTGGAAGGTTGGGCACTGGGCTGGCAACTCGCCACCATAAAATTCCACTGCCAATTATGAGTGGACAGCTGATCTGCTGTGGTGTCCCCTAACTGGGAAAAAGCTGGAAGAAGAATAGTCAACTGTAGTAAAATACAATCGTTTTTACCCAATCTACTCCCTTTCTGAGCTTTCTTAATATATCTGGCCATCTTCTCTACTACCAACAAAACTCAGTTGGGTGATAAGATGCACCCTGCCTAATGTTTCTATATACCTTTCTCCCACTAGTCAAAAACCTCATTAACTGCTGCCTTTATAATCAAATTGCTGTGTAGCACCTTAACCCCATGAATCCATGTCTCTCTGAAGTTTCATTTCCTTACCCCTTTAATGCATGGAAACCCCCCACCTCACTGAATCAAAGACTTTCTTGATAACCATCAGTGTTGTCCTAGTCACCTTCCACCAGTTCCATGCCACTTAGACAACATGCCTAAAGAACTGCCTCTATCTGTTCTCCAGTTTACATTACTTAGTAAAATATGCTTATACTTCTGTGCTCACTTCATAATCACAGCTTCTAACCTGTTAGTCAACAACCTCCTAAAAATGTTTGCACTCCTGCTAATTAATTATGTAGGATAATAGTTCAACAGATTATCCATCTCATTTTCTCCCTTCAGGAATACCACTGTTATCTGTCCTTTTACATAAACTAAGTAGTCACTTGCTGGCTAACACATGCTTAGGAGACCCCTTCAGTTCTTCAGCTACTTATTACTTTACTATGTTATACAAATCCAGTCTTTCCACTCCTCAAACACTCAACTGTCTCAACCACCACCTTAACCAGAACCTCTTCATTGGGCTCTCGCCTCCTTTTTTGTCAACTATTCCTACTTCCCACACATCCTGGCTACCTGCCTCCTAATACAAGTCCTCAAAGATTCCTCAAACACATCACCTACTGCCTCCTTCATATACAGATAGCTTTTGCCCTTTCTTTCCATGCCTTATTCTTCCCTCTCTTACTGCTTCTCCTTAAGCATCCAGGTCATGTTTCTGCCCCTCACGTCCCCTGAACTAACCACTACCTATTCAGTTCCACTTCCAGGTTCCCAACCACCTCAGTCATAGACTTTAACTGCAGTACTTCATTCCTCATTCAAATTCTTCTGACACTAATTTTGTATAGTTTCCTACTGACACCTCTTCCTCAACAATTCACTTATAGCAGCATTACCCAAAGCATTGCCATGGCAGGCATCTTCACAAAGGAATTCCAAGCCCACTTAGATAAATGTATAAAACTGATGGTCTCAATCGAATCTAACTATAATGAAAAATTTAAAAGCAAACCACCCAGTACTCTGAACATATTCATAATTGCACTACCTGCTCTTATCCAGCAGACATTGCCAATATACATCCAAGCAAACTCAGTGTGAATTGTCCCCCCTGGCAGAGACACTTCTTAAATTATTCAACTTGAGTTTAGTCACAAGCTATCTCTCTCTCTGTGGTCAATGCATAGCAGTAGTGATGTCACTCTACCCCACAAATGACCCTGGGAACTAAGCTACAAGTATAACAAAAAAATTTCTTGAAGCAAAAATAGTTAAGCTTTTTCATCCTATTTTCTTTCTACTGACTTCATCAGAACTAATTAACTACTTCTGTCACTCTCTTTTAAAACCTCCTTAAAAAAAAGACTGCAAATTTAAAGAGACAGTGCTAGGTATTTGTCTTCTTGTAGAAAGAAGATATAACAAATATTGTTACTGTCCTGGACACAAAACTAGTATAGAAATATAAACATAAATATAAATATATTTATATATACATATATATAAATATAAATGTATCTCTATATATCTATATCTATGTATCGATATATATATATATATATATATATATATATATATATATGGGATCCGTACAGATCCCCAAATGCACTTTCCACCAAAGCAGAAATCACCGAGCATACTTAACTGAAAGTGCTGTTCACTGAAGCAGCACTGTCGGATAAGTATGCTCATTATGCTGGTCGTACTACGGTGCGGATAAGGGGAAATTACCTTTTTGCCACTGTAGTGCGACCTCGGAGTGAGAATATTAAAGTAGGGAGGTGCAGAGGGGCTTGCCTCCCTGCATAGAAGTAGGTTTAATGTTGTTTTTTTTTTATTAAACATATTTTTCAGTGAAAGCGCTTTCGGTAAAGTATGTTCGGTGATAATGGATTCGGACTTTTGATCTTTCGATCAAAAGTCCTAGATCTATATATATGTATATATATATATATATATATATATATATATATATATATATATATATATATATATATATATATATATATATATATATATATATATATATATGTGTGTGTATATATGTATATATATATATATATATATATATATATACACACACACGCACACACACACACACAATATCCCAGCCAAACATGAAACATGTTAATAAAATCAATATGGCAATTTTGGTGAAACCATCTCAAGAAAGTATATGTACCTAATTAATGCATGTTTAAAACAATCATATTGTGTATGTGTCATGTAAATGCAAAATGCAGTAAATACAATTTAAAATACAAGAAACTGGGTTATAAATAAATAAACAATTATTAAAACATTTTAAATATTGTAAATGTGTAAAATGGTAAGTGATGTATTGAACTAAATTAATAAATATACCCAAGTAAATAGTTAATTTGCTTTTTACATTTAACGTTTAGTTGCCCACATCCTTAATACAGGGGCTATTGAAGTGTGGTAATTTAAACCTGAAAGATTAAAACTATTCAGTCTAAACTGCCAAAACAGTTCCATATATTTCAATTTGTTTTCCCATGCTCCACCTCAAAGGTAAGGCACCGCTATTTCTGAAATAAAAAAACAAAAACTTTACAAACCTTATACATGTCATGGAATGTCTGTATTAATCTTTTTTTTTTTTCATTTTGATAGAGATATCATATGTGTGCTCATAGATTCTCTTACATAAAGTCCTTTTTTGTCTTTCCAGCATAAAAATTTGAACAGGTAGAGGAAATAGGTAAATAGAGTAATCCTTGTTGTGGCAGTTACCTTGCTTAGGTATGATAGTAAATCCTTTGGTCAAACAAAATTTATCACATGAGAAATATAACAGCATTGACTACAATATCCACTGAGACTGTGTGCACAAGCTTAGATGTGTGCACTTAGAATCCGTCCTTGTATTCGTCTTTGTATTTTCTGTGTTGTGAAGGCTGCCAGCCCAGCTAGCTAGAATTTTATAAATAATTGTATGTCATTTGTGAATATTAATATGATCCATAGGCTTGTCTTACAAATGTAAGAGAACTATATGTGTACCCTACCGGAAAAGAACAGAGTTAACTTGCAAACTGTAATAAAATAAGTGAATTGTTACTATAGTGGTTATCTCAGCTAGGAGACAGAATGTCTGCAGCTAGAAATTCTTTCTATTGTCTGGAAACAGAAATAATTACAGGTTTCAAAGGTAAATGTGTTTAACTGTTTTACAACTTCCAGTTCCAGGCAAATTTCTGAAAAATAAGTATTTTTGACATAGAGGTGACATAGAGGTGACAAAGAATGATATAATCTGAGATAACCCAGCAAAAATGTTTGATAGTAACTTAAGAACTATTTCAGAGAGTTAGTCTGTGCATTTTGTATCTTGTCTTTGGACCTGAAACATCCATCTTCAGCACTTCTCATCTGCATTTGCTATGCTTTGTAAGTAAGACTTGGCTCATAGTATCTTTCTTAGAGACAGGAATATAGTAAGATTAGTTTAGATGTTTTCTGTATTTATGTGAGACTGTTCTGCAATGTTGTTTTAAAATATTCCTGTTATTCTGAAGTGTTGTCTTGTTCTTTTATTATTTATTATTGAATATATTTAAAACTTTTAATTGTGGTTGGTATGACTAGAGATATTTAAGCTCTTAGAGTACTTGCATTTGTATTTGGTGACATTGTATAGGCCACTCTTAAATAGCCTTAGTCTTGGTCACACTTACCATTTGGATAATAGTAACATTACACAGAAGAATTGGTCACCCTTTGGGAAGGGCCTTACAGTAGCGGATAAAGAATGGTTGGTGGCAGCTGGGACTACCTTATAGTCTGGGCAGAAGGGGGCAGAGCTAGTGAACCTGTGCCAGCCTTCCCCAGGAGTGTTTGTGTGTTTGTGTGTTTGTATATAATTCAAATCTCAAAGTGCGTGTGTGTCAGCTACTTGGGCAGGGACACGAAGCACTGGTTGGATACAGAGGGTGCTGGAGGTTTTGGCTTGACCACTTGGCTGAGATCATAACCCAATAGCTGTGTCTGTGGAGAGTTTTATTGGGGATCTAGAGAGAGAGAAAGAAACCTACCCTAGACTGTGTGCTCTTAAGGGAAATTGTACTTTACTGCGTGTGTGTACTGGTCATCCTGCCAATGTGCACATCCCTCACTGGTGCTAGTGGTGAGGATTGAGGCTTCTTAATTACTGGGCCAGTGCAGGGGTGTCACATGTGTTTTCTGTTGTATGAGTGTGTGATACTTGCACTTATATGTGTGCATGTGTGTGTGTGCATCCACAAGAACATGTGTTTGCAATGAGAATGTTTCTGGATCAGTGAACTAGTCAATAAGCATGCTTAGTTGACGTTATTTTCAGCTAAGTGACTCTCATGTACTTTATTGCCAATACAGAGCACCATACTCATGGTTTCCATCACCCAATCTTTTAACTATTCCCATTGCATTCCTTCTCACCAAATCCCAAGATTATACTTGCACCTCTTATTCTGTCCTCTCGCATCACATGTACATCATAGCAATAACAACTTTCAGAAATTTCTGTCCTTTCTATATGTCCAATCAACCCATCATTAACTAAAATAAAATCCAACCAGCCCACCTGCCAGTACAGATTTCTAGAGAAAATAAGCTTCTTCATCCCTGCATACCAGACATATACCATATACCACCTACAAATTGTACATGATCCCTTCCCTTAACACCACCTGACTGTTCACAAAATACTCCTTCCTGCCAAATAACATATCCATTTGGACCACTTGTCTTCCCTCTCCACTCTCTTCTACTTTTAATAATTTTATCCAGAGCACCTATTCTTCCCAAATCTTTGACACAGCCCCATGTAAGCCCAAAGTATCTACACCTGCCTTCTACATCTCCTACTGCCTCATCTTAATATGTCGCCACATCACCAGGTCCCAATATTTCCTCCTGAATCTGTTCCCTACTTTCATTCTTTTAATATGGTTCCCAACACCCCTAATGTCCCAAATCATTATCCACATTCTCCCCATCTCCTCCCATCCCAACATCTATTCCCTATTTTTTGATAATCTGTATTCCCTTTCTGAACTTAAGATGAAAGACACCGGGATATTCTTTGGCAAAGCACCTCCACCCCACCCCCCTCTCCACTGCCTGGCTGCAAGCCCTGTAGTACTGCTTACCCTAATGTTGTCCCTGCCTTTATTTCTGCAATTCCTAGTTGTTGCTCAACTATTCATGATAAAACAGACAAGTCTCTGTGGGCTCTGTTCAAGCAGCTTTTTTATGTACAAACACATCAGGATTGAGGCTGAACGTTTTTTGCTGGTCTGACCACTGGACTGACCTCTGGATCTAACTTCATAGAATACACAACTGGAAGTTTGCCCAACTTGTCATTGAAAACATCAGCATACTCTGAGAAAATAGCCTCAGCAAAATTGGAACTAGGATATGTGCTAATATGATGAACGTCTTTGGTAAAAAAAGCAAATTCATTCTTAAACTGTCTCTGAGACCCAATAATGATTGCACAGGTCTTCAGACTACATGAAATAACAAGCTGTAACAGTTCCTAGCCAAATAACACGAAAGTACTACTGAGCCCTTGGATTGAATTTCTTCACCTGCATAAGCAACACGTTTCACATAACTAGCCACACTGAGTTGTTAACCAGTTCTCACCTTAGCAAATGTGTCTGCTGACATAATATTACACTTAAGCTCAGTGGACATACCATTGATCTGGTCAGTACAAAACACTTCATTCCTTGGCAAAAAATTTACTGCATCAATCTTTTCACCAATTACTGATACACCGTCTACATAGAAAGTAGAATTGCAGCTCTCTATATGATTAACTTGCTTTTTCGAGTGACCCTTCTTTACAAGTGTGTAGGGTTTAATTGATTTGCAAAACTTTTTAAAATGGTTCCATTTTTTTTTACAGTTGTGGCATTGCTGAGCTGACCAAATGTTAAGCATTTTTTTCTTTTAGACTCATGATTGGTACCACAATTGCAACAGTTAACGATAAAGTTGGATTTGGGTTTTGCTGACTCACCCTTGTACTGCACTGAGCATGTCCTTTTCTTACAACTTGCTGGAAAACTACAGCTCCTCCCAGGAAACCCCATAGTAGTTGCAACTGCCATGTGCTTAGGCCTGATTCTGCTAGCCAAATGTTGCATGCTGTCTACATTTGCTCTGGAACCTAATGAAACCATGCTCTTATCACTTGCAAGCATACTTGTGTGCTTTTCTGTAGCTTCATGGATTTGACAAATCTCAATAGCTTTGCTTAGTGTTAAATTACTGTCACAAAGCAAAATCTTTCTTGCTGCAGCACTATTAATATCACACACAAACCTGTCTGTTATCAACTCATCTTTTAAGTCACCAAACCAACACATTTTAGATTTGTTTCTCAAGTCAATTATATAAGATGAAAAAGTTTACCCTGGTTTTTGATCAGTTGTGTAAAACAAATGCCTCTCTAATGTAACATTTGTCTGGGGGTTACACATTTCCCTGAATTTGTGCTTCAAACACTTGGGGTCTTCCCTTGATTCAGCCTGCAATTTAACATTTTTCACCTTTTCTCTCATATACTGTTGATGCATACACAAATGAATGCTCCCCTTCAATAGCCTCTGACCCAGCTAGGTTTCGAAAAATGAATGGCCTGGTGCATGCATCTTGTCAGAATAAGCTGCTTCTATAAAAATATCATACTCTTGCTCAAATATTCTCCAATTCTCTGCTCTGTTCTGATCAAACACCAATTGTGAGGGTTTTCAAAATCTGTCTAATATATTAACACATAGCAGAAAGGCTTTTAAAGCAAGTATGCATGAACATGCACACATATACATATGCCAGAAATTTATGCCAGTATTTGTAACTATGTCCAATAGCACAATAAGCCTCTGAATAACTGAACTTTGCGAAATAAGTCTCTCGGGCACTGTGATACTCTTGAAATTACTGTACTGTAAAAGTCACATCATAATTGTAAGAAACATTTCAAAATAACTGCACTTTGTGAATAAACAGTACACACCACTCTGAAAGTTTCCCAAAATGGATGCACTTTGCTAAATAACTCTTTACAGTGCAAGAAACACTCTGTAATGGTGACACTCTGTGAATAGACACACCCAGCACAAGAAAGTTTTCAAAATGGCTGTATTTTGACTGTACTTTATGAAATAGTCATACTTTGCACACAAATAAACTTTTCGCAATAAATGCGCAGTAATAAGCACACACTGTAAGTACTTTTACACACTTTGAGATACTTTGAAAAACCCTAGTTATGCCGTGAATACAATGTGAAGTAGTAGTTATGCCAAAAAACAGTACTTTGCCAAAAAACATGCAGTCGCCTTGATTTATTTATGCTTAATGCGCCTTTTTTTCCCCTTTATTATATTTGTTTTGCTCTTTTAATCTCTTTTCATGCCCATTATACTTTTCTTCTGCTCGTTTTACTCTTAACATGCCCGTTTTGTTTTAAACATGCTCGTTTTGCAATTCTGAGGTAATTCCGAACACCTTATGTGCTTTTCTGATAATCATTTTATCAAATATCACAATTTTAAACATTTCATTTAATTAATAAACCTTTTGTGTCTCTTGCTTATTTAATAATGTGGTCTGTGCCCTTGTAATGCTCCTTTTTATCTTTTTTATAAAATAAATAATTTGTGCAAGTTTTCATTACCTTGGGTTTGTCTGTGGCCCTTTTTCATGCTTGTTTCTCTTAGTTTACCTTCACTGTTAACTCTGCACCTTGTAGCTCTGAAAATCAGTCTCTGGAATCCCGGTTCTGACACCATGTTGCTCGTCTAGTCAGGATAAAATATACGAGTCACTGTGGGTTCTGTTCAAGCAGCTTTATTATGTTCAAGCACATCAAGATTGAGGCTTAACTTTAACTTAGATAAACTTATAAACAAACCAACTATTATACTCATACATGCTCACTCTCTGGCTGCACTCACAAAATGGCACTGAAGCTAGCACGCGCTGGCTATTTATATGCACATGCCAACCTTGAAATGCTTCTTAAAGCTACAACCTACACACACTATTCTACACTAGTCCCTAATTCTCCTGGCATCCTTCTGCTCTTCCTCTCCCTCCTCACCCATTCTGCTTGCCACCAATCCCCTGCCTCTCACTTTCCCCATCTTTTCTTCCTGCAACATCTCTATTCCCATCTTCCAAACTACCTACACTCTTGTCCTGAAAGTATGTTGCCAAACATGCTTTCTCTAACCATCATCCCTTTTCTTTCACAGATGGTAGATGTAGACAAAAAGTCATATCTTCATCCCCCCATCCCCAGTCTTCACATGACTACGCAGCTGATCATTGTCTATCATCACCCCCCCCATATTTCTGCCACTCAGCTCTCTTCAGTTACACTTTTTCAAATACTCCCCCCTCCCAACACTGTGAAGGATTTTGTGCACCTCTACCCAGTCTGTGCATTGCTACATTTCCTCTTATTTATCCTGGAAATGTGCAACGTAATGAACTGTCCACTGCTAACAGTTTATACCCATAACAATCCAACTACATCTTCAATATTCTGATATGCTGTATCATATCGGCTGAAGCATCAGAAGTAAGTCCTTGGCACATTTTCTCAAGCCAAAGTATCCTTATACCATTCCCATCCTATATGACTACTGCTCACATTAGCATTAATAGTCTGTGCCTGACACAAACCCACAAAACAAGGGAAGGAGCATCACAATGTTCTGGGAGACATCATTAGTTTATAGTGGGCTTGATACAAATCTGGTTAGAAATATCCAATCGCCCTCCCAATGGAAAATACACATCAGCTCTTAATAAAGTAAGAGAAAAGTGCTTGTCTTCACATAGTAACACATTTGCAGAATAAACTATCTCACCTACACTGTGATGTAATGGAAAAAAAACTCAAATACAAAGACATTTGTTTAGTACATTTATATATTTATTTAAAATTCTAACAAGACATTAGGCAAATGCGACATAAGATAAAAATAATACAGTATTATATGTCATAGTATAAATAAAAACAGAAGGGGATAATACCATTGAACAAATGTTATTATACAACGACTGGCCAGAAATATTCAAAAAGGAGCATGCTGATTGGTCAACTCAACCAGCGTGCACGTTGTAAATCCGAGAATATACCAATGGAAAAAGGCAAGTCACCCAGACTTTTTTCTTTAAGTATATCCCATAAAAAATTTACTTTTCTTTCTTTTTTTCAATACATTTGCAAAACCAAAGACCTCAAATGAACAAGGGATCCAGCACAGAGAAAAATAAAAGGATAATCAGTTACGTTCTACAAAACTAAAGAAACGTACCTGATTATCCTTTTTATTTTCTCTGTCTCATCTCTCCTGAATGCTAAAAATATCCCAGTTTCTTTTTTTCCTGATAGATAAATAAATAAATAAATGCAACAGAGATCTTTCTTTCTCCTTTGCTTCCTTTACACAGCACTGATGTACTGCATAGGTGCAAGTCCCATACGCATGCACAGTACATCAGAAAGCCCCAGGATACCGGAGAAAATGCAAAGGGGCACCACTTCGTCATTATACAAAGACATTATTTAAGAAAGGTAAGTGTTTTCTCTTAAATAATGTCACTGTATAATAGCAATAACTGACTCTGTGGTGTGGTATGTTGAAGATTTACCCACAGTTGGCTTTATTTAATCACTCAGGCTTCACTCTCGTGATTAAATCATACCAACCGTGGGTGGGTATTATCTTCAATATACCACACCAATGTCGGTTACTGCTATAGTATAACACAATGTGAAATAAATATCATATGGTAATACATGTCATACAATTAAGTAACAACAAATGTGAATCATACAGTTGTACAAATACCAGGACACAATATTAATATTAAATGGTGTTAAGTGTAGGACAAGTTGAGAGGTTTGTCTTTATCTGAAGTTAAAACTATTAATTTAAGGCATTTTTATAGCCTGCATTGCTTTTTATACCTCACAACTGTCCAGATTTTCACAGAATGCCCAGATTGTTACCCCAAATCTGTGATCTATTCCTCATAAAAAAATGTGGTTTTCTGGTAAATCACTAGGGATTAAACTCATTAAATAATGACATACATTTGAATTTCAGACTTCATATCCTTCAGAAAATGTATGGTAGCACAAATTCTGTTATTCTAACAACTTTCTAAGCTTGTATACGGATATACTGAGTTAATTAACAAGCTAAGGAATCTTCTATTACACTCCTTAACACAAATTAAACTCCAGGCTGACATCCATCCTAACCCAGGCCCAAATAATAACTTATCACCCTGCCAGCACTCCTCCCCCCAGCACTCCCAACAACTTCTGTCCAATCTACTTCACACCCCCATCCCTACCCTCCTCTCCCTAAAACCTCTACCTCTGACCTACTTTTTACCAATTACAGTCTTTGCAGCCTCATAAATAAAACTACAGAATTTCATGCTGCCCTAACCAACTACTCACCTGACATAGCCGTGATAACCGAAACCTGGTTAAAGCCACACATTAAAGATAATGAAGTTATCACACCCGGCTATAACATCATTAGACAAGATAGATTAAACAAGAGAGGTGGTGGAGTGGCCATTAAGTTTAAAGACACCCTCATACTTGAACTACTTAACTGTGCCTATCCAGACCTACCCAGCTGTGAAATCCTAACTAGTTGCCTCAAAATAAATACCAACAAAAACATAATTATCATCGCCACCTATCTCCCTCCAGGCAATAATCTTTCTACCATTGACAATCTACTGCCCTGAGCATCTACCAATTTCAGCAAAGAAACTATAGTTCTTGGTGACTTCAATCTTGATTGGCACTCCTGCTCATCTAGTACCCCCTCAAGCTTCATAAACCTCTTCAACTTCATTCCAACCATAACCTGTCCAACTCGCACAGACAAACATTCTAATAAGCAGTCAACACTAGATTGGATTCTGACTAGTAGACCTAACCTACACTTCCTAGCTGGATGCCTGCCAGATTCCGTTAGTGACCATTCTCCAACCTTTCTCTGCAGAAAATGCATACACACTCAAAGTAACATCTCTTACAAATTCATCCGTAATACAAACAATTTCTCCCCCGCTGCCTTTAACCTATTACTTCAACAATGTGACTGGACACCACTTAAACACCTCCATCTAGACCTAGCTGTCCAATATTTTAACAACACATTCCTTAACATAATTAATAGTCTTGTTCCCACTAGAAAAGTATGCCAAAGAGCCAAGCAACTACCTTGGCTATCAAATAAGACCAAACTGCTACTTAAACGCAGAGACAGAGCATCGCCAGCTTATCACCAAAGATACATCCAAACTCTTAGCATATAAACAGCTTCGGAATTTAGCCAAAAAAAAAAATCAAAAAGGACAAACAAACCTGCTACCAGACCAGTCAACAAAAACACCTAAACAACCCCCACAAATTCTGGCAAAGCATTAACTACCGCATTAACAACCCCTGCCCTTATCTCTACCAACAACTCTGACCCTATTGCTACACAATTCATCTACCACTTTATTAATTCCATAACCACTATACAAGGCACCCAGGTCATCCAACCACTTACCCTTTCCACTCCTGCTCCAGATAACCCCAGCCCCCTAACTTTTAATACCATTCAAACTAGCTGCATAAAAAAACTCCTAACCAAATTAAAACCCTGCAGTCTTGCTGCTGACCAACTTCCCAATGAATTTCTACAGATTGTGGCACCTTCTATCACCTATCTCATATCTATCTTGACCAATCTCTCCATTACTGAACAATACAGTCCTCTTCTCTGGAGAGTATCACACATCATTCCCCTCCACAAAGGTGGACCCTCCAGGGAACTAACCAACTACCATCCCATAGCCATCCTCTCCCCTCTCACAAAAATCTTAGAAAAATGCATCCACAATCAGCTCCTTTACCACCTCCTTAGCCACAACCTGCTATCTAGCTCTCAGCATGTATATTAACTTAAACATAGCACTAGCACAGCTCTAATATCTTTCACCAACACCATTAATTATCTCCTAAACGAAGGTCACTCTAACTCTTCTATCTTTCTCAATATGTCCAAAGCCTTTGACACTGTTTCTCACCAACTACTTCTAGACAAACTCTCATCTTATGGCCTCACTACTACATCACTAACCTGGTTTCATAGTTATCTTTCCAATCATCAGAAAGCAACTAAATGGGCAAACAGTCTCTCCCCCGTACTTCCTATCTCAGTCAGTGTACCCCAAGGTTCCATTCTTGGTCCACTCCTCTTTACCATATTTACTAACAACCTCAGCTCAGCAACTCAGCTGGCCTACATTGTCCAGTACGCTGATGATTCCACATTTAAATGCTCAGCCCCCTCACCACTAGAACTTCAAAGAATGATACAAACTTCCTTTCAAGACATAGAAAAATACCTCTTAGAGCAACAAGTCATACTTAACCCAAAGAAAACCAAGATTATAGTCTTCAGAAACAAAATATCCAAACCTGGCCAATCCCCTCTCACAATTGTGTCCTTTAATGGAACCAAAATAGAATCCACTAACCAGACTAAACTTCTAGGCATTACAATAGACAAGAATCTAAAATTTGACAAGCATATTTCTCTGACTATCAAGACAATTCACTCCAAACTTGGCACCCTGTATAGGGCCAAAGGGTCTATATTACCAAAGCAAAAAACCCTATTCCCAAATACCTAAACACTGACACCTATACCGTGAATCGCAAAAATCCGAATGCACTAAACCAAGAAAAAAAAATATCGAACTGTCATAGTCAGCCAACCCCACCACTCGCTACATACTACCTACCCAAATAAAATAAATAAACTACACACATACACTAACCAAACCCTACTTCTAACCTAAGGTAAAGCACCAAAACCCTACTTCTAACCCTACACTAAACCCCACATACACAACTAACTATGCACTATCTTTAACCCCTCCCTAACCCTAATGTCTGTAACTACCGCACACGTCCCCTACACACATACACCCAAACAAAACAAATAATCCACATACATACATTTAACAAAACCCTGCCTCCAACACTACACTAAACCCCACATACACAACTATCTATGCACTATCCTTAACCCCTCCCTAACCCTAAGGTCTGTAACTACCGCACACTTCCCCTACAGACATACACCCAAACAAAATAAACAATACACATACATGCACTTAAAATAACCCTACTTCTAACACTACACTAAACCTTACATACATTACCTATCTATACACTTACCTTAACCCAAATCCTAACACTAAAGTCCTATTTATCGCAGACCTACCTTATGGAGCTATACCACAGACGGGCCAACCAAAACAAATCGACATTTCGGAATTCGCAGTTTTGTACATTCGGGATTTCCGTACTTCGCGCAATACAGGTCGACATCTTCGTATTCGCTCATATGGTTTTTCGCATTCGTAATATAGACCCAGGGCCAAACCATACCTTAATCAGAGTGCCAGATTAGCCACTGCTCGGTCGCACCTGCTTTCCACCCTCCTATATGGGGCTCACATATTCACAAACCTATGTAAGACTGAGCTCAACAACCTAGACTCCTGCTACAACAAAATCGCTAAATTTGCCACTAATCAAACCATACAGGACCCACCACTGCACTGCCCTCTCCCAGCTCAACTGGCTGGAACTCCTTAATCTTTTATCACTTAAACAAATGGCCATGACCCACAAAATAATCTACCAACCCAGTAACTGCACTGCTCTCTCTAACCTTATCCAAACTAGTACTGATACTCGGTCCCTCAGATCCTCCAACAAGCTAATGCTAAAGGTTTCCCGCTCCCACAACTACCACAATAACTCCCTTTACTCCCACAAAATTGCCACATTATGGAACACTCTTCCACAACCCATCACAGAAAATCCTCACCACCACGAGTTCAAACAACTCCTAAAGAACTGCCTGGCCAAGCACTGGCTTTGCTCCTGCTATTTGCCAGGCTAATTTTCTTCCTACCTCCCTGTACCATACCTTATCCTCTACTCTAACCTCCTACTATACTCCCTCCAACTCTCTGCAAATGCTGCAAACTCATAATAACTCTCACACTGTTTCATTGATATTCAGTGAATCTTTGTTTCCAGCCCATACTGCACATACATTTGGAATAGGAATTAATCTCGCTGTCTTTATTTCACTGTTGATATACATGAATACTGTCTCAGAATTTATTGTGCACGTTGTCTTTGTAATCTGTATTCTGTAAAAGTTTACATTGGCTTATCATTCCACTTGAGACTGTATACTTGTGTGCACTCTTATTTGTATTATTTACTGACTACTGTATTATAAATGTATTATAAAATGATTATTATTGTAAGCTTTATTGCTGCATGTGGAGCTTTTCTCCTCTGCTGAAAATGGGCGTCTGACCCAGTTGGACACTACCCAGTTAACAAATGTAATAAAAAAAATAAATAAATAAAATAAATAAATAACAGCAATATTTAAAATCTGTCCCTATTTTTTGGGTCTTGTCCCCCCATTGTTTTAGGCTTTGTCCAGATTTCTTGCATTAAGAGTTTGAGAAGTATGTTGCATTTTGGTTTCTCTGCTGGGTCTAGGTGTTTTCTGAGCATGTTGCAACTAGTTGCTACTACAGCCTGTGGTAATTAACCCAGCCTCCCTGGTATTTTACATCAGATGAGCAGTCTGCCATCTCAATGTTGGGACTGCTGCAAGCTTGATAACAAAAGCATTTTGGCCTACATTTTTGCATTTGGAGAAGTACATTTTAATACATTTATAATTCTACTTATCATACCATTTAAATCACTTTTATGTGTTTTTTTGCTCCTTATCTGAAGTTAAAGCTATTAATTTAAGGCATTTTATAGTCTGTGTTGCTGTTTGTTGTCTCTGCAGGACATATATGTTTTTCTGAGTTTGTTGTAGTTAGTTGTAACTACAGCCTGTGATAATTAACCACTCACTCTGGAAAAATGTAGATATCTGTGCTGTTACTGAGACTTTGTTTAAAGCTGCAGAAAGTACTCCAGCAGTGGAAGGTTACAGTGCTTACCACACATTTAAACCAAAAGAGCACAGACAGGGGCTAAAGTCAGAGGTGTCTCAATCTATGTTAGCAGCAAATACAACTCTAGGTTGGTTAAACTGGATGGTGCACTGGATTTCATCCATATCCAGGTCTTCAGAGACAAGGTTCCCTACCATATCCTGGCCAGCTACAAGCCACTCTCTATGACCCTCAAAGCTCAAAACTCTTACCTAGATCTACTAGAGAAACTCACCATCCAAACAAGTACCCTATTCAAGAGAGAATTTACCTACCCCTCAGACTCACAGGCACGATGTTTCTTGGACTTTATCAACACAAACACCCTGGACCAGAAAGTGTACTCTCCTACCACAGGATCAAAAATATTGGACCTAATACTCACCAAGATGGAAGAGTGTAGTCCTCCTCCTCTGTATTACATCCTCACTGGTGAAGTCGGACTATAAAGCTGTCTCCTTCAAAATAAAAATCAGCCCAGAAAACCCAACTAAACCCTGTAATAGTTAGGAACTATATTAAAGCAAACTACATCCTATTAAGTGACAGATTGTCAAAATTCACAGCCCCAAACCCCGAGACCACAGCTACCTATGCAGGGGTATTTCATCCAGGTCCAAGGAAGTAATGGTACCACTCCATTCAGCCCTTATCAGACTCATCATTTAGTACAATGCCCCCTTTGGTATGTATCTAGCCAGGCACATGCAACAGTTGTAACACCCTCAAAGGTTACTCACCAGGAGAATCCAGTATATTAATACCATCTCCTACACAGATCACCTTTAAGGTCCTATCTCTGTACTCAGTCTCCTACAGATTACTGGCAGGATATATATGCCTAGCATATAAGGTGTCCTTGGATTCAGCTCTGATGGATCTCTTGCACATCCACAAGACAAACGACACCAGAAACAGTACAGCCAAGGACCTGAACTTTGTCTATGACATAAATACAGCCTTGAGGGATTGATATGTGTTTCAAAGGATCCGCATACTATAAAATAAGCTCCCTATCTATGCGAAGCAGATTTCATCCCTAACCCTGTTCCAAAGAAACCTTGATCATTGGATGGGAAATCACAAATTCACCCCCAGTCTGGCCTCCATGTCTTTTGACTGACAAAGATTGATAGTAAGAAAATGAATTCCAAACTAGTATACTCTCCCCTCACATAACCCTTAACTACCTCTTTACTAACATACCCCACCATATAGGCATCTAAGACACTGTAGGACAAAATTGGGTTGGGTTGCAAGGCTAGGCTTTTAATGACCTTGGTGGTTTTTACCCTAGTATGAACCTATGAACAATCCACTTATGCTGTATTGATGAAGTAAAAAAAAAAAGACAGAAACATACATGCCAGTCAGTGGGTTTTTGGCTTTATTGTCCTGAATGTGGTTTTATTGGCCCGAATAAAGACTTAAAAAGTTAAAAAGTCATGGACATTCAGAAACCTGTAGCAAAAACACTGGTACGTCCTTAAGGAGTTATTTGCATATATCCTATGGGCCTCTGAGGATGTTTAGTATTACACAGTGAAGACTTTAGCTTGGCTGTGTCTTTCTTGTAGCTTTTCCTGAATGGTTTGTGTGTGTGACCCTTTTAGTTTGCATAAACAGAAAAAAACAGACATCTTACCTCTTTGTCAATTCCCCCTTCATAGCTTCTTATGCATTTAGTCTGTTTTCATTTGCACACTATAGCAGTTGTGACAGTCCATATGCAAGTCCTGAAACTGAAAAAAAATCAAGCAACAAAGTATAGCTGTAACAGTCTTTTTTGTAGGGGACAAGCCCCCACTATATCACACACACCTGCTACTTATAGTTACTAACTTCAATTTCATTATGCCTTGAAGAAGGGGAAATTCTCCAGTACAGCAATTTTGAACTTATTTTCCCCAACCATGTTTAATTTCCCACTGTATTAGGATTTGCACTATTTGGTCTAGAACATTCAGTGACAACTCATTTTCATTTAGCCTGTCTTACACACACACACACACACATATATATATGGTTTACTATTAAAATATTGAAGATAAAAAAAAAAAAAAAAAAACGGTACTTAACAGCGAACTATGTTACCGAAAGTACACAATACCTAACGGCACTAATGTCGAATATCAGTTGTTGATGTCGAAAATGTTGAACACGACATTTTACGGCACTTAACAGCAATTGCACCCTTGCCATAACTCCCTAACTAGTACACCTAACATCCTGTTTATGCAGGGGGGCAAGCCCCCTGCACCCCCCTGTGGGGGGGTTGTGCCCCCCACACACACCCTAACTATATATTCCAACTCCGAGACAGCACTACAGTGAGGAAAGGGATGTATTTCTCTTATCGCACTGTACCACAATCCCTTTACATAATTGAACGTTCATATTTGCGAATGCACAGTACATCCACATATGTAACGTTCACTTATGTAGCTTGCACACATATGAACTATTCGAACATCTGTAGTGCGAACAGTTCATAGGAGTACAATGCTATGTCAGCATTGTAGTAGTAAACTCATATATATATATATATATATATATATATATATATATATATATTTTTTTTTTTTTTTTTTTTTTAATATATATACATTCGTTATTTGTTAATTTGGATAATATGACTGGATACAGCCCATTTTCAGCAAAGACTCATGGAGAATATATCCTGTCATAACCAATAAGTGCAATAATATGTAGAATTAGAATACATCTTAAAAAGCTATTGAGCAATTAATATGTTCATTGCAAATGAGGGTAATAAAAGGACAGAAAGAAAGCAGTACTCTTACAAGGCTAAAAGCACAGAATGGTGTTTCTATCAAACTTTTAGCATAAGAAATCTGGACAAACTCATAAATAATGGGGGGACAAAAGCTCAAAATTAGGGACAAGTTTTATTTATTTATTTATTTATTTCGGATCCGATGTAGTCAAAAAGTTTAATAAAAAAGATGAGCACTTTCACAATTCAAACAATTGTTTCTTCAGATCACAAAAAGACTAAAAAACCACAGGTTTAAATACACCATCAATTAACAATAATTAGTCATGTGATATGTAAAACAGTAGTAAATGTGCTCAGGAAGAGAATAAATTTGCCTTTCAGGTATTGGATAGGACTGATATGAGATTAGGTGAAATTATTAATAACACTGAACGCAATGAAACTAGATGGATTCTTAGGCTCAGAGCACATAAAGGCTCCGGTCTAAATGATGTAGTTCCCCTGAAACCAGAATTAAAGAACAGGGGTTTGAGAAAGTAATTTTATATAATATTTATACTACATTAGTTAACATAATATATAAAAAATATCTAGATTTTCAGGTCATTTAGAGTGTTGTAGAATTTTTAACAGTTTTTATGTATCTTGTTTATAAATATGCTTTTTTATGAAGGATGTTTTTTTACTGTGGTTGTCTTTGTAAATGGCTCTCTTCCTGAGCACATTTACTACTGTTTTACATATCATGACTAATTATTGTTAATCGATGGAGTATTTAAACCTGTGGTTTTTCAGTCTTTTTGTGATCTAAAGAAGCAATTTGAATTTTTTTATTAAACTTTTTGACTACATTGGATCTGGAATTTCATCTTTTATAAGCCGTGGAACTGCACTTTGCTTGTTTTTTACCTGTTGACTATTTGGTTTTGTGCAGCTAACCATTGTGAGGTATTTATATTTTCTTGACTTATTTATTTATTTATTTATTTATTTATTTATTTGCAGTTTATTTGCCAGGATGGTCCATTGGGCCACTAGGAGCCGTTTTCAATTGAGTCCTGGGGAGAAAAGATCCAATTTACAGTTACATTTTAGTTAACAAAGTTGAAAATTACAAATGTATAAGTCAGTAGGAGAAATACAGAGTGACAATATTACAATAAATTGGCATTTAAGCAAATTAGTGTGTGTATATATATATATATATATATATATATATATATATATATATATATATATATATCAAAGCAACGTTAAATTACAATCAAATTAAGTTTTTTTGTGTGTGCCTTTTCCAACACTTTATTATTAGTGAGTACAAGGCTGTAGAAGGACATTCACAGATTTACTAGCTGAGTCAAGGAAGTTATGTAGGATGAGAGCAGGAGCATTCCCACTGTGAGGTTAGGTGTGAGTGAGGATGAGAGCAGGAGCATTCCCACTGTGAGGTTAGGTGTGAGTGAGGATGAGAGCAGGGCATTCCCACTGTGAGGTTAGGTGTGAGTGAGGATGAGAGCAGGAGCATTCCCACTGTGAGGTTAGGTGTGAGTGAGGATGAGAGCAGGAGCATTCCCACTGTGAGGTTAGGTGTGAGTGAGGATGAGAGCAGGGGCATTCCCACTGTGAGGTTAGGTGTGAGTGAGGATGAGAGCAGGGGCATTCCCACTGTGAGGTTAGGTGTGAGTGAGGATGAGAGCAGGAGCATTCCCACTGTGAGGTTAGGTGTGAGTGAGGATGAGAGCAGGGGCATTCCCACTGTGAGGTTAGGTGTGAGTGAGGATGAGAGCAGGGGCATTCCCACTGTGAGGTTAGGTGTGAGTGAGGATGAGAGCAGGAGCATTCCCACTGTGAGGTTAGGTGTGAGTGAGGATGAGAGCAGGGGCATTCCCACTGTGAGGTTAGGTGTGAGTGAGGATGAGAGCAGGAGCATTCCCACTGTGAGGTTAGGTGTGAGTGAGGATGAGAGCAGGAGCATTCCCACTGTGAGGTTAGGTGTGAGTGAGGATGAGAGCAGGAGCATTCCCACTGTGAGGTTAGGTGTGAGTGAGGATGAGAGCAGGGGCATTCCCACTGTGAGGTTAGGTGTGAGTGAGGATGAGAGCAGGGGCATTCCCACTGTGAGGTTAGGTGTGAGTGAGGATGAGAGCAGGAGCATTCCCACTGTGAGGTTAAGTGTGAGGAAAGCAAAGTTTTGAAGGTGGAGGGGACTGCTAGTGGTGCAGATCAGAGGAAGGAGAGAGTTCCTTTGGTGAGCTAGAGAGAAAGACAGAAGATGTTTGCCAGGTGCTTGTTGCTCTTACAAACTTAGAAAGTTGCTCAAATAACATGTTTTGCATAAGCATGCACTTTCTGAAGGATATGAAGTCTAAAACTCAAATATCTGGCATCATTTAGTCACTTTAATCCTCAATTATTTGTCAGAAAACCACCACGTTTATGAAGAACAGACCAAAGATATGAGACAAAAATCTGTACACTCTATGAAAAAATGGCCACTTGAGAGATGACATTAACAAAGCATGCACAACCCATAACTCAGTCTCAAAATCGTCTTTCCAAAACTAGCTACCAAAGACAGAAGCTACAGAATTTATTCTAGTTCTACAATATAACAAATAGCTTTTCTGTGACCATGATAACAGCTGCAAGCATGTTGATTGAGTGTTTAGCCTTTCCTTGCACCCTTTACAGCTCCTTTGTTCTCCATGAAAACAATGCTATCCCTCCATACAGAAACAGCATTAAAGCAAAAAGGAAAATGAGCACAGCAGACAAAGTTCCACACCAGCTGCCCCATTCCTTCTTATATCCAGGCATTCAGATACTCACCAGTCATTTTGAAGTACAGTATTTTTAAGAGTTAATAAGTATATATGTATGTACCTATTTATAAGTTCCTATCAGATGATCGAGTTTTCAGAAACTCAAACTCCATATGGTCGAGAACATATGATCAAGTTCTAGAAAACTCAAAGCTTTTGAGTGAATATTGCAGTACAGTGAGGATCAGGAAATTTACCCTTTTCCTCACTGTAGTGCATTGTCAGAGTTGGTGTATATAATTTGCAGGTGGTGTGGGGCTTGCCCCCCTGCAAAAATGTAAAAAGGTAGATTCTTTTTTTTTTTTTTTTTTTTTTTTTGATCTTCAAGTTTTTAGAAACTCAATCATATGGCCTCTTTGATATTTTTTTCAAGTTTCCAAAAAGTCATTCATCTGACATAGACCCGATAGATAGATAGATAGATAGATAGATAGATAGATAGATAGATAGAGATAGATATAGATATAGATATACTGTGAGTGTGTGCATAGCAGGTGTGCAAACTCCATTGGAAAAAAAAAAACACTTTAAAGCCATAAAACCAAGATTTTTTTGCATTAACCGCACTGCATCATTTTGAAGTGTGAGGCATACAGAATCAGACTTGCACTTCTGCCCCCCCCCCATCCTAACTTTAACTCTACCACCTTCCCAAACCCAAAGCCCACATATTGCATTACTAAAAACCCTTTCCCTAACCATTCCACTATTCTGGTGATGCTTCATCTCACTTTGTTTGTTGGGGTTACAGATACAGGGCATTTTATTAGGAGAAAAATATTGTTTTGTGATCCATTTTTTTTTTTAGTATTCAATATTTTGTGCAGTCTGTATTTTTCTCCATATTTTGAGGCATGTGTGTGTGTGTGTGTGTGTGTGTGTGTGTGTGTGTGTGTGTGTGTGTGTGTGTGTGTGTGTGTGTGTGTGTGTGTGAATTTTTTTTATTATTTCATGTTTAACTTTAAAGATTTAACAATTAAACAAAATAAAATAGTGGAAAGCCATAAAAACAGTTCTCTTTTGTAATTCAGAGACCCAGAATTCTGAGTCCCACAGTACCACAGTAGAATTGTTACTATCAGCAATCAGTGTTCTCCTTTAATTTTTTTTTTTTTTTTGCAAAGGCTCCCCCCTGCAACATGACTCCTCCCCTACTTATATATATTAAGCTCAAGATTATTATCGCATAGAAAAGGGAATACTACAAAACTCTAACACACATCTCACACTTCATATTTCAAATTTAAAAGTATTACCCATAATGCACTTTTGTTTGTCACTAGGTTGTAACCAACAGGAAAGCCTTCTAGAAGACACAATAAAATCAAGTGAGATCTTTAAATGGTACTCATTTAACTTTGTCCAGTAAAAATAAAATCAAAGGGAAAGCACTGATGCATTTAATTAGGCCATGATGTGTAGCACGTTCTTATACACTGACGATTATGAGAAGTTATAGAAGTCTCCCTGTAACTGATATAAGATGGAGGTTTTGAACTATTACAAAGGGGCAAACTTATTTTTGTCACAACAGGATATGAATCAGTTGTGCATTAAATATCCTAGTTAGCCATACCTTTATACTCTGCCTAATGTTTATGAGTTGCCCTATAAACTCACTGAGGGATAGAGTCACTTATGCTGGATTCTGTAATGAAGTCATATACAACAATGCTTACACCACATATTTGGTTCTCTCCCCATTTCAATAATAAAAAGAAATTTAAACACATTGTTTGTTAATCTGACTATTACTGGACCACCACTGACGATAATTTGTAGTATACACCTTTTCAAACTTTTGAAGGCATTTCATGCTGTTTCAAAGGTACTTGGTAAGGAATCAAAAAAACATTTTTTATTCTAAATCCCTTACATTTCTTCATGACTCATAATCAGAAGAGCAGTAACTTGGTCATCTAGTGCCTGATGTTATTCCTTTGATTTATAGGTTCATAGGTTCATAGGTTGGTACTAGGCTATCAGCCCTAGGGCCTATACAAGCCTAGCCATAACAATTCCCTGGCTATTTCTTCCCACATTATTTACTTTCCTGGACCCCTATCTAGCAGGGCGACTGACGTGATCCCTGGGGTGAATTTCCTTTCTCCCATCCAATCATCAAGGTTCCTCTTGAAGAGGTGCAAAGAGGCACTCTGCTTGACATGTATGGGCAATCTATTCCAGAGTCTGAGGAGTCTCTGGGTCAGGAACCTATCCCTCCAGCATGTTTTGTTTATTGTGATGACAAGGTTTAGATCCCTGGAGCGTGTAGCTCTGAGGGATTGGGATTTCTTTAAGTGTAGCATGTCCAACAGCTCTGGGTTTGACATGGCCTTGTATGTTAAGCAGAGATCGCCTCTGAGTAGACGATATGCGACAGAGTATAGCTGGAGTTTTTTAAGGCGGTCAGCGTAGGGCATCTGCTTTAGGCCTGTGATTCTTTTAGTGAGGTATTTCTGAGGCCTTTCCAGTTGTTGCAGATGTCTTGAGAGGTACATACCAAATGGGGCATTGTATTCTATAATGGGTCTAATGAGGGATGTGTACAGTAGGACAATGACCTCCTTTTTTCTGGATGAAAAGCCCTTCGTGATGAGGTGTGCCACACAGAAGGTTTTCCTGACTGTTGTGGTGATGTGGTTATCGAAGGTGAGACCACTGTCCACCTGTGTCCCTAAGTCTCTTATCACACTTTCTGTGTTTAGTGTACTGCCACCTATATGGTAATTCATGGATACATGTTTTTTCCCAAAGGGGATAACAATACATTTCTTGGCATTGAGCTTGAGCCCATGGCTCTGACACCAAGCATCTGTTTCTGTAAGGCCCTTTTGTTGAGTATCCACATCATTTGGGGATTCAATAATGGCTCCAAGTTTGCAGTCATCTGCAAACTTTGTTAGCCAGAGTCCCTTACTGTTGACCTGTACTTCAGAGAAGTAGATGCCAAACAAGAGCGGCCCCAGGACTGAACCCTGAGGTACTCCACTTGTCACTTGTCTGGAGCTGGATTTGGAGTCGGCTACTTTTACAGTGTGGGTTCTATCAGTAAGCCATTTAGCAATCCATTGGGTGACATAGGGATTAACGCCCAACTTAGTAAGTTTATCTATGATTCCAGAGTGGGGGACGGTGTCAAAGGCCTTGGCAAGGTCTAGATAGGCTGTGTGGACCACCTTACCTTTGTCCATGGCTCTGGAGACTGATTCAAAGAAGTCAATCAGGTTCAGGAGACAAGATCGGCCCTTCACAAACCCAAACTGGGTGGGGTCCAGTGTTTGAAGGTTGCCAATGTCTTTGTTTATAAGTTCCATGATAATACGCTCCATGGCCTTGCAGATAAGGCTTGTCAGACTGATGGGACGGTAGTTTCCGGGATCCAAGGTGGATCCCCCCTTGTGGAATGGGATAACTGTAGCTCTGCGCCACTCAGTGGGCACGAAACCTGAGGCGAGGCTATGATTAAACATGACACTTAGGTGAGGTGCCAGTTCATATTGTAGTTCATGTAGTACACAGCCCAGGATGTCATCTGGTCCCATGGATGCTGTATTCTTGGCTTTAGAGAGTGCGTTTTGTACCTGTGCGGCCGTTATTATTGGAATTTGGCAATCTTCCGGTATTGAGATGGGCCATTTAGGGGGTGAGAGGGGGGTGAAGTTGGCACTGAATCGATCTGCCAGGATATTGGTAATATCCTTCGGATCAGTATATTTAATGCCATTCTGTTTTAGCTCTGAGCAGATCTGAGCATTGCCATTTAGATTCTTGACATAGTTATAGAATGTTTTGTGGTTGTCTTTGGAATCTTTGGCAATTTTATTTTCATAACTAGCTTTGGAGGATTTTATGAGGCATCTCAGTTTCTTACTGAGGCTAGTAAGGGAGTTTTTTGCATCCTGGGATTTTCCTCTTTTCTGCAAATGTTTCTTCCTTTTGTTGTAAAGTTTGTTTATGGCAGGGGACCACCAGATTAGCTTCCTTTTTTTGGATGAGAGCATTTTGGTTCTATTTGGGATGGCACGATTCATGCATGAGTGGATGTGCTCGTACAGTGCCTTAGTGTAGGATTCAGCAGTTGAACTTTCAGTTCCCGTCTGCATGGGTGTTATGAAGTTTGTCACTTCTGACTTGAGTAGCATGAAGTTGGCTTTGGAGAAGTGTTTTATTGTGGTTTCTTTACTGGGGATGGGGGTGGGATGTGGATGTTAAGGGTGATTAGCTTATGGTCAGACCTGACTAACGAGGGGGTGACCATAGGTATGGAGCATTGATTTCCCATGTTGGTAATGACCAGGTCTAGGATATTGGAGCCCCTGGTGGGACTATGGATTAGTTGATCCAGGGCATTGGAATTTATAAATTCCAAGAACCGTTGCGCAAAGGTGTTGGGACATGAGTAGTTTTCCCAGTTAATGGCAGGGTAGTTAAAATCACCCAGTATTAGGGTGTTTGGTTCTATCTTAATATTTTCCAGTATGTTTAGAAAGGTGTAGTGAGAATCTTGGGTTATGGTGGGGGATCTGTAGCAAGCTACAATTTGGACTGCAGTCTTACCTAGTGTTAGTCGTACTTGGAGAATTTCAGACACATTGTGTTGGCCAACTAACGTGGTGGTGTGAATATCCTTGGTGAATATTGACACTCCTACACCTTTAGTGTTTCGGTCCTGTTTTGGTGGCCGAAAAGTGTGGTAAGAGTTGTAGCCTGGTATTGCAGGGGTGCTCTCTGGAGCCTTGAACCAGGTCTCAGTTATTGCACAGATATCGATGTTCTCCATTTTTAGGAGTTCCTTGAGAGAGTGCATTTTGAGGTTTAGACTTCTAGCATTGAGTAGCATTACCTTCAGATTTTGCATGCTTGTACCTGTTACGGTGGTGGTTTTGTCCTTTGAAGTTTGCCTAAAAAAGGCACTATAGGGGTGGCAAGAGCCTTAGCCAGTAACCTGAATCTCAGGGGTGACAGGTGCAGACCATCTCTGGCAAAGCATCGTGGTCTGTCAATCATGTCATCCCAGGCAGACAGATACTGGATTCCCTTTGAATGACACCATAAGCTTAGCCAATTGTTGAAGTCAATCATTTTATCCTTATATTGTGGTATCATTCTGGGCGAAGGCAGGATGCTACTCAGGGCTAGGGTCATACCTGCCTGGGCCACATGATCCAAGAGCTCTTCCATGTTTCTTTTCATGTAGTCCAGGGAGGTATGTCTCAAGTCATTCACTCCAACATGGACAATGACAGAGTCATATTTGTACTTGTTGTGGAGTAACTTGAGTGCATGCGTTATGTGACAGATCCTGGCACCCGACAGGCAGCTGACTGTAATTTTCTCCTTATTCAACCTGGTGAGAGGGACATCAGTGTGCCGGACTATAGAGTCACCTATGACTAAAGTGTTAGGTACATTGTCTTGCCTTAGGGGCTGTTGCTGGGTGGCACATTGGTGTTGTGAACTATGTGACACATTGGTTGTGATTGGTGTTTGTTTGCGTTTCAGCTTCAGAGGTCTTTGTTGCTTGGGCAGGTTACAGTTAAGGGCCTCTACATATGTGGATTTAGTGTTGCTATATGTGGGTGTTGGTGGTGCGGGTTTAGTAGGGCTATGTGTTGCTTGAGGTGTAGTGTGGGTGTTAACCTTCTCCTCTTGACTGTTTAGCACAATCTTGGGTGGAGAGAGCTTTGCTTCCATTTTGGCTATGTAAGTGCATCTCTCACAGGTTGTAGTGTTGGGTGGTAGGAGGAGAGGGTTGTCTGTGCACATGAGGCAATTGCTGCATTGCCCCAGTATGCCCAGATTCACCAGGTGGACAGGAGAAATCACTGGAAGCTGACCCTTGAACATGCCTGGTTTGGGGTTTGTTTTTTTTTTCTTTGTAAAGTATAGGAGCTGTTTCCTTAGCAAGGTACTTTGCAATTATAGGCTGTTTAGTGCCTACTATTAATTTCTCCTTGTTAACAAGGAGAGTTCAGTGTTTGTATGAGTTTAAGGCTTCCTAGTGCTTTCCAGCAGGTATTAGAGAAAGTGCTAGTCACAGGGATGCTTAAAGGTAAGATTGAAAAGAATGCACTCTGCAGTGTGCACTAGAGAAGTAGTTAGATGTGAAAGTAGGTAACTTGAGTTTTACCTGTTTAAAAAGTTAAGGTTTAGTGGAGAGTTACTATTTTTAAAACAGCAAGATGGATTGAAAGGGGTGGTCACTTTTGTATTTTGGTACTATGAAATACTGTAGGATGGCCAATAAATTTAAATAATTGAAGGGGTGGGATTTCAAAAATGATGATTTTGTGATTACTCACATAAGCCAGTGAAAGTAGAGAGAAATGAGATATATGGTCAGATTAACATAAGAGGCGGGCAACTAGAAAGACAGTGGTATTTAACAAGACAACTTAAATGGGTGGGAGGGCGAGAAAAATTCTGCCTGACTCAGAACAGAGAGAGCTGTGGTCTCTTTTGAAGTTTTAATATGCTGCTAAAACAGAATGCAAGCAAAACACAAGGTAAAGAAAACAAACTACAGTATTCAAAATATAGAAAGGCAATACAGTAATACAAAAAAATAAAAGCAAACTAACCTTTCCTTCACAGCAAAGTGTAGCAGAGTCTGGATGAGCCTTGATGACCCTCAACTCTAAGAGGAGCAACTGTCTCCAGACTGAGGACCCAAAAAAAAGCACTTCTGCTTTAAACTGTAGCAAACTGCTTGTTTCAAATGTGCAGTGTAGCTACTGGTTTATTATAATTACAATACCATCCAATAAGTATTTCAGCCTTGACTGCAATGACATTATTAGCATTTGGGGAGGTGGCTGCCCTCCTTTATTCTGCTCTAGCTGTGCTCCTCCTCAGAATGATATTACTTTTATTGGTCATTGGTATCATACTTAACAGGCTGCACCATGCAAAGCCACCTCCTATGCCCCAGGACTGGTGAACCATATGCTGCTCACTCTCATCCTCCTACTCTATTCCCTCCAGTTCCTGTACCCACTAACTGTACACAAGTCAGCTGGGTTGAAGTTAGAGTCTATCCCCTGTGCCATGGGTTAAGGGTTGTTCATGTTTTGTTTTGCATCAAAATATGTATATCCTACAGCATGTTTTCAGGAGAGTGGAATATATTCTGGCAGCTTCATTGATGATTTAATTTTTAAATGCAGAAGAAATATAAGGGACTTTAAAGGAGCATTGTTTGATCATATACAAAACAATGAACTGAGATCATCTGAATGTTATAAATTATTTGAACGTTAAACTGGAAGAACAACAAGAGAGAAAAACTAATAGCATATTATCCTTAAAGGTAACTATGTCCAATATATTTTTTTATGATCCTCATCCTCCGATTTCCCATCAGAGTCTTTACTGAATTTAGTCTTTATTTGTTCTCTGTTTGTCTTTTATTAGCCTTTGTAGGGAATGTACATTCCGAATTGCTAGGTCACATAACTACACTGAAGAAAGCATTATGCAGCATTTCTTTCCACATTACCTGTCTTTTGTTTTCTTTCAGTTTATTCTTATTTTACCATAAGCAATGTATATCACATATTCGTTTGTCAAAAATTATTCAGTCCATTTTACATATGTTATTTGAGTCAGTGTCATGTTTTGTAGATTGTTGCTTGCAATCCATTTATTTGTAGCAAACTAATCCCAATTTAAAATAATGTGAGCAGACTAATATGGTCTTTTAAGGGGACAGAGGTAAGGACTCCTATTAAGATAGAAGATGAGACACAGAACAGATGGTGCATAGATATATCGATACCTGTTGAAATCACAAGACTCTGGGCTTGTTGTAAATTCAGATTTCTTTTTCAATTTGTAAATAGCATCTGCACATTAATGGCACACAGACATAGTGTCAATTATTTCTTAGTCACATGTAGCTGCCAATTTGTTTAGGACAAAACTTGTAAAATCTTTAACATTTAGCAGAAAATGCAACTAAACTGACAATAACTTTTCTCTTATTAGGTTATTTACTTATTCACAGATAATTGCATCTATGTTATTAACTTTTATTGGGGAATTCAATGTGATAGATCTCTACTATATACCTTTGAAATAAAGTTTATAGCAAAAAAGAATATTTTAGTAAAACACAAATATCTGAAAATATTTTAAACAACCAGCATAAGCACTATAGCTGACTGTCTTTATTAGTTATGTATTAGTACAAGCCAACTTCAAGATATTGAAATACTACAGACATGCTATACTATGGTCAATATTGCATGTGTTCACTCTATACATGAAGGTTAAAATAGAACATGATTCACAGTTCTGAACATAGTAATGTAATTTCATATTATAAATTTCAAATCCAGCATCTGTAGTATGCACATGGAATCATTCACTGGTTTTTCATGTTAACATCATCTTATGTGCAAATATAACACAATATAACACATATTCAAGGTTATTAAACATGCTGTAATAATTTCTGAATTGTGCACAAGTTGTTATGATCTTGAAATAACATTGGAATGCATTTTCAGTTTTAATAGGAATATGTATGTGTAGAGATACATATGGTATAATATAATGTTGCATTTCATACAATTTCTAAGGTGATGACCTCATGGAACATATTGCATATATTTAAGTATCGGGTCCAATGAAAAACTTTTAAAGATTTTTACTAAGTTACTTCTCAAACATATAAATTGACATGGGAAAATGCACTATAGAGCATAACAAATGTAGTAATGTATGTATGAATATCAGTGTAATACTTAATATGGCATGACTTATGAATCAGTTCAAAGGTGCAAAAAAGTTGTTTAACCCATAGAAAAGACTGACTTATAATGATTTCTGATGAGAAACTAAAGTTATTTGGCATTCTATTGTTGCTCTCATATTAAAACCACTTGGATTAGCATATCTCCAGTAAATCATTATGGAGCTTATAGAAAATTCTTTGCTGTTAAGGTATGAGGGACAATCTGTTGGATTTTTTTTCATCTAACAGATTGGGAATGTATATCATTCCATGTCTAGAAGGAGTATTTTGGTATTACTATTTTTTATTACTAGATGTAGTTGATTTTGTTTTTAATTTTTTTCATTCTTATGGACCTGAGTTGGACTGCAACATATATATAACAACAGAAAAAGATAGGAATGAAGAGTCACATGAGCAATCTATATATCAAAATAGAGTATTGGGTTGGGCTTGAGCCATAAATCTTACTGAACTAAATAACTTGCATGGACTTGACATTGCTTTCTATAAATGTTAATGGCTTGAATAAACCCTAAGAAAAGATCAAATTTATTAAGATATCTAAAAATTAATAAAGCACAAGTAGTATTTCTCCAAGAGTCTCATTTTAATACAATTGATAAACATATCTGGAATCCAAATGAATACTTAATATTAGCCCATTTCTCACATAAAAAAAAAAACAAGAGGAGTAATAACTTTGTGGAAAAAAAGTATTATTAATCCTCAAATTATTTACAGTTATGAAGATAAAGAAGGTCTCTTAACAATAGCCATAATAAAATATAATAATAGAATTTGAACATTAGTAAACTTATACTGAATTCATGGTATGGGTATCGGAACTGCAAAAAAAACATTTAGACTTTATAAGTAACATGTATAAAGGCAATTTGATATTGGCTGGAGATTTTAATTGTATTTTAGATCATTTGGAAACTACAAATATTAGAAACCTATGTCTCAAGCCAATAGCTAAATTGCTCATTAAATGGATTGAGATTCATAATTTAATTGACACAAATTTAAAGAAAATAACTCTTTACTATTTTCTCATCAAGACTATAGATTTAGCACTCATACTAGAATAGATAAAATGTATGTTTGACATGATTGAAACACAAAAATAGTAAATTTAAAAAATAATTTGTTGTCCTATTTCAGATCATAATACTCTTCTTCGCAAAATTCAAATGGAATTTAAAAAAAACTAAATTTCTTAACAAGAATACCAGCCTATATTACAAAATTAAAATAATTTAAACCCTGGTTAAATCTAGAATTACAATTTTTTTAGACACTAATTATACTGAAGATTTAAATATAATAATGATTTGGGATACTTTAAAAGTCTATATATATATGGCAAAATTCTTGCATGGTATAGAAATAAAAGAAAAGAATGGGAATCAGAGTTAGACAATATACAAAAGAAGATCAAAAGTCTTAAAAATAAGGACCTAATAAACAACACTGATAACAAAAAAAAAATTGAGAATTTAAATAAAAAATATAATGAAATTCTTAATCATAAAACAAATCTAGCATTGGAAAGATTAAAATTAAATTCTTATTCCACATCACCAAGATACATGCATAACTTAGCATCCAGGGTAAAGAAACAATCTAGACTAAATAACATTACGAATATCATTCATGAAGGGAAAAATAACAAAAAGGTTTCTGATATAAGTGAGATTCTTGATGCATTCAAATTTCATTATATGAAGCATTATGATTCAGACAAAAACATTAATAATCACCTAAATCTAGATTTGAAATTTACCAAAGTAATGAAATTACCTGAAAAATGAAGTTGGATATACAAAATCAAATTACATACAAAGAAGTTACAAACAGTATTAAAGAAAGCAAAAGTAATAAAGCCCCTGGAATGGATGGCATTATAATAGAACTATATAAAATGTTTCCACCATCCATAACCTCACTATTTCACAAACCCTTGCTAGAAGTTCAAAATAATAATATAATTCCACCTTCTTGGAGGTATTCACTAATAACACCCATAATAAAAGAAAATAAGGATCCTACACAATGTAATTCTTATAGACAGATTTCATTACTTAATAATGATTATAAAAATCTTTATGTCTATTTTAGTGAACAGAATTAAAAAATCTTTAATACACGTAATAAATGAAGATCAAACGGGCTTTATTTATAATAGACATACCTATGACAATATTCAAAGAGTATCGACACTTATAGAGTATCTAAATAGACAAGCTCAGGAAGCCCTGTTAATAACTGTAGACATAGAAAAAGCCTTTGATTCATTAAATTGGGAATATTTATTCAGGATTTTAACTCTATATGACTTTCCTCCTACATTTGTCTCATTAATAAAGAATATATATAAAAATAATCTAGCATATGTAAAATTAGGACCTTTTACTTCTGAATCTATAGCTATAACAAAAGGAACAAAACAAGGTTGTCCTATGTCCCCTATATTATTCTCTCTCGCCATTAAACTATTTGCTTCTTCAATTTGGTCGAATACAAAAATAACAGGCATTGATGTATATGGGAAATATAACTCTAAGATTATGTTATTTGCAGATGACATATTGCTTACACTATCTACTTAAAAACAATCTCTAAAAGAATTAGAGAAGGAAGTAGAAAATTTTTATTTGATTTCAGGTCTCCATTTTAATAAGTCAAAGTCTAACTTCATGTTATTAAACAAAAAAAGGACTTAATAATAGAAGTGAATCATATAATGGTCAAACAAGTTTCTACAATAGCTTACTTGGGGATTACCTTATGTAATAATATAAAAGAAACTCTTTCTATAAATTTCAAAAATATCTTAGATAATTTAAAAATATATATATTAAAATGGAATAAAATTTATCTAACCTTTGAAGATAGACTTCAGTTAATAAAAATGATTCTCTTACCAAAAATGTTATATATTGATTCTCTTACCAAAAATGTTATGTGGACAGTAGTCTCTCCTTTGATAATCACATTGCCACAGTGGTCAGGAAATCCTTCTACATGGCTCATCTCATCACAAAAGGATTCTCATCCAGAAAAAAGAGGTCATTGTTCCCCTCTACTCATCACTCATTAGACCCATTATAGAGTACAACATCCCTTTTGGTATGTACCTCACAAGACATCTACAACAACTGGAAAGACCACAGAAATACCTCACAAAGAGGATTACTGGCCTCAAATAGATGCCCTATGCAGACTGTCTCAAAAAACTACAGCTTTACTCCATCGCATATCGCCTACTCAGGGGTGATCTCTGCCTAACATACAAAGCTATGTCAAACCCAGAGCTGTTGGACATGCTCCACTTAAAGAAATCCCAATCCCTCCAAGCTACATGCTCTAGGGACCTAAATCTTGTCACCACAATAAACAGAACATGCTGGAGGGATAGATTCCTGTCCCAGAGACTTCTCATATTCTGGAGCAGACTA
The DNA here is from genome assembly GCF_019279795.1 of Protopterus annectens. NCBI lineage: Eukaryota > Metazoa > Chordata > Ceratodontiformes > Protopteridae > Protopterus > Protopterus annectens. The sequence continues at coordinate 506,552,800 of NC_056745.1, forward strand.
CCTATCTATGTCAAACAGAGCTCTTCATTAGCACTCTTCAAGAAAAATCTTGATGATTGGATGGGAAATGGGAAATTCACCCCGGGGAATCACTTCTGTGGCTCTGCTCGACAGGGGCACAGGAAAATAATTTTCTTGGGTGGTGAAAGCCAGAGTACATTTTTTGGCTAGGCTTGTATGGGCCAGAGACTTCCCATACTCTGGAACAGACTACCTATCTATGTCAAACAGAGCTTCTCATTAGCACTCCTCAAGAAAAATTTGATGATCGGATGGGAAATGGGAAATTCACCTTGGGGATCAGTTCTGTGGCTCTGCTTGACAGGGGCACAGGAAAATAATTCTCTTGGGTGGCGAAAGCCAGGGTACATTTTTTGGTTAGGCTTGTATGGGCCCTAGGGCCGATAGCCTAGTACCTACCTATGAACCTATGAAACCATTCCTATGATACCAAATAAACATATTTTAAAAGAAATAAACACAATATTATTAAAAATTTTATGGTATCCAAGTAAAAATAGAATAGCTCTTACACATCATATCAGATCATGGGGAAAAAGGAGGAATAAATTTTCCAGACATTGAGACATATATAAAAGCTTCTATAATTAGAATAATTTTAAATTGGATTGATCCTAATTATTTTTCAAATTGGAAAACCTTACACACCATCATCTACGCCAGAGAAAACTCTTTAGTAAATAATCTTATGCTAGACAATCAAATTAATAAACCCTGGCATATTTTATCTATAGGAAGCTAATATAATATTACAAGACCAACCAACTTAGACTTTATAAATAATATATTTAACACATTTAGAAAGTTTGTTATAAATATTTCAGACATAAAAATTTGGATAGAGTTAATAACTCTTTTTGGTTCTACTAAGAATTTTTCTAATAAATTTCATAGGAATATATTTTCCTTATGGGAAGCAAGAACATTTTCTTGTTGGGAACAATGTATAGACAATCAAGGAGTAATGAATGGCCAACTAATAATAAATACATATGATCTTTCACCTTCAGACTGGCTTGTCTTACAAGATATTTTACTTCACTCACAAGATCTATATAGGTTAATTAATAACTCTCCTTTTAAAGACAGACCAAAATGTATAAGTTATTTATATGAAGTTATCTACGATAATAAAAATAAGAAGAATATAATTTCAAAAAATGTATAAATTATTAATGAAATATAAGACTACTATTAACCAAAACTTTTGGGATTTCATTATCAAAGGACATTCATTAAACTTATCTCTGGAGAGTAAAATGGATCTACTCTATTCTATAAAACTAACATCAAACATTCAATACTGGAGAATTTTCACATGGAAATTTCTACTCAGATCTTTTCTTATACCCAATAGAATAGCTAAAATGAATCCCTCACAAAATGTTTCTTGTTGGAGATGACTGCAAAATTGTAAAGCAGATTGGATACATATTTTTTATGATTGTAGTAAACTTAAAAAATATTGGGAAGATATTGGTATTTTCCAACAAGCCATATTTACTGATTCTTTTGTTTTATCTAAATTGCTAATTTTGTTGAATGTTAATGAAGAATCTACAATGAATAAAAAAAAAATATATCTGTTATGGACTATTCTAGCATTTGCTAGAAAATGCATAACCAGGAAATGGAAATCCACTTCAGAACCATCATTTGAAGAATTCTTGGGATTACTAAAAGACACTTCTACAATGGAAGTCAAGGTAAAGAAACTAAAAATTTCACCTAAACCATGGACTAACAGTCCTTGGGGAAAGATCTTTACTCTTTTTAAGACACTAGAAACAAACCTGGACTCTATTTAAAAGAAGAAAATTGAAGAAAACATCTCAACTCATAACATGTATAATATCTGACTCAAATGGTTATATCTAATATTTCTAACTCAGGCCTTATATATATAATGTATATAGTTTATTTATCTGTTTGAAATAGCACAAATGTTTACAATTGAAATTCTAATACTTTTGAAATAATTCAATAAAAAAAAATTTGAGAAAAAAAAGAGACAATAAATTGTACTGTTAAAATGGATGGAATTAATTGAGAACTGTTTGTAAGTGTTTCATTTGCTTTAACTGTAAGTCCTAGATTTTCCTGTTATCTCCTAGAAGGTTTTCAAGCTGAGACATCAAAGTTACAACCCACTGACAAATAACTGAAAGTGTTTTATGGTCTTCTACTTTTTTGTTTGGAGTTTGTTAATAGCATAATATCATTATTTATGTAGGTGTTCGTGGAAATATAAAGTTCAATCAGAAATCCATTTAATGAGTTGTTACTTTAATACAAAATATTGCTTTCTACAGCAACATGAAAGTGAGGAACTAAGAAAGAAAGAAATAATGTGCTGACTTCTCTCGGTAAGGTATTTCTGCATAGACTGTAGCATCATTAACAATAGTTTATCTGCCCTGTGTCCACTGAATGTTGGAACAGAGTTTGGATCCCCATGCAACCCTGAAATGGATTCAGTGGGTAATCAGAGAATGAAGGAATAAATATTCATGAAATAATTAATGAACAGGAAGCATAAAAGATATTAGCAATTCTAATTTTCTTTATTGAGTTTCATAGTTTCTTGGCCAGTTCCACCAGTATTTCACAATCATTTAACAAACAGAATTAAGTTACTTGTTTTCCAAATAGCTAATAGCTCTGGTTCCACAAAATAGTTTAACATGCTTTGCTTAGCCTGGTGTTACTTTCACCTCATGCAAAATTCTAAACTCTCTTTCCAAACTTTAGCAAAACTCTCAGCAGCAGTCCCCTAAACCTACTGTACTGATGAACTGTTCTCTTATATTACCTCACTTTTAAGTCAGGCAAGCAAGTCAGAGTGAGTGAGTTTTACCAGACTACTTTTCTTCGGCTCTCTGCCATTTCACATAATGGACAGTTGATGACCATTCGTTCTCTGTGAGCTGGGATGACAGCTGATGTGAAAATGTCCAAGTACCATGGATAGCCTACCTTCTAATGGCCCAATGGACAAGCCAGGCAGAGGTGCAACTCTACCAGTCACACAAGGACATGTTCCAGCCAGCCATCATGTCACAATACCTAAAAATACAAGTTATTGTATACAAATGAAATTAAATACAGGCTATTCCAAGCAAAACAAAGTCATATGGGAATCACAGTAAGTACATTTAACTCAGTCTGATACTGCTAATATACAGTCTTTTTTGGTAGGTCTCTGTAGATTCTTTGGCCAAAACCACATTTTATTCTTTCCTCCAGGCCTCCTTTCACCATGGTTGATTCTGTCTCCCAGAGTTGCTGCACTGCATAGCAAGCCCCGTTCCACAAAGGGCAAACATGTTCATCGCTGTATGGGTTTCTTTCAGCCTTCTTTTCTATTACATTCACTAGCTCATTAAACAAACTTGCTCCCCCCCAGTACAGCCCAGGATCTTTGTGTTCTTAAATAAATAAGTCCAACTTAACAAAAATGCTAATCTTATAAAGAAACATCAGTCTGTTTACAATAATGTCTACAAAGCACTGCTATTGAACTTAATGATTTGCAATGAGCTCTGCACAACGCTACTATAGATATTATTTACAGAACCTTTTTCAATCATTTTGGAATCAGTTGCACTTTTCAAAATAGTGAGAACTGCCATGATGAAAAAATTATATACTTAGTATAGTTTTCTGAAAATGTACAGATAAAATTGTGTTAAATGCTTGGAGAGAATGAAGTCAATAATTAATAACTAATTATAGCAGTAATATATGTGGCATATAGAGACATGAACATATGTAATAAAATATACATATTTGAGATTCAATTGGAAAGAAAAGTGTGAATATTCCTGAGAAATTCTGAAACTGAAGAATATGTCATTATTTAGCAACTTCAGTCCTTCATGATTTGTTTAAAAACCATTGACATTACGAGAAACAGACCAAACAAATGAGGCAAAAATCTGCACATTCTGTAAAAATCTAAACAGTTTAAAGTCATAGCAAGGTAAGTGTAAGCGTAAGGGACTGCATTACACTGCCTTTCTGACAGTGCTCTCTAAGTAGATAAGTGCTTTATGGCTTTGAAAGCTGGCAAAACACTTTGTGTTTGTTTTTTTCTTTTTTTCTGTAACCAGTAGCACATGGATCAGATAAAGCTGCATGCACTACATAGAATTATGATTGGGTCTCCAATCATAACCCTAAATTATGTGTTCTCAACATGGGATGCCAAGAATTATCTCTCAAGCTTTGGTCTCAAGGTGAATTTCTTGACATCCATGTCTTGAACACATAATAAATTGGTTATGATCAGTGACCCGCTCATAATCCTCAGTGTTGTGGAATATGACACACATAGCAAGAATCTTGCTAACCTAGTTAGATGCTACTTGAGAAGCCTAAATATGCTTTCAACAACAGCGCAAGTCTGGCCATGGGCAATAATGTAACATGTAAGTGGATGTTCCAGTGGTTTCATCAGCCTTGGCTCAGGTGAGGCTCTTGCATCAGCTGCAACATGTGAAATTTTCTGTGGCGTTAGTATACCCGAGGAACACAGAAAATGACTCATTGCTAAGCACTAGGATTCCTGTACATACCAACTAGATGCCTACATGGAAAATTATCCTGCTAAAGTGATGATGGAGGTCAGGAATGTGTTATACATCTGTATCATTTATGCTGCTAGCATACCAAAACAACTTGCTTATTGTGAGACAATCTGCATTACAGAACACCTGGTGTTTCAAAGAATGACAGCCCTACTTGTTGCTGTAGCAATAAAGCAGCAGCTACATGGACTGGGCGAAGCACAGCATGCATGCAGTCAGTGGCACCAAGGACTGAAAGAAAGACAACACCATCATAAAAGTAGCACATATTGGTGTCTCTCTCCTGCAGTGTCCTAAAGAACCAATTATGATCTTCCACATATTATATTACCACATCAAGAAACTTTCCAGGTATCCTGATGCATGCTGGGAGCTCTCTGCAGTCAGAATAATTAAAGATGAACATACCTTAATGTCCAGGGATACAGCTAAGACAGGCATTCATTTAGGTGCCATATGTGGTTGGCACATGTAGCAGATGGTCCTCAGTGACTCACTCTCCACTTGGAAGTTACCAGTGATCTGTCAGTCAGTTAAGCCATGGCAAAGAAGTCAAGGATTCCATTGCAAATGTAGCCACAAAACTTGTCGTTTTATCAGGTTTATGCAGTGCCTGGAGTACACAAGCTTACTTCAATGAAAGGGCCCTTCTGTGATTCCGCTGAACATGCTGATATTCTCCATGCATTATGCCATCTTATATGCTTCATTCACCTCAGTTATGTGCATTCACGAAGTTTCTGAATCAAAACACATCTTTTTCTTCATTTACTTATATACATTATCATTCAGTTTAAATGTGCCCATGCAAACGTAGCAGTGATATTTTATTTTATGTTACGTTATGTTAATTTATTTATTATTACTTTTTTATAATGTAAATTGTCTGAACCACAGAGGTCTCTTTTCTGCTACAATCTAATTATAAAAAAAATGGAAGAAAAATAAAAGAAGTATTGACTCAAGAATGTAAACATGGAGCAATTTCACTGTACAGGTCTGCTATCGAGTTCAACTATGAAACAATGCACAACAAAAGCTGTATTTTATGAGTCTTATAAAAGAAAAAAATCAGTAAGCAAAATTAAATTTGTATGAGCACACCAAAGTATGAATGTTTAAAAAATATAACTAGGAAGACTTCAAGACAATGTTGCAAGAAACTGTGCAATTTTCTTGAGGAAAAGACGGTGGAAGTAGCGTCATGGAGTTAAGTAAAGAAAAGCACAGACCATTGAAAAATTTCTGTGGTCACTGTATTTAGCTGATGACTGCAGCAGAACATGTTCTGAAGAAGAATTTAGAAATGACATGGAAAACTGTATTGATTCTTAACTTGGCTTTGCCTCCTGATATGAGTAGTTAAGCCACTCTACAAAGCATGTACATTAAATAATTCTCCTTTTTCATGAGATGTAGCCTCAAGAGTGCCACTTATTCTGTATAAAAACTATATTAGTTGAAACAGAGCTCTTTTTGCAGTGTATATTACCTTTATCATGTCTTTTCTGTTAGCAATATTTGCACACCTTGCTGAAGTGTAGAAAACTGATTCATACAGACATATCTGTGGCTCAGGTAAGAAAAGCACAACATATTATAATTTCTGCATAAAAATAAAATAGTGAAAGACAGTCACATCTGACTTTCTTCCCACAAGTGGCATCCTCCGTTTTGCAGATTTCAAGGGTGGGACATATAGGCCTTTCTCCCAGAGAGGTTTAGGAAGACTGAAATTAGCATGATGAAGTCCTTTATCATGCATAAGTTACACCTGTGTATTTCAGGCCTCAGTTTAGATCAGACATTTCACATCCAGAGGAGACAACATTTGGAACTCTTGGTTGAACTATATATACTAACTACTAATACTGTCAGTTCTTTCCTGCCAGAGAAACTGAAATGGAGGATGTCCATTTATCATCACTTTAGATACCTACAAGGTTGAAATTGCAATCAATTGTACATATATTTCAAGACCCTGGTTACAAATACAGCTTTCCTCTTTTATATTAAAATTCCTTGCACAATAATGGAATAGTCTAGTATCTGATAAAAGAATCAAATTGTTGTGCTCTTTGGTCATCCAGGATTCCAAGACATCACCTCTGGAGAGCAATCAGAACTTTACCCTCAGTGCAGTGACCAGGATGAACACAAATGACATCTACCTGAAATGCACCCCCAAAATACATCTTAGATTCTCAGACTGCTAGCACTTACTAAAATTATTTTTTACTGACCAATTGTCCAGAAAATTATTTTTTACTAACAAATTGTCCAGAATATTGCATGAATCAGGCACTACAAGTTAGGTGTATGACTGTGAGTATGGGGTGAGCTTGGAATATATTTCCAGTCATATGTAGGCCTGCAGAAATTTAAGGAGTACCTTGAGAACCTCTTGAAGACTATTACACTAGGGAAGTTAGTTCTGACTTATAGCCAACTCCTTCTGGAATGGATCTGAGGGCTTGATGTGCCAAAACACTCACAATGGTTGTTCTCCCCCTCCTTCCGACAACTAAACAATCACTACCAAAGTTTGGGACCAGTCAACAACCTGATTGTAAATAAAGCTCCTTCTGTAGTGAAGCAGACTTACCTTGCAGATTCCCTGGAAATTAAAATGAACTTTAGTTACTTACATTGGGCCAACTAGATCCCATGGTTTACTGCATGGAATGAGGATAATTCCTCAGTACATTAAGCTAATCACACTCCAACTGCCTTTAACTGCTTGGCCCTCCTGGGCAGTTTGAAGATCATCAGAGCATAAGACAGGTAATTAAATAAAATCCATGTAAATAACACTAATATGGATTTTCACAGTAAATTGTATAGTAGCAGTAGGTTTCTTAGACAGTTGTTGATTTTTATTCCTCATATTATTCTATATTTTCATTTTGGCTGGTTATTCCATGCAAGACAATAGCAATACATGTAGTGATTAAAATGTACTGTTTAGATGACCATAATTGTTATGGTTTATGTCACTGGATACAACACATGCTTACTATAGCAGGCTATTGAAATTAACATAAAACTGTACACTCTGATCAGATTAATGATAATATTCAGGAAACCCAAAGGCAACAATAACAATTATAGGAGTATATAAGTTGATTCTTGTGACATATAATTTTAAAATTTTTCAAAAATACACTTTCAGTACAATATCAGTAGCGTGCTAGATTTCTGTTGTTATCGCGTCCATTTTGTTCCAAACACTGATCTACTTTAGCAGTCATTTAAAAGGGTAACTTCTGAAATTTCAGAATGCCTGCATTTACAAGACTGAAACAATCTGAAAAAGTATCATAAGAAGAATCTAGCTCAAAGGACAGAAAGCCAAACAGGGCAGGTAAAATCCCCACTGAAGTTGCAGAATGCTTATTAAAGCCAAAAAAATCAATCCAGGAGTAGTCCAAGTGCAAAACAGTGCAACTAAAACCCTCACTGAAGAAGCAGAATGCTTATTCAAGCCAAAAAATAGATCCAGAAATAGTCCAAGTGCAAAACACAGCTTTATTAAATCCACATAAAACAGATAAACACTTTCGTCCCAGAACACTAGAACTTCATCAGATACAATAAAATTGTAAAGTCCCCTTATAAAGACATGTGGAAGACATCATAATCATGAAATGAAAAAAGGTACACCCCCTAAAAGACATAACATTAAAATGCAGTAAAAGAGTTGTATGAAACAAATATGCTATATAAAATAGTTTGTTCACTATTAAAATGAAATATAAATATGTAAAAATGTGTAAATTACAGTATTAAACATGTTTACTAATTTTTTTTAAATATATAATACCATGTAATTTATCTGTCTAATGCTTTGAGTTTTAAAAGGGAGCTGATTGAAATATTTTCATTTAATCCTGACCAGTTACCTGCACCAAAATGTAACTGCCAGTAAAGCTCTCTCTTTTCTAAAAGTATGGACCAGGCACCACCTCTAATGTCTGTCCTTATACTGTCTATTACAAAAAAATTAAACATATGTTCTTCATTGTCCAATATGTGTTTGCGCAAAGCATTGGTTAACTTTTTTGTTTTGATCTCATAGAGGTGCTCATAAATGCATTTTGTTAGTTTCTTGTCAGTTTTACCAATATAAAAACAGCAACATTGGTTAGAAACAGCACAATAAATCACTCTTTCAGAGTTACAGTTACATCTATGATGAATTTTAAAATTAATATTGTTGATATTAAAAGTGTCCCCTTCCTTAATGTATTTACAAAAGTGGCACATACCACATTTGTTCATATATCCAAGTTTGTGCTTAAGTCCACTTTGTTTTGTTTCAAATACATTTTTAGGTTCCTACCCTTCTTAAAAACTATGGTTGGAACCATATTATTGAAGGGTCTAATAGCTTTATCTTGTCTTAGGAGGACCAATTCTTATTAAGTATTTGTTTTATTGCAATGCTGTTGGAAGAAAAGACAGTTATTAAGGAAGTCCTAAAGTCACCAATACCTGAGGTAGTGGCTTGAATGATAGTGTCATTATTGGTGTTAGGGCTCTGGTGTCCTAAATCTTCTCCTAGCAAAGGTAGATAGAAAGCCCTTTCTCTTTTATTAACAACTTCAAGTAAAATCTCCATGACAAAACTAACAGGATATCTTCTTTTCAGAAACATATACTTCAGTGTATCACATTCAGACAAAAAAATCTTCCATAATAGACACCATTCATGCAGCACGCACAAACTGTCCCTTCACTATAGCTTTCTTCTGTTTCAGTGGATGAGAACTTGAATAGTGAAGTAAAGAATTTGAATACATCTTTTTTCTGAAGATTTTTTATATAAATTTCTTATTTCGATAGTCCTTAACAAGGAAAATGTCAAGGAAGGAAATTTCATCTAAATGATGTGTATAAATAAACTTTAAAAATTATGTGATGGAATTAATATAAGTAATAAATTCATTAATTAATAACTTAGGTCCATCCCATAAAATAAAAATATCATCCAGATATTGAGTATAGTGTTTGATGTAACCATAGAAACTCGAGGGAAAAGGAATTTCTTCTCTCACTGTGTCACAACTATATTGGCATACAGACCACCACCATGCCGACCCCATAGTTACCACTTCTTGTTGTAGAAAAATTTAATTGCTAAAAAGAATGAAATTGTTTTTAAGCAGAATTTCCATGAGGTGAGTGTAGAGTAATACATCAAAATGACCAACTTTCTTTGCATAAAGGAACCTTACTGAAGCAGTCAAGACCAATACTGTGAGGAATAACTGAGTAAAGGTCTTTGATGTCAATAGTCAGAAAGACAGAAATGTCTTTGAAAGTTATCTTGTTGATAGAGTCAAGGAAGCTCCAGGAGTCTTTACAGATATGAGTTTCATTAAAAACAAAATGTTTTAGTTATGGTCAAGATGTTTAGCCAAGGGGTGTGTAATGGATCCCTTAGCATCTACTATAGGGTGCATAGGTGGTTGTGTTAAATTCTTATGTAACTTAGGTAAGCCAAACATTACTGACACTCTTGGATGTAAAACTGATAGGTAATTCAGAATTTCAATAGAAACAGAACTTTCTATAAAGAGGTCTTGTAGTTCACCTCTTGTTTTAGTGTAAGCACCATTCAATTCATTGATGGAAGATTTTGCATAGGCTTTACTGTTTAAAATAAATATCATCTTATTGTTGTAGTCATCTAAGTTCATTAACACAACACCACCTCTTTGTCCGGTTTCATAATCCTAATTCTATCTAACACATCCTTGATTTCATTAATGGTGGCAGTCTCCTGAGTATGAATTTCAGTATTTGTCTTATACCTAGTAGGGAGGTTACGTATATCTAGTTCATACATTCTCTCAAATAAGGAAATCATAGGATGTAATGGAGGATTGTAAGTGCTGGAAGGGGCAAACTGACTAGATAAAGAGTTCTGAAACAAAACCTTTAAGTTCAGCTTGCGGGTGTGTAATTTTAGATCCATCAAAGTGGTGGCTACATTACACTTGTATTGGGGTACAAAAGTGAAACCCTTTGCAAAAATGTCACAATGTAAAGTGTCCATACAAACATTAGAAAAATTATAAACTTTAAAATCACCTAAAGAATTCATAATGATGTTACAAAGGAGTAGAATATGGTCATAGTAAGTGCCTATAATGTCAAAACCATCAGTATGTTCAGGGGAATCCACTTCAATTATTTCCTGTTGTTGTTGCAATTGTAAAAGGTTCTCACTCTCCTGTTGGAATGCCCCTCCCCCCATCGATTGTTGGGGTGATGAGAAGGTGTGTACCTGTGTACCCAGTGGTTGTCCTGAGGGGGCTCTGTTCTTTAGACGCTCGGAGCGTCTCAGTGGGGGAAAATCTTCCTGGTCTAAAAAAATTTCCTCTGAACTATTGTTAGAGGCTTGAGCTTGAGATTCATTAATGCAGGTCTCATTTTCAGCAGAGAATTTAGTACCCCATTCTTGTGAGGGTGAGGGTATGCTGCACCCTTACTGTAGTCAGTCTTATCCCTAATTCATTTTTTCACTTTATGTGCCTTTATAATAGAACATATTTCATCAATGCTCTTAAAATGTGAATATGCTCATATTTAAAATCATTATATTGTATATGACTACACATGTTATTACCCAAATAACTAACAGTCTCAATTAATTCATTTATCAAAACTTCATTATGTTTGATAATAACATTCATATATTCTATTCCATGCTGGTCAGATAGTGCAGTAAGTTCTTTAAATAGAGAATAATCTGGCTCTAAACCATTAGGGTAACGCCACATGCGTAGCCCTTTATATACAAACTTTTCTTTTATGCTTTCAGTAAAATAAGCAATGTCTAATTGCAAATGCTTGATTTTAGCAAGATAATAATCAAACTCTTCAAAAAGAGTGTGTAAGTTAGTATTACCAGCATGAGTCCTGGCTGAACGTCCATGATTCAAATTAATGGAAGCAGATAACCAGTCTTTTAATACAGGTGCTGATGTTAAGCTGTTAGAATCCTGTGTACCATGAGTGCTTCGCTGTCCACAAGGAATAGAAGCTGTAAAAGTGCTGGAAATACCAGACGACAAACATTTGGAAGGTCGAGGGCTCATTTGGGAGGCATTTGAAAGATTAGAATCAGTTAAAACATTTCTCAGGCATGGAACCACCATGTTGTCTTCTGTACTAAGGCAGGAATTACCTCTGATGTCATCGGGGGGGGTGGCACAAAGACAATCCACTTTGTTCGCCAAATTCTGAACTACAGAAGTAAGGTCTGTTACGGCTTGTTGCAAAACACCAAAATCAGGGTTTTGAGTCAGTAGTTGGGGGGATGAAGCAAGGCTGTCCTCATTGGCCATACAAACAAATAATTTTAATGTTATGTCTTTAAGGGGGCGTGTCTTTTTTCATTTCATGATTATGATGCCTTCCACATGTCTTTATAAGGGGGGAATTTACAATTTTATTGTATCGGATAAAGTTCTAGTGTTCTGGGACGAAAACGCTTATCTGCTTTATGTGGATTTAATAAAGCTGTGTTTTGCACTTGAACTATTTCTGGATCGATTTTTTTGGCTTGAATAAGCATTCTGCTACTTCAGTGAAGATTTTAGCTGCCCTGTTTTGCACTTGGACTACTCCTGGATTGATTTTTTTGGCTTTAATAAGCATTCTGCAACTTCAGTGGGGATTTTAGCTGCCCTATTTGGCTTTCTGTCTTTTGAGCTAGTATTTTCTTTGTATTTTTTGTTTTTTCCAATCATAAGAAGAATGTTTTATTTTCTTTTAGTCAATAATGGATCTGTAGACATATGGTCATAATTACAGGATAAGCAATAAGTCACATTTACTGAAAAGACATTTACTGTTGATCGGTATATAAGTGAGTTCTGTGAAATGAAAAACATTCACACCACTACTTATTATGTATGACAAAATCACTGTAAGTTTTATTTCACTTAAAATCCTTACTTGTCCATTTTGATTTGCCAGTAACCCTTCTCAGTAACAGGTATCCAGTTCAGTGTGCCTTTGTACAGAGCATGGTCTATGCCACCCAGCAGCAATTCTCCGCCATAAGAATCACCTTTTCCTCTACAACAATGAAAAAGAAAATATAGTTTAGGCTATATAAGGAAGTCATTTAATATATGCAGATATGCAGATTAGCACTATAACGGCACCCACTAGCAAAATTGTAGTAAACCTCGGTTGTTTTGTTTCAAACAACTGTAGTAAAATGTGAGGTTTATTTTCAATTATTTAAGAGGTTCATTGTTTAAAAATGTATTCAGTGTAAACAAATCTCATTTTCAAATTCCAATTAGAGTAATGGGTCAGACATTAAAATTTGATCTCTACTGGGATTTACATGCCCTGATTTCACAGTTTTCTCAAGAAATGGTATCTTCTGTGTTCATTAACATCAAGAAGATGTTAAATACGGTTGCTATAAAAGGTATAAATTTAGACCCCTCCCTCCTATACTTTCTCCAGATGTGACCACTGGTACACACATTATTTTTTGTGTCTTTGCCTGTTTCTGTTTCTCCTGTTCAGTTTCAGAATGATGGTATAATCTGCGTCTGCCATGTTCACTGCCTTTGTCCCCCCCCCCCCATTTTCCTTTCTTACAGTGTGCATTGCAGCTCACTTTTGTATTTATAGCACTTATTTTCTTTTCCACTAACACTATATGGCATGTAGGAATAGAGGAAAATGTTGCATCCTTGAATGATATCAGTCAGCAGTATTTAATTCAGAAGTGATTTATATTGCAGGACAGTTTTTTTAATCAATGCAAAAAAGCAAAGCCCTATTCTACAGGTGTGCAAACTTTCTACCATTAGTATAAAATTTGTAGAAATAGTGCAGAACTTTGCACCCTGAGTGATGTAATTCAGCAAGGATTGATTGTGAAGTGCTTTATATTACAGAATAGTTTTTCAGTCACATACAAAAAAATCTAAACCTTTTTGCCTAAAGATGTACAAAAATATGTCATGTGCTGTTGACTTGTTCTAGTCAGTGCCACTGGAGACAAGCATGGGTGTCATGCTAAATATGGAGATCTGCATCCGGAATGGTCTCAACAGTTTGGTTGTCATTTTTATTGCATTAAAAGCATATCACAGTATTACATATGATTGTGATTCTCTACAAAATAATGATATTACTGCTCTCCCATGCTGTCAGTGTACATGTGGGATGTATTATGGGTCAGGAGGCACTGACTGTCTGGTAAGCATCTCATTTGTTGTTTGCACTGCTTTTAGTTACATAAAGTATGTGACTGGAGCATTTCTGTCCATGTTATTCACTATCTACTATACTTCATGCCACATTCCCACACCCCATGCATTTCACACTACCATTTGTGTTCTCCTGTCTTTTTTCCTTCCCTAAAAGAGAGCCTGTTCTGCAAACTTTTGGTATTCTTTAAGTAAGGTTGTGTGCAAGAATAATCCCATCAGCTAGGTATCTCTGAGCTCATGTAACAGTTGCATGAAACTGAGATGACATAGTGCTCAGATAAAAATGCATTCACAGAGTATGGAAATACAGAATCACAGCTACTCAGGCAACTTTCTAACCTACATCATTCATCTGGGCAAACTTATTTCCTTGTTTTAGACAGAGGAACCCCTTATGAATGAAGCATTAATTGTATTATTTGGAGTGTTGGCAGTGCATAACTGTGTACCTAGCCTATACCTCATCTATGCATTCATGTTAATATTCATTTTAATATAATTACCTTTTCTTTGGGGGGATGCCTATCTGTAACTATCTGCAACTATTGTTCTACAGAATAGTATTCACTGAATCATTATTGTCCTTAATCCCAGAACACTTACCTAACTTGTATATTTGCCATATTTTTCCATTGTATTAGTGAAAATGAATCAAATATTTTGATACACAGCAGGTAAGCTTAGAAGAACCTCCTGTTTGGCATATACTTCTCAGAAGTACAGGCAAGCACGGAAGGGCTGTGGCTGACTAAGTTTGCAGATGACTGCAAACTGGGTGCTATAATAGAGTCTCCGGCCGACATGGAGATCCTCCAGAAGGGCCTAAATGAGACTGATGCATGGTGTCAAAGCCATGGTCTCAAGCTAAATGCAAATAAATGCATAGTAATCCCCTTTGGAAAAAACAGAGTACCCGCAAACTACAACATAGGAGGTACTCCCCTGAAATCTGAAGAAGAAATAAGGGATCTAGGGACCCAAGTAAATAGTCAGCTTTCCTTTGATAACCATGTTGCCAAAGTGGTTAGAAAATCCTTCTATGTGACCCATCTGATCACGAAAGGGTTCGCATCAAGATCTAAGGATGTAATGGTGCCCCTCTACTCTTCCCTCATCAGACCCATTATTGAGTACAATGCACCAATTGGAATGTACCTGGCTAGACATCTCCAGCAGCTGGAGAGACGGCAGAGGTACCTAACCAAGAGGATTACTGGCCTCAAACAGTTGCCCTATGCAGCATGATTGAAAAAGCTAAGACTGTTCTCTGTTGCATACCGCTTTCTCAGAGGCGATCTCTGTCTAACGTACAGAGCCATGTCCAACCCAGAATTGTTGAACATGCTCCATCTTAGCAAAACCAAATCTACTCAAGCTACACGCTCTAGGGATATAAACCTCAACACAACAATGAATAGAACATGCTGGAGGGATAGATTCCCTTTGCAGAGACTTCCCTTACTATGGAACAGGGTCCCGATCTACATAAGACAGAACCCCTCACTATCACTCTTCAAGAGGAACCTTGATGAGTGGATGGGTAACAGAAAGTTCACACCGGGGATCACACCAACAGCACTGCTAGATAGGGGCCAAGGGTACTAGCTGCTAGTACAAGGGTCTAGGGAACTACTAAAGGGGCGGTGAATACTGCACAATGTGGCTGGGCTAATATATGCCTTCGGGCAGATAGCCCAGTACCAACCTATGAACCTATGAATGTACACAATGACATTTGTCTAATGATTTGGACCATCAAGAGACCAATACCTGGAACAGGAATTTTGTGAAATAAGAATGGATAGAGCTGAATCATAGAAATGTGGATTTATAACACTACTCCAGATCTTCAGGACAAAGCTGGTATAAGAAAGTTGCAAAACAGTGCTCTGTGTCTTTGTACAAGTGTTCGTCGTATATGTCACTCCAACAGAATGGGCTGTCAGAGAAGAGTATAGAAAAGGAAAGCTTTTTTGAAGAAATACTATATTTAGTCTTGACCTCTTCACTGTTACATTGTCCAGTCTTTTGTGTAAGCTCTAGAATATTCTGGAATGGTAAATCCTAGTTAATGTCTCCTTTCTTGTTTAAATGTTACAGTTCTCATTCTTTTATGTACAGTATGATTTTAGCCCACAAAAGGGTGGGAAGCTATGTTGTGAACATTACTGTTGTTATCCTCATTATTGTTTATCTTCAGCTGCCAAATCTGCAAAGTAAATTCAGATTTTAGAAACATAAGATTGGAAATGCAAGGTTTCATTTTTATAGCTGTAATACTGGGTAAAGACATGCAATACCAGTGGCAGTGATAGATATCATGACTGTAGAAAGGTCTAATTTGCCATCAGATGAAGTCATTTCATACATACAGTTGGAATGGGCAATTTACTGGACACAACCCTTACATGACTCTTATCTATTGCAATACCTTGTTAACTGCTCACTAGTTAAGCACATGCATTACAAATGTACAGTTGTACAGTGGTTAGGGTTGCTGCCTCATGTTTCCATTGTCTAGAGTTTTTAATCTTTGGTTTCTGTTTGTGTAGTGCTTGCACATTACACTTGTGTCTGGATGGTTTCTTCCCGATGACACACTGGCTGCAGTAAGTTTGAAATATCCATGAATATAGCCTTTGCCTAGGTCATGACTAGAAATGCTAGTCCATCTACAATGTTAATACCTAAGCCATCTAATGACAGATCAACTATAAAAGAGACTATTTACTTTGTTAACTAATATTTCATTAGTGGCTCACTTGTAGGCCTTGGCACAGTTAAAAAATATGACATCAATGTACATTTAGCATTTAAGAACTTTATTTAAGATGGCTTGTCCCTTAAGTAATACATACTAGCTCACATTTACCCACACTGCATTCTGTTAACTCCTTCTCTATTTAGAATAGTAAGTGATAAACACAAAAGGCAAACAGAAAATCTTTACCTAAAGTATGAATAGCTAAGCTGTCAACAGATTTGTTTATTGGCTGAAAGAACATTCTATTACTAGATCAGCAGGGCAGAAGGTGAAACGTTCTGTCTATAACTGAGGACATCTATGACTGTTTTCAATCATAAGTCAATAAAGTGAGGTAGTGTGTGTGTGTGTTAGCGTAAATGCACGTGTGCATCTGGGCATGTGTCACTGCACCTAACAGTGTTAGGGAAGTCCAATCTAGGTGTTTGGATAAGATTGTGTAGTGGCATATATGTGGGTTGAAGGTGCTTGGAAGTCATAGCTGATTGCATTGATGGTTGTTTATTCGAGATGGGCAGAATGAACCTAAGTTCACTGCATTCCTTTCTGACAGATATAATGATCTCAAAGTTAGTTATAGTAAAGAAAGAATGGGTGTCTCCACAACCAGAGAGGGCTGGAGGTTACCTCACATAGACTGTGCATGAATAAAACACAAAAAAAAAATAACAGTTTGTACGGATTAGACGTTTCTGAAGTGCCAGTTCAGTCAGATAGGTTCATTCAGTAATTTTCAGTTAATTACTAATTGATAAGATGGCCTACATCTGTCTGAGGAGAATATTTTCTGTGGAAGATATTGAGCTGTGCCTGGAACGTCCTTTTGAAATAAATAAAGTTTTTTTTTTTTGGTAAGGTGATCTGTGGGAAGTTTCATTGTCATTTACTTCTGTTGATTGTTGTCTACTTTCTTGGTGTCATGTATTTATCCTTAGCAGTTCACTCTTTCATTACTTTAGCTATAAATGTTAATATGTTCATAGGGGTATAAGCTAATGACCCAAGGGGCCCTTTAAGCATAACTATGCATCCCAAACACTTCTAAAAGGTTTTGTTAGCCTACTGTTATTTTAGGAGAGCTATGTAGGCTAGGGCTTGGATGGTCAGGCTGCCTCTATTAGAGACATAGGTGCTAGACCAGCAGAAAATTTCCTATTCTCCATCCACTGGTCCAAGTTATAAGTTACACTTGAACTGGGTAAAGGATGAATTCTGTTTCACATGGATGAGAAGCCTCTTCCTGAGAAGAGGTAGTCTCCGATGCACATACCTGTCCTTCGAACATGTCCTATTTATGTCATAGATGAGGTGTATGTCCCTAAATTGGGTAATTATAATGGTATTTGTTTTGCAATTATACAGTAGGACCATCATTGCAGGATCTAAGGATGCCTTGTATGCCAGGCACAGATTGTCTCTAAGCATTTGGTAAGAGACAGAAGACAGGGATAGGGCTTTGAGGCACTGTATACTTTTTGTGAGGAACCTCTGTGGACATTCCAGTTGTTGCATGTGCCTTGCTATGTACATACCAAAGGGATTATTGTACTCCATGATTGGTCTGATGAGGGCAAAGTACAATAGAACAATACTGCCATACCTTATAAATTGTGCAACATAGAATGATTTCCTTAATAGTGTTGACATGTGATGGTCAAAGGCCAGGTTACTATCTACATGTGTTCCCCAAATCCATAGCTACTAGGTCAATTCCTAGGGGTATATTATCACTGTGGTAGTTTCCAGGGGTAGCCATCTTCCAAAGGATACTATTATGCATTTCCTGGCATTGATTTTTACACCATGGCTCTGGCAACAGTTACTTGTCTATGTCAGTTCTTCTTGTAGGATATTCATGTTATGGGGAATACTCTACTCAGCCCTTATCAGACCTAACATTGACTACAATGCCCCCTTAGGCATGTATCTAACCAGACACTTGCAATAGCTGGAGTGCTTTCAAATGTTTCTCAGCAGGAGAATTCAGGGCATGAATATCCTGCCATAAATGTTTCTCAGCAGGAGAATTCAGGGCATGAATATCCTGCCCTACACTGATCGACTAAAGGCTCTGACTCTGTATTCAGTCTCCTACAATCTGCTGAGATCTTTGCTTGGGTTATAGGACTTCTTCAGACCCAGCTCTGATGGATCTCTTGCACGTACATGTGAAAAACAAAAAGAATCAGAAACACTAGATCCAAGGAACTGAACTTCACTTGTAACATAAACAGAACATGCTAGAGACACAAATATGTGTCTCAATGAATCCCTTCTCTAAGGAATAGTCTCCCTATCCATGTAAAACAGAGTTAATCTCTGACCCTTTATAAATAAAACTTTGACAGCTGGATGGGAAATCATAAATTTATCCCACAGTCTGCCCCCATGTCACTTATGGACAGAGGCCGTCAATAAGAAAAGTATTAGCCTAACTAACATCCCCAACAAATCTTTAGCTAGCGCCCTAGTAACCCCCCCCCCCATATGATACTTGGGACCAAAACGGTTTGGTGTGCAAGACTAGGCTTGTAAGGGCCCTAGTGGCCGTTAGCCTAGTAATAACCTAGGAACCTATGACTGTACCTAGTTTGCAATCATCTGTGAACTTGGTCAGCCAGAGGCCCTTGACATTGGCCTTGACTTCACACAAGTAGATGCCAGACATGAGCAGACCCAGCACAGAGCCTTGAGATTCTCTACTAGTGACAGTCTCTTTGTGGAGGTGAACTCCACTAAGTTAATTCCTTGTGTTCTATCTGTGAGCCAGCTGGCTATCCAGTGGGTGACACAGGGGTTTATGCCTAATTTTGTGAGTTTGTTTATAATGCCTGATGCAGTATTGTGTTGAATGCCTTTGCCTGGTGTGGTATTGTGTTGAATGCCTTGGCTAGGTCAAGATTGGCAATATATACCATTTTGTCCTTGTGAATTCCTTTAGTGACCTTCTCAAAGAAGTCTGCCTGGTTAAGTAAGCATGACTTGCCCTTTATGAAACGAAACTGGGATGGATCCAGTGTCTGAAGGTTTTCTGTGTCACTATCCACTGCATCCACTACATGCATGACCCCCCCCCCACACACACACACACAAACACGTGTTTTCAGGATCTTTCTGCTTATCTTCAAGGCAGTTTCTACCAATATAGACTAAGTACTTCTGAAATGTTTTGTACTACATAATCAGGACTGTGTGCTTACAGTGGCTTTCTTAAATTTCTTAAGTATAGCTCAGCATATTACTACTATTGTTATTGCAAAATTCAAAAACTTAAGTCAGCACCACAGCAGACATTTCTGAGTCATTCTCCACAGAAGGTCTACTAACAGTCTTGGCTCTCTCCTTGAATTCTTCAAGTTTACAAGCATTTTTCTAATTAGATCTTAATCAGTTTGACTGCTAACAACGAATGACTGACCTATCCACTTAGTCAGAATTAAGCCCTATTTGGCACTTACTTTTTATACTCTCACTGGCTATCAGATAACGTATTATGTGGTGTATTGATGCATCGGTCCTAGCTAATATATGTAGTTTTAATGTTTTAAATAATATGTACTGATGATATAATTCACAACTCTAAACAAAAAGTTCTTACAGTTGGGTGAAAGGACTCACTTTATACCAACTGTTAATTCTATTTTCAAAAATAGCAAACTAAAGGATCCATTCACTCTGGAAGGTCCTGTGTATTGCTTACATGTTTTTGATTTTAATTATATTTTGATCTGTTAACCATTCACATTCCTTGGAAGGATCTAGCATTTCAGTTGCAGTATTATTACAGTTGTTTGATATAAAATAAGTTTATATAAAAGATCTCTATCTATCCATTTGATGTATATATATATATATATATATATATATATATATATATATATATATATATATATACATATACACACACACACACATATATATATATATATATATATATATATATATATATATATATATATATATATAGATAGATAGATATATGGATCTACTGCATTTAGTCGAATTACATTTGGTCGAAAATTATTTCAGGCAGTTCACTTCACCAAAAATGCATTTCACTGAAAACCCAGTTGGTTGAATTCCATTTGGTCAAAAATGGAATATAGCCCCTGCCCCACTGCAGTGCAACCCTAGAGTGAGAATATAAAGTTAGGAGGGGTGTGGGGTGCATAGCCCCCCACATTAGGGGTGTGGGGGCATAGCCCCCCACATAAGTGCAGTGTATTCACTATTATATACTTGTGTATCCATTAAAATACTTTGAAACATATAACATCAGCAAAAACTAGTTGCAAAATGTGGGGGGCTATGCCCCCAACACCCTTAATGTGGGGGGCTGTGCCCCCCACCCCCTAACTTTATATTCTCACTCCAGGGTCGCACTGCAGTGGGGCAGGGGTTATATTCCATTTTCGACCAAATGGAATTTGACCAAATGAGCTTTCAATCAAATGTGCTTTCAGTGAAGTGGGCTGCCTGAAATAATTTTCGACCAAATGTAATTCGACCAAAAGCAGTAGACCCATATATATATATATATATATATATATATATATATATATATATATAGTGACATATTTTTTCTGGAGGATGGGGATAGTTCTTTAAATGTATATAAGGTATGACATTTATGTCTGTAAAAATCTCACTGTGATTTAGAAAGGCAACTGATTGCATTAGGTAGTTAATGCAAAACTCACAACCAATTACATTTGCATGTAAGACTGAGTCTGACACAGGAAAACTTAAGAATTTGGTTCCTTAACTGAGAGGATCATTATAGAGTAGAGCTATAGTTAAACAGCACTGGGAATACAGTATGAGACTTTCCATCTCTGGACCAGCACTAAGAGTACAGTATAGGACCTCCTATGGCTGGATTAGCACCTAGAATACAGTATGAGGACTGCCATCACTGGATTAGCACCCAGAATGCAGTACAGCACATCCCATAATTGGATTATCACCCAGAATACAGTATGGGGATTCCTATCACTGCATTGACACCCAGAATACAGTATGGGAACTCCCATTACTGGATTAGCACCCAGAGTACACTACGGGGCATTATATTACTATATTAGCACTAAGAATGCAGTGTGAGACTTTCTGTCTCTGAACCAGGACTAAGAGTACTGTATGGAGCCTCCTATCACTGGATTAGTACCCAGAATACACTGTGGGGTTTCCTATCACTGAAGTAGCACTGAGAATGTAATTTGGGGCTTCCTATCACTGAAGTAGCACTGAGAATGTAATTTGGGGCTTCCTATCACTCAGCACTGACAATGCATTATGAGGCTTCCTTAAACCAGATTAGCACTGAGAATGCAGTATGAAGCTTCTTATCACTGGACTAGTACTGAGAATACAGTATGGGGTATTCTGTCACTGGATTAGCACTGATAATGCAGTATGGGGCTTCCTATCATTAGATTAGCACTGAGAATGCAGTATGGTGCTTCATATCACTGGAGTAGCACTGAGAAATCAGTACAGGGCTTCCTATCACTGGATTAGCAGTGAGAATACAGTACAGGGCTTCTTATCACTGGATTAACAGTGAGAATATAGTACAGGGCTTCCTATACCTGGTTTAGCACTGAGAATGCAGTATAGTGCTTCAATTCATTTGATCAGAACTGATAATGCAGTATGGGGCTTTCTATCATTAGATTAGCACTAAGAATGCAGTATGGATCTTCCTATCACTGGATTAGCACTGAGAATGCAGTATAGTGCTTCTTATCATTGGATTAGCACTGAGAATACAGAGCTGAGAGCTCTAGCCAAAGCCTCCAACACTATTCCCCACTCTGGCATAATAGATAAACTCTCCCAGCTAGGCATCAACCCGTATGTTACCAGATGGGTAGATAACTGGCTCACTGATAGAACCCACTCAGTCAAAACAGGGGAGGCCACCTCTAGTAGTAGGCCCATAACAAGCGGCGTACTCAAGGATCGGTCTTGGGGCCTCTACTGTTTGGAATATACTTTTCTGAGGTGCAAGCCAAAACAAGTGGTCTATGGCTGACCATGTTTGCAGATGACTGCAAGCTGGACACTGTCATAAATTCCCCTAGTGATGTGAACATCCTCCAAGAGGGCCTTAACCAAACTAATGACTGGTGCCAGAAGCATGGCCTCAAACTGAATGCCAAGAAATGCGTCATTATCCCCTTTGGGGAAAATGGTGTCCTCACTAATTATCACATTAATAACAATGTACTATGCACACAATCAGTCATGAGGGACTTGGGCACCCAGGTTGATAGCAACATGACTTTTAAAGATGATGTTGCCTCCATTATACAGAATATTTTTACATGGCCCACCTCATAAGGAAGGGTATTTCATCCAGGAACAAAGAGGTCATAACATCCCTGTACTTCTCCCTTATCAGACCCATTATCAAGTACAATGCCCCCTTCGACATGTACCTTGCCAAGCACATGCAGCAGCTGGAGAAACCACAGAGGTTCTAACCAGGAAAATCCAGGGTCTCAAACACCTGTCCTACACAAATAGGCTAAAGCCCCCTCCCTCTACTTAGTCTCATACAGACTGCTCAGAGGTGACCTTTGTCTGACATACAAGGCCATCTCAGACCCAGCCTTGATGGAGTTGCTGCATATCCATAAGTCAAACTCCACTCACGCAACCCGCATGCAAGGTCTCAACCTGGTCTGTGATATTAGTAGAACTTGTTGGTGGGATAGATTTGTGTCCCAACGACTCCTCCATCTGTGGAATGGACTTCCTCTTCATGTCAATCAGAGTACCTCACTAGCCCTCTTTAAGAGGGACCTGGATGACTGGATGGGAAACAGAAACTATACCCCTGGGATCCCACCTGTGCCCCTGCTGGACAGGAAAAACAGGTGCTGACTTTGTGGGAACATGGCTGAAATTCTTGGCTAGGCTTATAAGGGCCTCCAGGCCAATAGCTTAGTATTGTTCTATGAACATATGGGGCTTCCTATCACTGGATTAGCACTGATTCATAGGTTCATAGGTTGGTACTAGGCTATCAGGCCTAGGGCCTATACAAGCCTAGCCATAACAATTCCCTGGCTATTTCTTCCCACATTATTTACTTACTGATAATGTAGTATAGTGTTGCCTATCATTATATTAGCACTGAGAATGCAGTATGTGGCATCCTATCACTGAACTAGCACTGAGAAAGCAGTACAGGGCTTCCTATCACTGGATTAGCAGTGTGAATACAGTACAGGGCTTCCTATCACAGGATTTGCAGTCAGAATACAGTACAGTGTTTCCTATCACTGGATTAAAACTGAGAATGCAGTATAGTGCTTCAATTTATTAGATCAGCACTGAGAATGCAGTATAATGCTTCCTATCACTGTATTAGCTCTGAGAATGCAGTATGGGGCTTCCTATCACTGAATTAGCACTGAGAATGCAGTATAGTGCTTCCTATCACTGGATTACCACTGAGAATGCAGTATGGGGCTTCCTATCACTGAATTAACACTGAGAATGCAGTATAGTGCTTCCTATCACTGGATTACCACTAAGAATGCAGTATGGGGCTTCTTATCACTGAATTAGCACTGAGAATGCAGTGTAGTGCTTCCTATCACTGGATTAGCACTGAGAATACAGTATGTGGCTTCCTATCACTGGATTTGCACTGAGAATGCAGTATAGTGCTTCCTATCACTGGATTAGCACTGAGAATGCAGTATGGGGCTTCCTATCACTGAATTAGCACTGAGAATGCAGTATAGTGCTTCCTATCACTGG
Organism: Protopterus annectens; assembly: GCF_019279795.1. Taxonomy (NCBI): domain Eukaryota; kingdom Metazoa; phylum Chordata; order Ceratodontiformes; family Protopteridae; genus Protopterus; species Protopterus annectens. Next base: position 506,577,201 of record NC_056745.1, read on the forward strand.
ATTAGCACTGAGAATACAGTATGTGGCTTCCTATCACTGGATTAGCACTGAGAATACAGTATCATGCTTCAATTCATTAGATCAGCACTGAGAATGCAATATGGGGCTTCCTATCACTGGATTAGCACTGATAATGCAGTATACTGCTTCCTATCATTAGATTAGCACTGATAATGCAGTATGGAGCTCCCTGTTACTGTATTAGCACTGAGAGTGTAGTACAGTGCACCCTATCAGTAGATTAGTACAGAGAATGCACTAGGGGACTTTGTATCACTGGATTAGCACTGAGAATGCAGTATGGGATTTCCTATCACTGGATTAGCAGTGAGAATGCAGTATGGTACTACTAGCTGAACAAATTAATGCTACTGTTAATTTCATCTGCAAGAGAATCCCAGAGTGTTCTCATGGAAGCAAAGAAATGACAAATTACAACTAGAGGGACAAGTGTTACATTGCCTTATTCTGTCCAGCTGTGGGAATACTTACACTTCTAGGACACCAAATGATCCACCAGGGTTCTCTTCCACTATGGGAAGTAAATAAATGTAAGATGAACTTGTTGGTAGGGCTGGAAAAATACATTTCACTTTAAAGAAAGTATAATGCCTGCATTTAAAGTCAAGAACTCCCACGATGTGTGGATTAATTATGCACCTGTACCTACAAATGGATGCCTACATAGGTACTGACAGTGAGGCCTACACAGAATAACAGATTTTCAAAATAAATTATTCATTTTATTTCGACTGTATTAGGATTATAGTAAATAGATGCCTTTACTATGGATGTACTGATAATGTAGGGAAAATATTAATTGTATTTCAAATACTGTAACAAATGCCACTAACATTGTCATAATTAGATTAAAACTTATTACTAACTGAAATAGCTACTGATGTATAGTATTTAAGATATTGCTTTTCATAGAGGTAAACATTGCAGCTTTCTATGGAGTCCTTTTTCTTCATAAAGTTATAAATACTAAAGCTATTACAATGCATTAAAAATTTAAAATTTATTAAAGATCAGTACAGTCAAGCAACACCAGAAGGATATGAACCCAAGTGTCCTTGCTTCCAGACACTGCACCAATCACTATACAACTGTACCACCTCCGTTAATAAGGAGAAACTACCGCAACTTCACTTAGAAACATTAAGCAAGCTGTATCTGAGTCTAAGTATGTATCTCACTACAAAAAAAGACAGGGCAAAATGATTATGTGTTTATTTAGCTATATCATTCAAGAGGAAGATGCAACAAATGGGTCAGACATGGTGAGTGGCTTAACAGGTATGGAAAAAATGGCCCACAATGCCTGAAAAACATTACTGAAATAAGGGAAGGAGTCACTGATTCTGCTATAACATGTTAATGTTTACTTTCTTAAACAAATATGTTTGCAATATATATATATATATATATATATATATATATATATATATACACACACACACACACACACACACACATGTGCAATGCAATTAACAACCAACCTTTTTAAAAAAAAGGAAAACACTGGACTGTTGACTTTGTGCTGTTCTATCATTCGATCAAATACTGGAGTAGCACCTCCAACTGCCAAAGATGGGTATCCTAAACCCAGTATTCCATCAAACTGAGCTAGTTTAAATGTCAACCCAGGCTCAAAAACAGATTCTCCAAACTCTTGTTCCCAGATGGTAAGATTAGAAATCTGTCAGAAAAAAAAAATCACACCATCAGTTTTTGTAATCAAGATGCTCAGAGAATAAATAATTTACTGAAATTGGCTATTTAGGATTTTTTATACTTATTTGTCAGTATTGTGATCTTCATAGGTAAAAAAATACAAGGTCACAGTCAAATGTAATAGGTTATTGTTAATTAGTAACTTAACAAGAACTGACAAGTTACAAGTTTTTGCTGGGCTAGGCTCTGAGCCCCTCCTGACCATAAATGTAATAAAATTTGTATCAGAAAATGAATGTTGAAATGAGGAAGAGATTTTACACAGTAGTACTTGTAGTACAGCAAACTGCAGGAAGAGCATTTATTTTACAAAGCATTGTAATAACACAGTGACAGATAAGAAGGCCCCTTATCACTAAAGTTTTCTTATCTCGTGACTCCCTCAGGAAAAAAATACACACATGGTTCATTTACGTGATAAAAAGCTGGTGTTTATTGATTTATTTGTCTTCGATTACCAGGAAAGTTTGTCTGGGATAGATATGCCCTTTTTCAGCAAAGGTCCAGGGAGAAAAGCTCCATATTTACATTCTTAAGTTACAAGTGTTCACAATACAGAAACATTTTTATTACATTATTTTACAGATCGATAGTATTGTGTGCTCGATTAATGCAGAGTGCAAGTAAACATAGTAGTTCACTGCTTAGAAAAATGCTGCCATTGAATAAGTTGCTTCCTCACTAAAGGTAACACTTCACAAGTAGAAGGTTACCTTTTAGTTTGTGCCATTTCAGAATAAGTCCTTATTGTTATGTGTACATTGTTTTATACTATAAGATTGGGAAGACATTCCTTATAAGCCATTTGATTACGTCAGCCTTGAGACCTACATTTGAATTACTCATTTCACAATATCAAACATCAGAAACTGATTGCCCAAGTCCTCTGAAATACATTATTTCCATTCAGATGGACAACTTGTATCAACAAAGATGAGGGAAACGGATGTTAGAAGGAAAGATTTTACTGACATGGGATTTGTTCTAATAATGTTATGTTACCAATAAAAAAGGACAAATAGTAGCTACAGCTAAAGAAATTATAAAGGAAGGAAACCTTAGCATAAAGATAGTATCAGCACCTCCCTCCATCTTTGTCTGTGTTATATATTTATGTTTCTGCCCCTGCTGCCATCCCTATACCCTCTTTCTTACCCACAAATTCCCCATATTCCCCCATGCCCTTCTTCTAAAAAAAAAAATAAGGGCAACTATCTCCAAAAACACTATACAGATCTTCCCTCACCCCTTACCTCTCTGCCCTTCCCTTTGTCTTTTAAGTGTTCCTTGGTTTCCTCTTTCCTATTTTTGCCTCCCTTTCCCTTTCCAACTTACTTTGCTATGAAGCAATTTGCATGAGTTCTCAGCTGTACCTGTGTTGTATATGAGACCTTGGACACGCATCATCATGAGTACACTACCTGACTGCTGCTGGACACAGGTCACATGAACTACCATAGTGGGGCTCATATCTCCCTGCAATGTCTCTTGATTTTCTGAATGAATAGCCTACTTATAGAAGACTAACACTGGAAGGTCTGCTCCGAGTCGCTACTTATACATACTTAATCACGCCATCATATTTTTTTTTTTTTTTAGCTTTGTTACCCAGGGTGCCTTTCCTATAGAAAAGTGTTTGGTTGGTATGTTAAAAGAAAATACTATTTTTTTTAATCATAACCCACACTTTGAAGTACTTGCGTTCTTGTTCATTTAAAATATTTTTGCTTGGATTTTAAGTTTGATCCCTACTAACATGTGTGTGACATTCTGCTTGAGACTTAGATGCCCCTTTCCCTATTTTAACATAGTTTCCTGTAAACAGTGCTTTAAGAATCTTATGAAACTCAGGGCATTAATGATATAATCATCCTCATCATCATCATCAACAACAACCCCCTTTTTCCCATTTTGTAAATGAGGTTGAGATGCTGTCACCTTTTGTCATTTCTCTCAGTTCAATGCCAATCTCCAACCTTCTATGACAATCATGCCCGACTGTTCCATGTCTTCTGTCTCACACAATCCATCCTGTTCCATGTCTTCTCTCACACAATCCATCCATCTCTTTGCTGAACACCCTCATTTCCTCCTGCCTTCATCCTATCAGTCACAAATCTTCTTCACCAGATTGTCTTCTGCTTTCCTGAACATGTGCCAGAACCATGATAATCTGTTATCTTTCACCTTGTCTCCAATTGGAGCTACTTGGACTCCTGCTCCGATGTCCTAATTTCTTCATCTGTCCCACAGTGAGCATCCTACCACCTATCTCGAGCACTTCACCTCCATCACTCTAGCTTCCTCACCTGCTCTGCCTTCATTGCCCAGGTTTCTGTACCACACAGTAGTACTGGTCACACCACTGTTTTGTACACCTTACACCTTACTTTTCAGTTTCTTTAACATTCCTCTCTCATACACTACCCCTGACAATCTGTGCCAGTAGGCTGCAGCTCCTCTGATTCTAGCTTTAACCTCCTTATTCAGACTCTTTCTCAGCTATCTGTCTCACTGCAAACATTGGGTTGGTTGTGTTGCATCCTGATCTGAATCTGAACTGTTCATCTCAGATTGCACTTTCTACTACTCTGTGTATTCTTTTATCAATCATCCCCTCTTCAGAACCTTCATGTAGCATGACAGGAGTTTGATACCTTTATACTGTCCACAGATGTGAATGCGCCCTGTGTTCTTCTACAATAGCACTAGAATGCTTATTTCCCGGTCATCTGGGATGCACCTTTCTCTCCATATGAGTACCCTCTGGAGCCATTTCTCCCCTAACTCACCCTGCATCATAATCATATCTGCCATGACCTCATCTGAGCCTCTTTTGTTCCATGACTTCATTCTCCTTAGTGCTGTTCTTACTTTTAGCATGTCTTTTGTCTTTGTCTTTGCCTTGCAACCTGCTAGTTTCTTCGTGCCAGTCATTTTCTAGATGCTGGTAGAGTATCTCTGATGCCTTGTTCTTTGCTATTGCAACTGCTCTCTTAGCTTCTTTGTCAGCCAAACAGTATTACCTTCTGAGCCCGGATGATCTTTTCTACTTCCCATGTTTTCTTGCACTCCTTTCTTTTGATGACTTCCTGGTCTTCTGCATTCCACTACCAGCTTTCCTTACCTACCTTATTTCTATACCTGGTATGGCCACATATCTGCTCTATTATAAACCTCACACATACTGTTTTGAGACACTGCCATTCTTCAGCTCCACACATTTTCTATTCTTCCTGAAGTGCTAGAATTGTGAGTCATTCCTTGAACGCATCTGCTTTCTCTCCAGTCAACGGGTCTTCGGCCTGATCCTTGTTGACCTTAGTGCCTTCTCTGAGCAATGCTTTCAGCTGGTTGTGGCAACCAACTGTGGACCAACTGTTTTACTGGGGATGACTTTGCAGTCACTGATTCTACCATACTGTCCTTTCCTTACTAGAAGGAAGCCTATCTGAATTGCAAGTTGGCCACTCTTCCTAGTCACATAATTTCAAATTGTTTTACGTCGTTATATAGATGCAATTTTACATAATGAGCGTGTAATATGCCTTCAATCACTGTTTGAAAAACAGGTGATGGCCATTCTTCTCTAAATGTAAAAAAAACAGCCCCTTTTCCAGACAAAAAATTATCCATCTTCCATCACCCATTCCACTTCCTTGCTCATCCCTGTTTCTGACTCTCCTTTCACCCCATTTCCTTCACATTAGTAATGAAAACATAGTTGGGACTTTGTTGTGTAGCCTTTGTTTGGACCCTCATCTGTACCTACGTGGTATTTAGCTTATACAAAAAGTATTTGTTCACTGTACAGATATCTGCAGGGCTACCACAGAAAGGCAGGGTTTTGTACAATTCTGAGAAGAATGTGAATACTATACAGTTATAAAAACATTATACATGTTAGTGCCTTGGCTGCTGAGGCCCTAGTATGTGTACTTTTAAATGAGTTGAATGAAAAATTCAAGTTTTAGACATTATTTGCTGCCATTGGGTGTATTTAAGATGATGGGTCTTTCTTAACTATTGGTAAATAATCCTTCATGTTATCAGCATCTTCTTTCTCATACAGTGCATGAACAGTATAGTCTGAGTTATCTGACACCTGTCAAAGATCAGTGGACTGCCGAGAAGAACTGCAAGGTAAAGATTCATATCTACAAATTTTATACTTCAACCTTTGTCTCTATGCATGACTTATGGGCAGACCCCTTAGTTAATAGAAAGAAAAGGAGAGTTTATTTAGTAGATTAGAGACTCGTCTTGTTCAAATGTTTTATGCATGACAATTAAATGAACTGTGTCAAGAAATCTGTAACTGTCAAGGTCCTAGACAAGCAGCAGATAACCTTTAATCCCACTGTAGCTTTCAACATGGCCTTAAAAGTGTGCTGCCATGCAAGACACTTAAGATGATAAATGAGGAAAAATATTAGCTGAAATAAGCAAAGTATTGCTGTATAAATAAATAGATTCATGCCCCCCAAACCAGTCACCTAGACTTTAGGTCACGTCAACAAGACAAGCATGATTACATATTAACTGTGAGCTGATAAAGGATGAGTGATCCTTGGTGACTCAGAAAAACATGTCTAAAACTCCAGATGTACAAGTCAGATGCACCACTGTGACATTCTTACAATGCCCTAATGTGATACTTTGTCTTATAAGGCTTAGAGTTATAATATTGCAGTTTTACCACTACTTTCAGTAGCTAGTTTCTTTCTCATTAACTCATTCATATACCACCTAACAATGAAGTAAGGTGCTTATTATGCCAGGCAAGCACAGTATTTGATGTTCTGAGTAAGAACCCCTTTTTTGCTACAATGTCTCCATTCTCTATGAACGTTGTTGTTAGAAATGCTCAGCATTACATGTTCACTCTTTGTACTGAATTTGTAGCCTGAGCATGTCACAGATATACAGAATGTGCCTACATAGTTAAAGATACAAATATAAATGGACGAGGAAGAAGAACAGAGAGGGACAGCATAGTCTGCAACATGATGGTAAAGATTTTAAACTGATAGACAGATAGTATGTCAGCTTAGCTGCATCTTCCTAAGCTGAATGCTTTGACATGCACAATATCACTCCAAATTTTCAGTCTTCTTCTTCTTTCGGCTTTTCCTGGTTAGGGGTCGCACAGCAGATCACCTGTCCGTTCATGACTGGCAGTGGAGTTTTATGGTGTCAAGTTGCCAGCCTGGCACCCAACCTTCCACAGAAGGCACACACATGCACACACTCATGCTTTGGGCCAATTTAGAGTGTCCAATCCACCGACAGTATGTCTTTGGGATGTGGGAGGAAATCGGAGCACGAGGAGGAAACCCACATGACCACAGGGAGGACATGCAGACTCTGCACAGAAGGCACCCCAGCCAGGGATCGAACCAGGGAACCTCTTGCTGTGAGGAGACAACGCTAACTGCTGCATCACCGTGGCTGCCCTGTCACTCCAAATTTTCGGTACTTAGTAGAATATGTTGCTGTGTAATTTCCATTGTGGCATTTGATAGTGTAGCTATAGTAACTGTAGTTATTAATGCTCATGTGTATATAGCTCCACCTCATACTTAAGGATGTCAATGCAGCAGCTTGCTGAGATCTCTTCATGTGGACATTTGCCCAACTTGCTGAGATCAAAACATGTGCCCATTTGCCCAACTTGCTGAGATCACTACATGTGCCCATTTGCCCAGCTTGCTGAGATCACTACATGTGCCCATTTGCCCAGCTTGTTTATGATATCTATGACTACTGTGTTCAGTGATGCCGCAGTAGCACAGGTAGATGCGAAGCATTACAGATGTGTGTCCATACACTGTGTTTCTGAAACTTTCTAGGAGTTCTGCAGGTGCTTTTAGTGAGTTATACAGTTCACAGTAATTCTTGCATGCTAATACTGTCCAATGCCCATATAATTAAGATACATAGAAAAGGTTGATGCCATGTATATACCTATGTGTACATCAATCTCTTATATTGCATTGAAATTGGGTTCTGCTGTTGAAGCAGCCTTTTTATAGTGCAGCTGCTATAGTTAGTCTCTGCAGAGTATCCTCTGTAACTGTGCCTCCACAGGTTCCTCTGCCTGCTGATGGTGATGCCACCGATGAAACATGTATTCCTGTGCTTGCAGTCATGATGTCAGTATCAGTGGGTAAGGGGAAATCATAAGTCATTAGATGTGCTCCTCTTAGACATCCCTGCCATCTAAGGGGGGCAATGGTCCAAAACATAATGACCATCATGGACCTGCTGTCAGATAGTGATACAGGCTATGTCAGAGAATGAGAACTATTGTGAAATGTTCCATAACTGTACTGCCGGCAAGGATATTGCCCAAGAATTATGCATCTGCATAAACAGGATACATCAAGCATGTTTGGACAACGGCCTACAATAAATGCCCCTCTCCCCGAGGATTCCTGACAGCTTAACAGGCTGCTGTGTCTATATTGCTACTTACAAGACTGTCTATGCAGCACATGCTGCATGTTCACACTGGGACAGGTACTTAAACCAGGTACAGGTTCTAGCTAGCTGAGTAAAGCACAGTCTCTTGTCTTATCACTATGTAGATCACAGGGAATAACACTTTAATGGACTAACAAGACCTCCTCTACTACCTCAGAAGAATAGTGGCACACCACAATACATGAACAGCTCATATTAATTTCATGAACTCTAATCACACCCCAACTTAGGAATGGGGTCCATTTCTGTCATGGCATTAGAAACCCCCCAAAAAAGACTTTTAGAAATTATATAAAGTGGAATTGTATGACATGCAATTCATCAAACACATTCATCTAACAAAGCAAACAATTGTAGTTCTAGTGTATGCTAGAGATGGTATTTGACTTTTGAAGACATACTATACAATGAATAATCTGTACTGGGTACATTTTGTGTGCAGACTACGTCTCCATGACAGCTTGTTTTAGCACTGATGGAAGACAGAGAGAGTTTTGACTACTGTATCAACTGTAATGGCAGTGCCCTGGCCCAGCAATCAAGGAGCCTCAATCCTCACCACTAACACCAGGGAGGTCATCTCCAAGAAGAGGAAAGGATAACTAATATACACAGTAAAGTACAATTTCCCTTAATTGCAAACAGAGATCATAGTGAGTCTGGGGCTGGTTGCTCCTTTGCTCACCTGGTCCCCAATAAGACTCCCCACTGGCACAGCTATAGGGTGCAGGTCTCAGCCTAACTGGGCAAGCTAAAACCTCCAGTACCCTCTCTGTCCCACCAGTGCTTCATGTCTCTGCCCAGGTAGCTGATACATACACACACACACACACACACACACACACACACACACACACACACTTTGAGAAGAGGTTATACAACCACACAGATTTTCCTGGGAAAAGGCTGGCACAGGTTCTCCAGCTGTGCCTCTATTACCCAGACCATACGGTAGTAATTCCTGCCACCACCCAGTTAATTATCAGCTACTAAAAGGCCCTTAAAAGGGTATCCAATTATTACTGTGCAATATTATAATCCAGTGGTAGTATGACTAATCAGTCTCAAGGCTTATTGGAAGGGTTTATTACAATAAACTCTATAAATATATAATGTACTCTAAAGCATACTTTATCTCTACATAAACCAGCCACAGGTAGAAGGTTTTAAAAATATTTAAGAATAAATAATTAAAACACAAGACAAAACTACTACACCACAGAAATATCTAAGAGTTCAGAGATCACACAGAAACTTAAAATAATGCAGTAGTACAGGTCTGATTTCAAAGAAAAATACCTAATTAATCTTTTCTAGCTTTAACTATTTAGCAATCTAACACCTGCACTTGTATTGTTAATAAAGATTGTAAAATGTGTGCTTAATCACCTGTATATTTGTTTTCTATTTAAGATTATACAAATAGAGCAAAAAATGTACACCTTAACACCAGGTGATATGGGATTATCAAATGCTGTGGTTAAGGAAACCTACATTACAAAAATGACAGTTATGTAATGTGTAACTTGTTTTGCCTGTGTCTGTTCAGATTCTTTAAAGCTCTCAGAATATTATGTATGAAATTAAAAATGAAATGGTAAAATGTTATTTTTACAATGCTAACACTGTTAAAAAGTGGTTGCTTATGAGTAAACAATGTGAAGTCATTATTAGGCATCAGTAAGGGTGGAAAGATGGTACCTTCATAAAACAGAAACAGAAGAAAAAAACATTAACTGGAAGAAAATTAAATTGATGATAATCCACGGAACATTAATTTGCCACTTGAGAGAAAGTAATTTGTTTTCTTGTGTTGAGTTTTAACAGAATTGGCTTTACAGCTAGAGAGAGAAAGGTTTCATAATATCTGCTTAAAATTAATTTCCCTCTTTAAAAACAAAAGTACAGAACTTTGATAACACTGTCACTGTATGTAAACCCTGTTAGCTTGTGATGATCAGACCTTTTCCAGCAGCTTAATTGTGTTTGTGATTTCTTTGGTACAGTTCTATATCATCCCCTTGGAGAACATAAGACTATAGCTTGTAACTACAGTTTTTGTCCCAAATTGTGGTCCAGAATCATCCTGACTCACTCACTCACTCACTCACTCACTCACTCACTCACTCACTCACTCACTCACTCACTCACTCACTCACTCACTCACTCACTCTTTAAATACTAAAGAAGCTTAGCTTTTTTATCTCAAAAACTGCTTTTGCTCTAGCCATCTTCTGTGCTAGTTCTAGTGCTCTTTGCATGCTTTCTGGAACTAGTTTAGAAAATGATGTAGACATCTTTGTTCTAACCCTTCTCTCCATCAACCGTCAATCTAGCAAAATATCCACAATGAGTAAAGTGCATTTCCTTACTGTAGTAAACATGGTTAACATTCCCGCTGGTTTGATGAGTCACATTTATTTGAAATGTTTCCATACTGTTTGGATTTTCTTTTGACTCTACAAATCCTTTAGCAGCTTCTTGGGCTAGATAAGATGTGTTGAAAGTCTCATTCTCTGGCAAAGGCCTAAACTCATGACTCAGAAATGGCCAAACCCTATCAGACATAATCTCTCCTTGTATACCATGTCTAACAAAGACTGATTTCAAAACAATCATTACAAAATATTCTGCAGTGTCTTTTGGCCGAATAATCTCCAGATATTTTCAATGGTCCTGAACACAAAGCAAGAAGATGAAATAAACTTGCTTCTAATTTTAACCATGACAGTGAAGGAATTTCTTGTAGAATTAATTTCACTTTTTTTGTTTTGATTCCTGATCATGCCACATAGAGTACAATCTTGCGGCATTTATTTAACGTGTGCATGTATCTGGCTAATACATTAGTTCTCTAACTCTTTGCTTGCATTTTTATATACCCAAACAACATGTATACAGTTACAGCAGTATCTGGTTTCTCATTTTAGTGTATATAATTACTTTGTCACCTTGGAACATTAGTCCTTGAATACACAACAGTTCCTTAAAAAGTGGAAAATCAGACGATTTACCAGTTTTACAGAATCTGCCCAATTTGTCACGATGACATTCCAACGAAACTGCATCACTAGGCCATATCTGGTAGCGTCTTTGTATTCTTGAATATTTTCAACAGACACTGATAGTTATGTTTCCACTCAAGATACTTCATTGTTTTAAAGGTATCTGCAGTCCACATGAGCTTCCCCAGCTCATGATGCACTTTAAGATCACACTTCTGTAATGCCAATAATATTCTTTGTAGTTAAATAGGTGTAAGGATTTCCAAATATATATTCGAGAAGTCTGTGATGAGTCTCTACGTGCTGTCTATACACTTAATCACAGAAATGCTGACCTCCAAGTACTATTGCAACTATTTATTTATTTTTTTCTTTTTTAGCATAAATGAGTCTATGCATTTGTCAACACCCTAGATCCATGCATATCTGATCATGTAGAAGGAGTGCTCTTAACCCTTGTCAGCTGGCATCAGTTTTTGTTAGGGCAACAATAGGTTAATATTACTGTCTTTTAATGTGAATTAAATGGTTATTAGCCCTTCAGTATCTCAAAGATTTTCCTCTTGATCTGCTGTCCAACATCAAACTACATCATGCTGTAGCAGTTTTCTTAGTTGCACTATTTCTGGTAGAAAATTTTACACACTATATTATTCCCAAGAATTAAAAAAGAAGTCAGTAGCCATTAGCATATTCACCACAAGAGAGAGCCTCGTCATTTTTCTTTCTTTTTTTTTTATTTACATTTTGGTTACCAGAGTAGAGAACAGATCACAGCATGATCAGCTGTGGGCTCATCTGGGATTACCATGGAAACAAATTTTACAAGGAAACATTCAAGAGACATAGGGCCGGATTCACAAAGGCTTGCATGGAGTCTAAGAGTAGAGTAAGACTCCAGACAGCCAATATGTCTGCCAAGCGATCCAGAAACAGCCGGCAGGGGCGTGCATGAGAGCTCCTAAAACGACTCGTGCACGGACAGTGTTAGGTTATGCAAATTACCTCATTTGCTGCTGAAAGCTATGCAAATGAGGTAAATTTGCTATCCAGGAAACACTAACCTGTCCGAGTACGAATAGTGTTATTTGCAGAAATGTACTCCTTTGGTAACTGAGTACCGTTCTGCAAATAGCAAAATGGAGCAATGACAGCTCCAAATAAAGGATGCATCCAGTTGAGAAAGCATGCCAATGGCCAAATATAAGGCCATTGGCATTTATATGTGTTGCAAAATAATAAAAAATATTTTTTCCCCGATCTCCGATGCTAAGCGTAGCACAGTGCCGCGCAAAAGTGCAGCGCTCTAAAAACCAGAAAAAAAAAGCCAAAAATAGGCATTTTATTAAAAATATCCATCTGCCATGCAGATGAATGGCATGCTGAAGACAACATGGCTACTGAGTAGTGGTTGCTTAGGGGGAAGCTCAGTCTGAGAGATGTAACCAAGCATTAGTAGGCACTCCTATGCAAATGAGTATAAGGATAGTGAATCCCAGTTTTCCCTGCCATGTGAACCATGTCCCTAGAGTGTAAGAGTAGGATTAGGGGAATAACAGAGTAGAGGATAGGTGACATCATGAGGGGGTATGTATCAAAGACTGTAAGCTTATTGGAGCAGAGTGACATGTGTTTGCTGTGAGTTACTCGGGACTGGAAGAGGCATGTCTACAGTTGTCTGAACTGAAACCCAGAAACCGAAGGTGTACGCCATGGCTACCACCAAAGTTTCTTGCAAAGATGCTTACACTGTGTGCGCACATGTGCATGCCTGTAAACTCGTCTAAGCCTGTGTACGCGTGTGTGTGCCTGTGTAAGCCTATGTGCGTGGATATGCACCCGCCTAAGCCTGTGTAAGGCTGTGTGTGTGCGTGTGCGCTCGTGTGCGTGTGTTTGCGCTTGTTTGCGTGGCACTGCCCCCTGTGGAAACAGAAAGGGAAAAGGAAGGAAACGTAGTAGTAGGAAGTTAACCAAGGAGAACTAGCAGAGCTGCCAGGTGAAATCAATCAGAATCAGCCAATTACACAGGCAGTATACTAGCCCAGCCCAGCCCAGCACTTAAAACTCTGCAAACAACATTCTCTCATGTTTTACTCAGAAACACTGCAACACTGCAGTATAGAAAGAGAAGTGAAAACTTAAAAAGCTTAAATGAGACAAAAAAATGTTAGGGGCTGCCATTGCTATTATAAGGCAACATGTGCAAGATGCTGAGGGTGGTGCCATTGCGAATGCTGCTGAGCAACCCACAGTGAGGAGACGGAGAAGAGTGTACAGACCCAGGGTAACCTACCAGGGGCTACTTGAGCTGGAGATAGTGGAGCACTATAGAGTGGACAGAGAGCTCCTGCAGCAAATTGTTGAGCTGTGCAGGCCACACCTCACACACAGAACCAAAAGAGGGGAACCCATCCCAGTAGAAACCAAGGTATGTGTTGGCCTAAAAATACTAGCAACAGGTACCTTCCAGAGACCAACTGGTGATATGATGGGGATTTCACAGGCATCAGCATCCAGGGTACTGCACCAGTTCCTGAATGCCATGTCAGCACATGTCAGTGATCATATATATTTCCCCAATTCCCATGAGGTATTTGCCAGCAATATGCATCTCTTCCAGCAAATAGTGGAATACCCTGAGGTAGTGAGTGCAATTGACTGCACACACATACACATCAAAGCACCAGCCGGTGAGCGGGGTAGGGCCTTCATCAACCGCAAGGGCTTCCACTCCATCAACTGCCAGGTCATGTGCAATACTGAATGTGTGGGCTGGCTGCCCTGGAAGCTACCACTATTCCCATATCTGGCATCTGATGCACCTGTACCAGACATTTGCCAATGGGGACATCCCTGACGGTCACCTAGTGGGGGATGCTAGATACGCACTGGAGCCGTGGCTGATGACACCCATTAGAAATGCACACACACCTGAACAAGAACTCCATAATGAGGCATACGCACAAGCATGAAATGTAATTGAGTGTGTGTTTGGGATGCTCAAGTCACGGTTCTGGTGCCTGGACACATCTGGTGGAGCCTTGCAGTACTCACCAACTACATGTACCCAAATTGTCATGGTATGTGCCATGCTACACAATATGATCCTGCAAAAACACCTGCAGCAGGAACAGCATGGGGCAGGGCCAAACAGCCCCCCACCATTGCCAAGGCCTGCACAGGCACAACATGACTTGGAGGAGGAACAACCTGAGCCTGCCCCAGTAGGCAGAAGGAGGTGTGCCCAGTATGCCTTGGCCTTGGCAAAGAGGCAATGCATAGCACATACACTGGCTCAGTAGGAACCCTGGAAATGATACCTCTCTCTGACTTGCACATAAAATAAAAGGGATGCCTAACTTGACACTACCTGTTTCCAAACATGTATAGGGAGTGTAGTATGTGCATCCGACATAGGCAGCCCTGCAGCACCACCGGAGGCATGATTGCCATGTTTTAAGCAATATAAAGCAGTGCTAAGCAGCATTTACCAATATTTAGTATATGTAAACAAAATTGCCCGTGCTAACTAGCGCAATGTTGGGCAACGTTGAGCAATGCTGGGCAAGGTAGGGCAAAGTCGTGCAAAGTTGAGCAAAGTCAGGTAAACATGCTCATATTTGCTTTATTGTTCCTTAAGCAGTCTGGTCTGCCCAGCATGAAAATAAAAAGCAGTGACAGGGCTCAAACCCAGGATACTGTGCACTATAGTCACAGTACTGAACCACTAAGCCATGATAGCATTTCAGTGGCACAGACACAGCAGGAAAATTGTACACTAATGCAAACACAAAGAAATGCTGTATCATGTCCCTAAAGAGGCATATGGGTAACCTCCCCCACAGGCCTATGCAGACAGACAACATCAGACCAGGCGGTGTGATGTGGGTTGTGTAGGCTATGAAGTTGCAATCTAATATATGTGACATTGGACGCTAGGATCTGTAGCACAGTAGTATGCCTCAAGCCAGTATGATAGGCAACAGTACAGACTGAAATGGTGTACCGTACATAGCAGTGCAGGCATAGCAAATGTGTATAAGTGTCAGGTGAAACCCTCATCCTATGTACACCCACAGTAACAATCAGGTGTGCCCCGGGTAGAAATGTACAAAGAATAGCTGTCCCCCTGTATGTAGAAATGTTGATAAGTCTATGCAAAGTGTCTCATGGAAGCCCTGCAGGCACAGCATGATCCCTGTTGATCTATGACACAAAGGTGAGCCCTGCTGTAAAAATACAACTTGATTTTCCATACACATATAGTATAAATGTCTATACCGGGTGTGCTCACACACTCCAACAAATGTAGTGGATTTCATTCAGCATCACACTGAAAGGTCATACTGGGCATGCTCACACACTTAGGCTAAATATGGATGTGATAATAAGGGATCTATGGACAAATGTGGATAGTCATCTCTACTTCCAGAAACACATTCACAAAGTGGTCAGAAAACCATGCTATGTGTTCACACAAACTGCCAAGGTCTGTGCATGTAGGTCAAAGGAGATTCCCACTACTCAGCAGTCATCAGACCCATCAGAGAGTACCACAACACACTTGCAATGAATCTGACTAGGCACATTCAGCAGCCAGAAAGACCACTGAAGTACCTTAACAAGAGGATTACTGGCCTCAAATAGTTGCCCCATGCAATAAGACTGAATGTGACCCAATCTGTACTCTGTTGCATACTGTCTACTCAGGAGATCTCTTCCCAACAGACAGCTCAATGGCACTAAATATACAGACTCAACTGATATTGCCAACATCCTGGCAGATAGGATCAGTGTTAACTTTACCCCCCTCTCACCCATGAAACAGCACATCTCTATAATGGAAGATTGCAAAGTTGCTGTCATCACGGCTGCACAGGTAAAAAAACACTCTCCAAAGCCAGTATCACAGCAGCCATGGGACCAGATAAATTCCCAGGCTGTGTAGTATCTACTTCCCTGAAGTAAATTTTAACATGGAAGGTCTGTGGCTACTGAAGTTTCCAGAGGACTGCAAACTAGGAGCCATAATTGTAAACACTAAAGATGTGGACATCCTACAAAAGGGCCTCACTGAGACAGATGGCTGTTGTCAAAGCCATGGGCTCAAGCTCAATGCCAAAAGGTGCATTGTCATCCCCTTTGTTAAAAACTCTGTAGCCAAGAACTACAACATAGGTGGTAGTATACTTCACACTGAAAGTGTGACAAGAGACCTTGGGTCACAGGTGGACAGTGAACACAACTGTGATAATCACATTCCCACAGTAGTCAGGAAACCCTCCTATGTGGCACACCTCATCACAAAATGTGTCTCATGCAGAATAGAAGAGGACATTGTTCCCCTCTACTCATCACTCACTAGAACTATGAGTACAACACCACTTTTGCTATGTACCTTACAAGACAACTACAACAACTGGAAAGCCTGCAGCAATACCTCACAAAGAGCATTAGCGGCCTGAAATACATGCCATACACAGACCATCTCAAAATGCTCCATCCGTATTCCCTTGCATATCGCCTACTCAGAGGTGTTCACTGCCTAACATACAAAGTTATGTCAAACACAGAGCTGCTGGACATGCTCCACGTAAAACACTCACAATCCCTCTGACCTTTGGACCCAAAACCACGAGTGAAATGCAAAAGGAAGGGGTGCACCCTTTTACCTTATGGATACCCACACCTTCAGGTTAGTGGCACAACATGAGGCCTTGGAGACCATGCAAGTGCAACTAACATTGGGCAAAGGTGCTCATCAGATTGTAGCCTGCTACAGATCAAGTACCTTGTCTCAGGAACCTCACTCAGTATTTCTGAGAACAGTGGAAAATATAAAGGTCCTATTAAACACCATTATATGAGGAGATTGCAACTACCCAAACATTGAGTGGGAGAATTACTCATGTACAACGTCCTTTGCCCAATGTTTCCTAGAGTTAAAAACTCTAACACCCTGGAACAGCTGGTCACCACACCCACTAGAGGTGACAACATACTGGACATGATCATCACCAACATGGAGTACCAGTGTTCCACAACAGAGATAAACCCCTCGCTGGTAATATCAGATCATAAAGTAATCACACTGGACATCCACATCCCGCCCCCCCACCCAGTCAATGAAACCACTGTGAAGACATTTTCAAAAGCAAACTGCACATGTCCCAAGACCAAAGTGGAACGTTCAGAGTTGCGGGTGCCATGTCTGACTCTAAGCCAGTCACAAATGGCATCCCACAGGTCTTGGTCTTGGGACCCCACCTGTTCAGTAGATACTGCTCAGAGGTACAGACAAGCACGGGAGGTGTATGGCTGAACAGGTTTGCAGATTTGCAGGTTTGCAGACATCCTCCAGAAGTGCCTTACAGACACTGATACCTGGTGTCAAAACAATGCCCTCAGGCTGAATGCCAAAGAATGCATAGTCATCCCCTTTGGATAAAACAAAGTGCACACAAATTACCACATAGGTGGTAATCCAGTATGTACGGAGAAAGTCATTATGGCCCTGGGGACACAGGTAGATAGTAAACTCCCCTTTGATGATCACATGGCCAAAGTGTTTAGACATTCCTTCTATGTAACCCACCTAATTTCACCTAATGTAACCCACTTTGTATAGTCTGATGATGTCACCATCCTACAAATATACCTGTGGAAAAAAAACCTCACAGTAATGTGTATAGCGCGTGGTGTAAATGCGTACTCCTGTAGTATCATAAAGTAGTTAGGTAGGGGTTTGAATCCTGCATTTGACTTGTGTGTGGTCTCCTGGGGAAAGAGCAACCTTTTTGGAGAGTAGTAGAACACCTTAAAAGTGGCATACATATTTATGTCAAGTCTGATGATGTCACCATCCTACAAATATACCTGTAGAAAAGCAAACTCCTATTAATGTGTATAGCGTGTCGTGTTAATGTGTACTTCTCTAGTATCATGAAGTAGTGAGGTAGGGGTTTGAATCCTGCACTTGACACCTGTTTGTGTGTAATTACCTTGGAGAGGAGCAACCTTTTTGTAGAGTTGTAGAACACCTTACAAGTGGTACACTTATCTTTGTCAAGTCTGATGATGTCACCATCCTACAAATATACCTGTGGAAAAGAGAACTCCCAGTAATGTGTATAGCATGTTGTGTTAATGTGTACACCTCCAGTATTATGAAGTAGTTAGATAGGGGTTTGAATCCTGCACCTAACACATGTGTTTGTGTGTAATTACCTTGGAGAAGAGCAACCTTTTTGTAGAGTAGTAGAACACCTTACAAGTGGTATACTTGTCTTTGTCAAGTCTGATGATGTCACCATCCTACAAATATACCTGTGGAAATGAGACAGCCCAGTAATGTGTATAACATTGTGTTAATGCGTACTCCTCTAATATCACGAAGTAGCTCCATAAGGGTTTGAATCCTGCACTTGACACCTGTGTGTGTGTGCGTGTAATCACCTTGGAGAGGAGCAACCTTTTTGTAGAGTAGTAGAACACCTTAAAAGTGGTATACTTATCTTTGTCAAGTCTGATGATGTCACCATCCTACAAATATACCTGTGGAAAAGCAACCTCCCAGTAAAGTGTATAGCACGTTGTGTTAATGCGTATTCCTCTAGTATCATGAAGTAGTTAGGTAGGGGTTTGAATCCTGCACTTGGTGAGTGTGTGTGCTCTATGTGTGTGACACTGTTGGTCGATGTGTTGTTGGTTTTGCTTTACTACTGTATGACATATCAGTATGCATTGCACATGTGAGGTAGCTGTGTGGCAAATACATATACGTACATGTTACCTCAATTATTGCATGTGTGGGAACCCTGCTTTCTCCAATAACACAGCTGTCATCTTTGCCAGACTGTGCTGCTGCTTCCCAGACCTTAGGTCACATCTGTATGCTTGTGACAAGGCCAGCCACTGCAGTGATCCCTGGCCTAGGTCATCTGTGTCACGCACACTCATTACGGTTTCTATTGAATTGTGTGAGTGAGGGTTTATGGCCGAGGTATATGTCAGACCTGTTCAAACACAGCAAAGTCTGTCAATAATGACTATTCATTACAGGTGTACAACAACCTTTGTGGATATGCATGCAGACCCCTTATTGCTTATGTGATCCACCGAGGGATTTCAAAATACCTTAGGAAATGTGATTATCAAAGGCGAGATGACATAACACTTGGTTGCATGTACACATTGGTACCTGTTCATCATGTTGGTGGGGATACTATGTTCCGTAAAGGTGGATGACTATGCTTAGTTTGGCTTATAGCTTTACAGCATGAGTTTGACAACAGGTATCTGTCTGTATGATGCCCTTGTGGAGGATGTGTGTGTCATCTGGAGAATGCATTATAGGCCACAGTATGCATTACCAGACGTGGACGGACATATCCCTACTGTGATTGCTTGTACCTAAGAGAGCTATATGCCAAACAGGAGTGGTCTCAGTAATGGGTGCAGGTGAATACCACTGGTTACTGGCATAGTATAGTACCTGAAGGATCCAAATGTTGCTGTGTGTCCTACATCTATGTGTCAGTTGTCAAGACATCATCTAACAATTGGTTATGGTCAGGCTGTTGAAGTTATGTATACTACCAGAATGCAAAACAATGACAGATAGTAACAGTATCACCCACAGCACAGTGTCAAACCATGTCATACACATATGTGTAGTCAGGTTCTGAAATGTGTGTAGTACAATGCATACTGGCCACCAATAGAAACTATGGAGTGTTACTGTGTAATACAGGGCATGTCACCCTGCCCATGTGTCCACTATGCACGTACATGCAGACAGTGCACCTCCACCATGTTCAAAAATGTACACCTGCAAAACTGTGCTACACACATCCCACACATACTGTCCACTGTCTAACACATGCTGCCAATACTGCACACATCAGCCAAGTGGCACATGGGTGGACAATACACTATTTTAACTAACACTGGTATAAACAATACTACAATGACAATCATAGCTTTAATGCATCATGCCTGCTCAGCTACACCTTCAAGCATATCATTACACTCTACTGCTGACAACATGGTAACATTGCTATACTGCTATAAAGTCACCCTGTGCATCAGCACCATGGTAGCCTGTTCCTGCATCAATGTTACAGATGACAGGAGGTGGCACAGGTTTCATCATATGCACAGGGTGTGTTGTTAGTTTGCCAGAGACCTACAGTGAGCCATCCAATTGACATGTGTGTGTGTGGGGGGGGGGGGCAAGAGTACTGCTATGGGCCAATGTTGATGTAATGTGTGTGGGTATGTGTTAGCCCTAGGTGTCTGGTTTATGTGTGTGTGTGTGTGTGTGTGTGTGTGTGTGTGTGTGTGTGTGTGTGTGTGTGTGTGTGTGTGTGTGTGTGTGTGTCTGCATGCACACAGTTCCACCATGTGGCTGTCATATATGGGTATTTGTGGGACAGCCACAGACTGTATCTGTCAGGCTTTACAGATCACCATCTCTGGCCACGGATACAGAACCTGTGCCTGGCAGGGGTGCTACTAACACTATAAGGTACTAAGCGAGACTGGGTACTATCCCCAGAGGTAGATGGATATACACTGGACCCAGGTACCTGCTGGGACTGTCCAGAGCCATGTGCACGTGGTCTTCTAGGACGTTCTATGGACAGCCCACCCCCAACATTGCTGGGGCTGGTACTGGCACTACTGGGGTGGCTGTGACTTGGGGATCGTCCACGGTGACTGCCAGCTGCTGATATTGCTGGCATACGTCCACATCAATGACTCAACTGTCCCGTACTGTCCTGACACATGGACATGACATTGCGGAGGACATCTAATGTCTCTCTCCAATGTCTATCAGTGACCTCAATGTAATTACGGATGGCACCTGCTAGGTCATGGATACTGTTATTTATGGCAATGTTATGTGCCCTCTGTGCCCTTAGTCCCTGTCTGGTGTACTGTTATATACGTGCCTGTGCCTCCATGACAGCCTGGAACATGCGTGAGGTTGTAAAACCTGTGGCACATCTGCCAGTGGCATGATGAGCAGCAGTGCTCCGACGAGAACCCATGGACATCTGCCTATGTGGTACCCTTCCAGACATCTGGGTATGGCTACTGTGTCGGGATGCATGAGCCATGGATACCACACTGTCCTGGCCAATGCTGACTGTATGCTGTCCCTCAGCTAAGGGCATTGATGATGGATGTATTGGCAGTATGACTGTGTGCATGGATTGGGTGGACACTTGTGTACTGTCAATTGGTGGCCCAACGAAAGACCCTGGCAAACATGCCTGTGCCTCAACACACCTATCATCATTATCAATATTTTGCTCAGTGACATTAGTTTCCCTGCTGCAGTGAACCAGCCCAAAGTCAGCACCTGTGAGAGGAAGACAGGAAACACACTTTACGACCTGTACATGATGTCGGCACACATGAACACATGCACACATGAACACATGCACACATGAACACATGAACACATGCACACATGCACACATGAACACATGCACACATGCACACATGCCACATGCATACATGCACGCATGCACACATGAACACATGAACACATGCACACATGAACACCTGCACACATGCACACATGCACACAAATGCACTCCTCACTAAAACAGACACACACACACACACACACACACACACACACACACACACACACACACACACACACACAAACCACCAGCAATCCAGAACATACTCAATAGTGGGTGATGGTGGGGTACAGTATCACAAGGCAAACAGTTATATCACACGTGTCAGCATGCAGGACGTGTGTTGCTCAATAGCATGCAGTGCAGGTGTAGACAGCCCTTGCTAATAACAGTATACATGGCTTTGATGCATGTGTGTTGTTGTTCAGTGATTGGACTCACCATGGAATGCAATGTGTACATGGACACAACATTGTTGTGTAAGTATTAAAAGCTCTGCAATGTCCTGTGCACCATCACTCACAGGTATACATACCATGGCTGGATGTTTATCTGTGTGTCACATAGATATCCATTTCTGATTAGACCATCTGTGTCTTTAGCAGATAATTATGGACACAGGTTTAGCACATGCATGCTATGTATACACACAGGATGTGTGGTGCATGTATACCTGATGGAATACCATTGCTCAACATAGCCATTGTACAGTGGTTATTGTGAGTGTAGGACATATTGTGGACATGCCAGTGCCAGCCATGACATGGCATGCTACAACACAACTGCAACATTAAACATCACACATACACAGTGTGTGTCATGTGACCTATACACTCAATAGCATTACAAGGCATATATGTGTCACTTTGTACAAATGGTGATTGCTATGCATATTGTGTATCGGTGCATATGTTTGCACACACACAACATTGAGGTACATAGCAGTTAATGCTATGTGTAGTACTGTGGTCACTGTAACTGGATGGGGTGTAGTACCATGAGCCATCATCATGCAGCATCATGTGGTCACTCAAGGCTACTAATGTGTGTCAGACCGGCACATACCATGCTGTACCAGAACTGCAGTATCATGGCTACATTCATCATTTCACAGCCAGTTGTTACATGGGCTTGTATGGTGCCCAATAGGGGGCATTGCCTAACATGAATGTGTTATGGGTTGAAGAGTGTCGCACAGCCACATGGGAGGCATCTACCCCTCAGGTATATTATGTGTGCTGTGTGGATGACATTTGGGATACTGGAGTGTGACCTTACAGCGGGTGTCTGAATATGCCATGTGTAGCATGTTAACGTGTACTGCGTATGACAAAGTTGTGTATGTTGTGTGCATGTATATTGACTCTGCCTATCCAATGTCCACTACAATGTTGCCACAATTGTGTGGAATGGTTTGTGTATTGTGTGTGTTTTAGGCAGCTACCCACATTACTGGGATGTGCATAGTCTCACAGCAAACATGCACAGTATGCGTTATGCGTAGGTGTGATATGTGTACATGGCCTACACCTCACCTATGACATGCACATATAATTAGCAATATTAAATGTAGAACACACTCACCAGCATGGGTCTGCTGCCTTGCTGTCACACCAGAGGGACCTACAAGGATATGAGACAGTTTGTCAGTGGCAACAACTGTGGCATTGCTACTGTGTGTTTGCAATGTTACAGTAGTACAACAGTTGACAGTCACAGGCCTACAGATTATATTCCTAATTATTAGTATTGCACAACACTAGGCACCACATCTTCTAACTACACAGTACACATCTCACATAAGCATGCTCTACCAATAGAGGTAACAGTAGTCTACAGCTATGCCATGTTACCTGCACGCTCTGTGTCAACTTGCTGGGTGGCTCCGGCCTCCATGATGATACATGTTACTTGCTGTTGTTGTTGGCCAGGAGCCACCTGGCTCAGGAGCAGCTCCTCCACTCTGGTGAGGGGGGGATGGATGGCCACCCCACCACCTGTGGCAAGCTGTTGTCTACGGATATCAGACGCACACTGCCGGACATGTCTAATTAAATCACTGCAGTGATGGCGTACCTGCTCATATGTCCGGTTATGCATGACTATGTCATTTACCCTACGGACAAGATCTTGCCACAGTGCAGTCTGTTCATGCTGGTCCTGGCTGGTTCTGGAGAACAGCAGGGCATAGTGCTGCACCAGGCTTGTCGTTATCTGTTCCTCCTCTGCTGGGCTATAGGTGGGGTTACGATGGTGGGCCATGACCCTGGAAGACAATGAAACATTATGTGTGAGCAAGTCATGTGGCATACTTAACATTCTAAAGTACAGATATCAATTAACTGCCATATATAGCAACCTATTGGCTGTCAGAGGATACACACTTTCAATACCACATATCAGTGCTCAGCCCACAACTGCCTGACAGTGCCTGGTACACTCTATATATCAAACCATGTTTTGCACAGCAACAAAGATAAACCAGTATGTAAGACTATACAACAGTACATGGCACACTGTATGCGACACAATGCACCACCTAGCCACAGGAGGTATATATCAAGCTAATGCATCAAGAAATATGTAATCCATTGCAATGATTGTAAAGTCCAGTTACAGTATTACCAGTATACCACACTAGTCGTTGATGGCAAACCCCTGCCTAACATATGTGCACATTCGTTAATATAGGTGGCATACTGCTGTACTAGACTATACATGTTGCTATATACGCACCTATATCCTGTAAAACACATATGACCGAGGCCATGGTACAGGCATACCCACACACACATCAGACATACATACCAGACACAAAGGTATGGCAACCCAGATGACCTTTACCTGTGTACCATGCAGTACTGTGTGTCAGTAGTTACAAAACCTTATGCCTGAGGTATGTAATCTGTGAGGACTACAGGGAACACACAAAACAGTGGTTCCAAGAAATGTGGACATACACCATACTGTGCTGTTTTGGCATACAGCTTCAGGTAGTACTACAGTTCATACAGGAGTTGGATTCACCAGCAGTAACACTCAATAAGCATACATGTACTGCTTTAGCCTACAATGGGACACCCCAGTCGAAACCAAGGGACTACGACAGACTGTATGGCATACTGCTTTTTCTGCCTAGCAATTGCATACACATCTTTTGCTGGGATCACAGCTAGGACACATAATACCATGACAGAAACAGTTTCCCACTAAGCTATCACACATATACAGAACTCTGACACATTCACCAGCACATTCACCATCACACTCAGTCAACCTCACATAGCAATTATTGCAACAAGTACATGTGGGTGTGTATCGCTTCATAGGTAGTTAATAGGCTATTGGCTCTAGGGCCTATAGAAGTCTAGCCATATGCTACCCTGGCCTTTGACACACAGATAATTACGTTTCACGTGGCCCTGTCAAGCAGAGCCACAGAGGTGATTCCCGGGGTGTATTTCCTATCTCCCATACAATCATCAGGATTATTTATGATGACTGCTAATTAGGAGCTTTGTTTGCTATTGATAGGTGATTTGTTCCAGAGTATGGGATGTCTCTGAGATAGGAATCTATCCCTCCAGCATGTGCTGTTTATTGACGTCACAAGGTTTAGGTCCCTAGAGCATGTAGCTCATAGGGATTGTGATCTGTTTACATGGAGCATGTCCAACAGCTCTGGGTTTGACATAGCTTAGTATGTTAGGCAGAGGTCACCTCTAGGTAGGCGGTATGCAACACAGTTTAGCTGTGGGTTTGTGAGATGGTCTGCATAGGGCATCTATTTGAGGCCGGTATTACTCTTTGTGAGGTATGTCTGTGTCATTTCCAGTTGCTGTAGATGTCTTGTGAGGTACATACCACAATGGGCATTGTACTCTATTATGGGCTTTATGTGTGATGAGTAGAGGGGAACACTGACCTATATTTCCCTGGATGACACACTTTTTGTGATGACATGTGCCACGTAGACAGATGACATGACTAGTGTGGCACTGTGATTATCAAAGGGGAGACTACTGTCCACCTGTGTCCCATGGTCTCTTATCACACCTTCAGTGTTAAGTAGACTACCATCTATGTGGTAGTTAATGGGTACAGAGTTTTTACAAGAAGGGATGTCAATGCAGTGTCAACATTGAGCTTGAATCCATGGCTTTGTCACCAGGCATCTGTTGCAGTAAATATGACTCTCTCTCTCTCTCTCTCTCTCTCTATATATATATATATATATATATATATATATATATATACACACACATACATATAACCATCCATTGGTGTACATGTAGATATATATATATAGACACATATACAGTCCACCTTTCATGGTGGGGATATCAATTATGTGAAGGTTGTGAGGTATACAGTTATGTCATAATATTGCACAGTGTTGTGCAGAATGCATTGAAGTTGTTCCCAGCCCATGTAGCTTTAGCAGGCCTCACTGGCTGCAACACTGCAAACCTGATGAATCATACCCACAGTGTTTAACCACCACATGTCATATACCAGCACTGTATGCTGTCTTGTTTGCCACACACTACAACCTACATAGAAATATGCACATAACAACCTTCAACAACATATCCACCCTTCACAAACAGTTGCAGTATGTCCCTTGCTCTATGCACATGTACAGATGCTAATATATCTGACACAGACAGATCTCTCCGTATGTGTGTGCCATACACACACAAGGTCCACACTGTTGTAAGTTCGTGTACCTCACGGCTGACCTGTTGGGCCTTGCTGCAACATGAACAGGTGCCACATGTGAGCACACAGTAATATTAGAGGGTGTATATATAGCCGCAAATGCTAGATTAGCATACTAGCCTGGTACAGCTGTTGCCAGTGCTAAGCTACACATTAATATGACTATCATGCATTTGTTACTCTGTCACATCCATGTTTATATAACCATATGCGCTACTCCCACAAACAGACATTGTACACACTACTGTACAGAACACAGATAACATGAATCAGATGTTTGACATTTAATGCTGAACTACATATGTCACAGTCATATCCCACTGCACACAGCTACACACTGATTTCTCCATGCCAGTAGTTATGCAGGGCATCTGTGCATAGATATGTGCTGCTGCCACATATGGATGATTCAAACTATGTAGAGTACTCTTCATAAACATCTACTACATGCCAGTAAATACATAGCTGTTACATACCTTTCCTTTGTATGTGTTCGTATTTGTCAGTTCCGTGTGTTTTTTAATAAATTTCTTTTTTATATCTTATTTTTTTTTTGAGATATATTTTTTCAATATAATTTTTTTAAATATATTATTTATTTTTCAATATATTTTTTATTTTTTTCAATTTTTTTTTTTGCAATATATTTTTTTTCAATATATTATTTTTTTCAATATATTCTTTTATTTATTTTTTTTTCAATATATTACTTTTTCTTTCGATATATTTTTTAAATCTTTTTTCTTTTTTTCTGCTGCTGTTGTCTGCATCCGTCTCTCTCTCTCTCTCTCTCTCTCTCCCTCCGTACCTGCAATGAAATGACTGCATGTGTGGACAGCAAGTACAGCCTGCTTTTATAGGTATCTGCACATGTGCATGTGCTGGCCTCTGCACCAATTGGTGGCCACCATTTGGCAATTGCATGCAGCCTGCTGTGTGGTACCTGCAGTACTCACTGTCATACCAACCCAGTGCTATAAATTGCTAAGTCAGGTAGGCGTAGCCCTTTCAGCTTTCCAAAGTGGGGACCATGCTTGTTTGCTGTAGACACCGGTGTGTAAGTCAGAAGGTTGGTATACTTCTTATAACTGATGCTAGGGATGTAGCCAGTGATTTGAATGTTGTACTCAGACCTGAATGTTGCCACTTCCAGTACAGTTGACAGTGTAGAATTGTACTCACCCCTACAAATGCTAACACAAGATACATGGGAGTATGTCGTTTCTTTTCTACTTATACAATTAGCTGCCATACATATGTAGTTATTGAGATGTTTTCATTTGGCACATGAACTGTTTGGGAACTGCTATACTGTGGATATTAATGTACTCACTTCTGCACAGTTTGTGCTTTTTCTTATTTACATTATCACAGGATGCTCATGAAAACTGGACAATTCCAGTGCTGAGTATGCCTACCTACATCCTTGCTGGACCTTGAACACACAGGTATTTTGTACATTTGGGGATTGTCCTGCTATGATACTGTGTGGGGTTGTAAAGTGCTGCTGTAACATTATTCGCTGCTAGAATGTCTGGTTCTGTTATCACAGTCATGTAATGCAATTCCACAACAACTGCTGGTAACGTTCCACAGAACAGGTTTTGTGTTATGGCATTCCTATCTTTCCTTTACATTCACTCATTCTGATGCATGATATATATGTATATATTTCAGCAACAACCTGCTGTATATCTAATGTGGCTTAGTGGTACTTCATGTAGTCTAGTGTGTCCAAGGTCTGGGGTTCGAGACTGACACTGGTGTTTTATTTTGCTGCTGAGCAGAACAAGGGCCCTCACATGCAGGGTGACTAAGGCACTTTTAAGCAGTTGTAAGTAGGTTTGCGCGGGTTTGCATGATGCTTAGCAATACTTAGCTAAGCACACACAAGCGCACACTCGCGCAAACCCGCTAACTACTGCTTAAAAGTGCTTACTCCCACTAACCCCCCCCACGCTCATTTCTTTGAAAGAAAAGAAAATGGGGAGATAGGAAAGTGGTGAAAAAGGGGCACAAAGAGGGAAAGACAGTAGGGAAAACAGCTCAGGATGTGCAGGATAGGTGTAGGGAAGGTCCACAGCTGCCCATTTCTTTAACAGCAACAGCTGTGCATATACTAGTAATTTGGAGGGAGGGGTGAGGACAACTAAGTATGTTGTACTGCTAATTAAATTTCAGTTTATGTGTCCAGCGGACATGTGTGCAAAATGGGCAGCTAGGTATGGGGCGTAATTTTTTTGTGGGAGCACATTGCCCATTTTTTTTTCAGGTGAGAGTGGAATGTGGGGTAGGGGAAGTAGGTATATTTTGGGAGGTAGGTTGGGGAGATAAATAGAGAAGACAAACAAGACGCATACAGGGGCAGAATATGACACATGGAGTGGGTAAACACCATTCACGGGGAAGGATGTTTGGAAATTGCAAGCCCATGAGCCCACAGATGGCAACAGTGGAACTGAGATCCCCACCCTTGGGCAGTCACTACTGCACCTTCACAGCCCAGAGGGTGGCTGTGCTGGGGGCTGTGTAGGAGGGGCAGGCTCACTCATGAGTCACGCCACTCTTGCCTCGAGCTGGCATAGAGGATCAGCGATTGAACACTCAATCTCCCTATGCACCACAGCGCGGAACGTTCAGAGGGTGATAGGTGGCCCTCCTCCAGCCACACTTGCACGGGGGGGGGATGAGCCCATCCCCTGCAGCGCTTCCACCCAAAGGTGGCACAGGACCAACAGAGGAGGAGGTCCCGGGCTGGGCACCGGACCTGCTGGTGCCAGGTGCCATCACCAGCTGAGGTGGGACAGGTGGGTCCGCTGGGACTGGCCTTCCCATACGTTCTATGTTTAGGAGGATTTAATGACAATATGGGTTAGTAATAGCCAACAGCATTCCAATTTAGTTGTAAGAGCTTACAGTAGTATTCCCATTAACCCAACCCAACACACCAAAGTTCCAACAGTTGAACAGCAAGCATAAAACATGCATATATAGAACAACAGTGGACATTCCAACAGCATGCAGGATTGATTGGAGGCAACAGGCCATCAAGATTGTGGTATGTGAACAGGGTACATGTATCAAAGTAAATACAGATATTTATAAACCAATAGGACATGTGTCCCAACAAATGTTATGAGATTAGACATACCCATTGAGGTGTGGAATTGCATTGTTTATGCACATACAGTAGGGTGTAAAAAGATACCTCCATTAACAACTTATATATACTTATAGTTTACACTACATTCCTATTGACTGCAGTTATATATCCCCTACATGTATTATTACACTAGGCAATGTCCGTTAAATTGTGAAATGTGTTTTGCTAGTTCTTGATATACCTGACCTGTATCTGACATACAAGCTGTCCTGGATGCGGATGTTATTGCTACATATTTATATATTTCATTTATATTTATATATCTACATATATGGATGCGTTCAGGTGACATTATCAGGTATATGTTAACAGCCCCCTACATTTCTAGCAGCACACTGACATTTCTGGGGAACACAATAACAAGCTACTCATGTGCCAGATTAACCTGTACATGCCGACCATGAACCGACAGTTGAGGACTGTATATATGCTTAACAGCTACTGGCACTCCCTTCATCCACTTTATATGGGCCTACCCATGTGTGGGTTGACTGCGCTTAATACAACAGTACTATTTCTATAATGCAAGGGTACAACAACATATCGAAGAAAGTGACACGGACACACTCCAGGAATTATACCTTTATTAATTACATTACACACTTTTCTAGTGGCTCTCTCATTTATTTGATATATCAGTGCATGCAGAGGTCTTTTATTCAAGACATATTATACCTTTATTAATGGGTTACACCACCTTTTCACGCTGTCTCACTTATTTTATATAACAGTACATGCAGAGAAGTTGTTCAACACTTATTATACCTTTATTAATGGGTTACAACACTCTTTTTCAGGCTCTCTCACTTCTTTTATATGACAACACATGCAGAATAATTACTAACCTGCCTGGTGGCGCAGCCTTAGCAGCCTATCTGCATAGGCTTGCTGATTCACAGCACGGACACCTGCAGCTGTGAAGTAAATGAAGGGATATTGAGACATACCTATCCATAATATAGACTACAATAGCAATTCTTACATACTTCATTCCATGGCTACATACTCAGTAGTGGGGCATTTTCCATTTCACGGGCCTCCTGTATCCACTGTTCAGTCGGTCCTCCTTGCGTCTCTTCAGGTCTGAGTAGCGGTGTCTGACCTGCTCACCAGTCCGAGGGACGCATGTGGCACTGGTGAGATCATGTGCTAGATGGTTCCAGGCTTCCGCTTTGTACTCAGTTCCCTGAAACTGGCCCTGCAGGAGTCTTGCATCATGATGATGGACGAGGAGTCAAACCATTACTTTTGACTCCTCAATGCCCCACCGTTGCGCTCAAAAATGAGAGCCCTCTCCAACACCAGCCATACTGTCTGCAGATGGGAGCCACAACCAGTTATGGCAATTATTCCCACCTATGGAGCTTAAATATGCCTAATTTCTCGCACTTATTTGTGATTGGCTTGTTTTGAAAAATCTCAGCTAAAAGCAAACCTGCTTAGCATTGGGTAAACTTCCATTGATATATGTGGGTGTGTTGGAAATGCATCTATATTTAAAGCTGTCATGGCTTAGTGGTTTAGTACTGTGATTATGGTGCAAAGTATCCCGGGTTCGAGGCCTGTCATTGCTTTTTATTTTACTACTGGCCAGTCCAGCTAGGAGGTGTGGCTGTGTTTAGCCGACTTTACTCAACTTTGCCCAATGTTGCTCGATGTTGCTCTATGTTGCTGTACGTTGCCCGACGTTGCCCAGTGTTGCCCTAGTTAGCACGGTGCGCAGCTCCGCGTGAACATGTTTTGTTTGCACTAGTTGGCGTGATGTGCAGCTTCGCACAAAGCCATTGCGCTAGTTTAAGCAGTGCTAAGCTATGAGCAATTATACTTAACTGTGCTTAATACTAGTAAACTTTGTTTAGCAGTGCTTCACACTGCTTAAGATACATTACTTATGCATTTATCAGTATGCATGACCATTCCACCTTCTTATATATATATAAAATATCATTCACTACCACATAGGCCATTTCAATGCATTTTACTAAAATCTAAAAGGTAGATGTCAGGAATTCTTTTTATGCACACATTTCCTACAGAAAATAGGAAGGGGAGTGGCGGGACTCGAACCGGGAATTCGTCCTCTTTGTGTGAGGGCTCTACCACTACACT
Organism: Protopterus annectens; assembly: GCF_019279795.1. Classification (NCBI taxonomy): domain Eukaryota; kingdom Metazoa; phylum Chordata; order Ceratodontiformes; family Protopteridae; genus Protopterus; species Protopterus annectens. Next base: position 506,608,862 of record NC_056745.1, read on the forward strand.
ATTGCTATTTGGCTTAATTTGCATATAAGTAGTTGATTGTCCTCTTCGATGTCTACACTGCTAACTGTAGCTAAGCAATGGGCAAACCCACGCATATACACGCAAATATGGGCAGCTATATCGGGAATAATACAAAAAAAAGGAAAGCTTTACATTTTAAACTTGTACAGGGATTTAGAATGTAGGGGAGTGTAGTGTTGGGTATGTAGACATTTGAGTGGACTCGCTCATTTCAGTTGACATTTGCAGTTTAGGCACTTGCAGGGGCATGGATATTTGGACTGCTTGGCAGTCTGACATGTCCCCTGCACTCGTGCATGCTCCGTGTTAGCCTTAGAGTTGAGTCAGCGCACCCTCATGAAAATGCATGACACGCTGACATCATACTCTTAGACTGCAGTTTCCGAGTAAGACTTAGTTAGTCTTACACGGAGGATTAGTGAATCCCAGCCATACTATTTGTGTGATTACGTAATACATGGTAATGCAGGATACAATGAGAAATTCGTGTAGCACCTGCGTAGTTTGAAAAGCAGTACATGGTGGTTTAGTATGGATTACTAATGTAAGATAGTAGTAGTCAGTGTTTAGGTGACATGTTCTATGTATGTTGCAAAAGAGATTCAGATCCCTTGAGTAGGTGTGCATGTTACCACATGTGAACGTGCATTAGGTCTGACAGGATAGGGTCTGTTAAGGCTGTATGCATAAGGCAGAGGTTGCTTCTTAGTAGCCTCTGTGATACAGAAAAAAAAGGGCAAGACTTAAAAATGTTCTGCATAGCTTGTGTGATTTAGTCTCTTGATACTTTTAGTGTGAAAGTGCTGTGGTCATGACTCATGCCAGTTGTGACAAGTGTTTGAACAGGTGTATACTGTATGCGACAATACATTCAATGATCAGCCTAAGAGATGAGTACAGTAGACTGATAGTTTCCCTGGACCTGGACTCCATATTTTTAGATATTGGTTCTGTAAGGAAAAAGGACTTCCTTACAGTAGTCGATACATGGTGATCAAAGAACAATTCATTGCAGCATAGTTTCACAGATCCAAGACTACTTGATCAAATTTCATGGGTGTGTTGTCAGTGTGATAACTAAAAGAGAAGTCATGCTTGCCAAAGGGTATTATTATGCATTTCTTGGCATTTTGTTTTAGTCCAAGATTTTGGCACTAGTTGTTTCTTTGAGAAAGGTCATCTTGGGGGATTTTAGTGTCCTGTGGGAAATTCATGATAGCATCAAGTTTGCATTCATATGCAGTCTTAGCCATTCATGCTATCCTATCTCCTTACTAATTTATATGCTACCAGCTGTTTTCCTGTTCTCCTTCTCCTGACTTCTTAATATGTGGCAATGGACCTAAGATATATTTTGTCTTCTATTACGTCCAGTTAGTCCACCTATTAAAGAGAACAGGAAGAAAACTGTTCATTCATGTTTTGCAAAGGAGGGAGACCTGTGAGAGACTCAGTTCATTGTGCCCCAGGATGAAGATTTTGAGTGCAGATGTGGACTGGTGGATTCATTCATTTGAGGAGGAATGGTGGTTGCCAACTGCTGATGGAACCTGGACTGGAAGATGAAGGAGTGTTTATGGAGTCACCTTGAAGAAGTGTGTGACTTGGACTGAGGTTTATTACTTTGGAGTCACTGCTCACAGGAGGTCTGACATTGTGTTCACTTTGGAGGAAAGATGTGGTACTGGTGCTGAGTAGGTGTGTGTGTGTGTGTGTGTGTGTGTGTGTGTGTGTGTGTGTGTGTGTGTGTGTGTGTGTGTGTGTGTGTGTGTGTGTGTGTGTTTTCCTAGAAAAAGATAAAGAGTGCAACTTCTGCACCTCCCCAGGTAAGTCAGTACTTTTTTTTTCTTTGTTTTATGTTGCAGACTGCATGCTATATTACAGCCCTTAAAAACTCTGCTCAGAATTACATATAATTCCCTTGCCTCATATTTTTGGTGGTATTCCTTCTAAAATGTTGTTCTGGCAAATCACTTCAAGTTTTCACTGAAGTCACTAAATAAGTGAGTTTCAGACTTTGTAGCCTTCAGAAAATGTATGTTGCTGGTGCAAAACACTTCATTCTACCAACTTTCTAAGTTTATGAGAGGAATGTTTGAAAGCTGCTCCTGATTTTGGCACTTTGTCCTACCAATTATTTTTGGCTTTGTCCAGAATTCTTGTGTTCAGAGGTGAGGCTCTCAAATGTCCAGAATGTTGTCCCATACTTTTGGTCTGTTCTGTGTAAAGCATATGGTTTTCTGGCAAACCAGTTAGGGTTGTAGTCAGTAAATGAGATATTTCAGTTTCAAACCTCAGATCCTTTGGAACAGCATGTTAATGCTAAAACTCTTTTTCTAGCAACCTTCAAAGTTTATAACAGTATTATTTATTTCAAATCTGTTCTTGATTTTTGAGCCATTACCACCACCCCCCCCCCCATTATTTTTGGCTTTGTACCTGGGTCTTGCATTACGAGGCTGTAACTGAAGTATGCTTCAGGCCGTGGAATATACCTTTATTATGGGTGGATGTCCTGTCTTCTATGCAAACCAACAATACTTTGTAGAGCATGCAGACACATCATTCTATATTGTGTAAACAACACTGTGTTAAGCATGCATTTGCCAAATGGCATAAATTAGTAACACACAGGTGTGTTATCATCACAAAAAAGTGCAATCAATGCAGTTTTCTCCAGTTGCTGGACCACTAATATTAATCACAGAATTAAGCCTGTCAGTGGGACATTAGTGTTGCATTTGAATATGCAGCCATCAGATTGGTCAGTAGTCAGTCAGTAATCATGGTTATTACTGTTTAATACTAGTGGTTCAGAAAATGAAGAAGCATCCCTGATGCTTCCTTTTGTTGTCTCTCCTTATGTTTGATTTTGTGGTCTGTGTATTAGTCAGTTATCAGATAGTTTCAATAGTAATCTGTACTTAAGAAATGCTGTAACTTTGCCTCAGAAAGTCTATCCCTATTACATTGCATTTTCTGCTCTAAGGATTAATTGGTCGATCAGACATTACAGTTCTGTATTTTCCCTAGTTCTGCTTTGGGCACTTATTTTTGTTGTTTGATAAAATACTTGTTTGTTTCCCCTCTCGATTAGTTTCTTATTAGTTTTGTTCAGAAAATGCACTGATTGTGTCAATGCGTCATATTTTTTATTCCTATATAATGTTTGTCTGGTTTTCGGGTAAATCAGAGGATTATTATAGTCCATCAGTCTTGTCCATATATTACAGTTTCATACTAGTTGTTCAGAAAATGCATGCTGATGCAAATTATATTAGCTTAAAAAAATTATAGTAATTACAATTTTCTGTTCCTGATTTTTGGCCTTTTGTCCAACTGCTTTCCCTGTTATTTTTGCCTATGTCGATTATTAGTTTCATCAGCGTTCAGGAAATGCATAGTGCTGAAAAAAAAAGTTTTGAAGTTATTTGCCAGTCATGCCAGTTTTTTTGTACTTTGTTGAAATATTTTTAAGTTAACTTTTGAAATGAATTACAGTTGGTCAGTAATACTTGTACTTTCAGATTTGCTGCTCAGGAAATGTGTTGATGCAAAAGTAAATCTAGTAACTCTTTTCGGAGTCAGTCAGTAATACCTATGACAGTCATGACATGACCGCTTGAAAATGCATGTTGCTACAACACACAATTTTTACTTCTGTTTAGAAAATGCACGTCACTGCAGAAAGTGGTTGGTGACAAATTTGCAAATGAATTATAGTTACAGGTAGTCAGTCAGTAATGGCTATGGCACACAATAGTTTCATACTTATTGTTCAGAAAATTAATGTTGGTGCTAAAGTTCTAAACTTTGTGGGGAATAGTCAAAAGTGGCATAATTAAAATGTATATTCATTCTCACGGCCAAGCTTCCTGTGTATAGAAGATGCTCACTAGATTGACTAGGAATAATGGGAACTGGGTATGGCATGGGGGGGTAAGTATTAATCCTGACTCTGCAAATCTATGTGGTATAAAAGTGGACTGTGGCTGAAGGACATGCTGGAGACTGCAAGAAAAACAACAACTAAATGCAACATTCCACAGTGTTAGTTGTAGAAACTGAGTGTGCAGGGTGAACATGCATTACCTGAATTTTGTACAATTGTTTGACAAGATGAACATTTATGTGTATATAACTCATTTTAATAAATAATGCCTGTAAATAATGCCCTGTCTTCGTGTATTCAATGCATATGCTACTTTAAAAATGTATATGTCATGCTAATCAGGTTTCCCTCTTTAAATCTGATTTTAAGGTAATTTTTTTTCAATGAAGTCTCATCTGGAGGTTGAGATGTATGATCTGGAGCTTAGATTAGTGATTCAGTGTGTGAGGAGTATTCACTTTTATCTGCAGTTTTATGACTGCAGTGTTAGTAAATTTAAGTTTGGAAGTGTGGGTGACTTGCCCCCCCCTTGCAAAAAAGCTTCTGGAGATAGATAATGTATGACATTTTCACTGAAATGTTTTGCTGTTTTGAGGTTTAGATCAATGAACTATAAGTACACGTATACACACACACACAAACACACACACACACACATGCACGCGTGTGTCTGTCAGTATGTGTGCACTGTTATTTATCTGAGAAGAGGTAACCATTATTTACACTGTTGGCTCATAAGTTGTATGGTACAAGTCTCCTATTAAACTACTTAGGCCAACAACCAGAGAAAGATATTAATTGGTGTATTTATACTTAGTGATAAATAGCAGCTGGTAATTTATTGTTTCTGGCCCTAATCCATGCCAGGAAGAAAGCAGTGAGGAATTTTAGAATTCTGTGTGCATGCTTGCATGTGTGAGTGAGTGTGTGTGTGTATGTGTGTGTGTGCGACAGAGAGAGAGAGTACATGTCTGTCTGTGAATATTTATTTGTGTGAAAGACAATTACCATGGATAAAGGGGCATGGGAAGTCATTAGTTCATAAAGAGGTTAGTGAGAAAGGGAGCTGGGTTACTTGTTCAAAGACTTATTTCTGTAAGCGGCCTCTGTGCAGTCTAGTCTGTGTGTAGATGTTGGATTGCATTAGCCAGGTTAGCAGTGTATATGCTCTTAGCATCAGGTTGAATATTGCGAATTTATTATTAAAACAGACTTGTGTGCACTTTTTTGGTATTACTTCACCCTTGATTGACAGTGGTGTGATGAATACTCCATCAGTGTCAGCTATCTTGATGTCACATTTAGTAGCATCCTGCCATCTGAGTGTCACATGTGCCAGTGGTATATTCCCCCATCACAAGTTATTTGTAAAAGAAGGATAAATGCAAAGGCATTCACTCCAATGCTATATAACTTGCAACTGAAATAACATAGTTCATAATACAATAATGCAATCAAGATTGTCAAACTAAATGCAGATAACTTAATGAAAAGTTAAAGATCGAGAGTGGAGTGACTACGAATGAAATGCAGCAGCCATAAGGAAATGAGATAGTTTAGATGAGCTAAAATGTTGTGATGAGATATGAGAGTAAAGAATAGGAAAGGGGAATACAAGAGCTTTGCATCTAAGCAGAAAATGACATTAGTTTAGTTTAAGCATCAAAGCTTGTAAAGTGAAAATATTGCTAACCCACATGCTGAAGCAGGTTTAGCTATTACTTTTATGAAGATGTTCCTTAAGGTTAGTCCTGAAAATTGCTTACTGTACTTCACCCCACAGTTCTTTGGATAGACGGTTCCAGTTTGCTGGAATGACTGTACAGAAAGATTTCTCACAAATGGATTTTTAGAAGGTAGTCTTCTGTGTTTCTTCTAAGGCCATATTCTACAGAGCTCCCATGAAGCTTATTAGAAAGAGAGGGTAATAGCTGCAATTTAACATTCAAAAAGTGAGAGAAGAAATAAGAAATGTCACACTGGCTGTAGAATGGTTAAAGTTCACATTTTGGAGCACTTGGGTGATGTTAGAAATAAACAGTTGGATAGTCCTATTGCAGATCATTTTTATAAGGTACATGGGGGACATGATGTACTGGCTAAACCACCAGTAGCGGGTGGGAATAATTTTGCACATAGGTTATTAGAGTTAGTAAGCAGATTTATATTAAATTATAGAACACTTATACCCAGAGGTTTTAATCTGGATATTAATTTGAATGTTTATTATGTATATGGTTCTACTTTGTTATATGTATGGATGACTATTGAAAATGGCTCTTTAAAGGCTGGTAAATTATTTAATTGGTTACTAATTACTTGATTGTATTAACTGGGAGTTTGTCAATCCGCGGTGGTGGTGCTGCGGTAGCGTTGTGGCCTCACAGTAAGACATTGTCCTGTTCGATTCTCAGCTAGAGCGTCTTTTGTGTAGAGACATGCATGAATGGGCGTACCTTCGTTGAAGGTTGTGCGTCAGGGCTGGCAACTCGGCACGTAAAAATCTACTGCCAATCATTAGCGGACCGGAGTTCCGCTGTGGCAACCCCTAACCGGGAAAAAGCCAAAAGACACAACAACATTAACTGGGAATTTGTATAAAAAGACTTCTTGGTGTTTGAAGTGTATTCCTCTGAATGTATTGAATCAAGGTACCAGAACGCCATTAAAAGCTTTGCAGTATTTTGTCGTTCTGTTTGTTTTTTGTTTTTTATGTGATGTTTCTATTGGTGGTTTTCAGATGATCAGTCTGATTAGAAGCTAGCTGGCCTTCTGTAAGGAAATACAGCAGTGCACTCTGCTAAGGGAAAAAGTGATACATTTGCATTGTATAAAAGTAAACCTTTAAAATCACCCCCTCTTTGATTGACCTGCACTATATCTACTATACCAAAGTTAAAATAAATATTTTCTCCATATTTCTTAATGTGTCTATACAACGCATTTTTGTCGTCTTTTCTTTTAATACTATACAAATGTGAGTAAATACGTTTGTTGAGACTCCTTTGAGTCTTGCCTATGTAAAACCCAGAACAGGTCTTACATACACAGCAAGATAAACAACCATTTTCGTTAGACAATTGCCTCCAGAAAAATGTATACGAGTGTGATTGTAATTGTCCAATGTCACACTATCACCCTGAAATATATTGTAACATAGTTTACACGCCCCACATTTGGTTGTACACCTATAAGTGGGTGTCCTGGTGAAGGAGCCCCTCTCTAAAATACATTTAATATTAATGCCACTTTTATTAACAAACCTAGGGCTATGGCCTTATGACCATTGATGTTATTGATTTGTTCACATGCATTCCTAAGAATGAAGGATTAGAGGCATTTGCATGTAGCATTAGAAAACACGTGGATATACAGTGGGACACCACCTGTCTCCTCACTGATATGATGTTGTTGGTTCTTGATCACAATTACATATTCTTTGAGGGAGAAGTTTTTAGACAAACCAAGGGCGTAGCAATGGAAGCAGCTTGTGCTCCCATATACGCCAACTTGGTTATGTTAGAATGGGAGGAGAGCAAAATATTTGAAAGTCACTATATGAAACACATCAAATATTATTCTAGATATTTGGATGACATCTATCTAATATGGGATGGAGGAGACCAGTTATTGGAACAATTTTTGGAATATATCAACAACTGCAACAGCTTTTTGAAATTTACGTCTTCTAAAAGCAATAAGGGCTTGGGATATTTAGACACTTCAGTTTCTAGAGTAGATAACCAATTTAGTTCCAGGATATATAGGAAAAGTACATTTTCAAATAATTATTTAGAATACTCTAGTAACCATCCGAAGAAGCAAGTTATGAACATCTACAAAGGGCAACTTATTAGAGCAGTCAGGATGACATCTGCATATACGGATATGTTGGATGAAGTTACATATATTACCTCACTATTTAAGGACAGAGGATATGATGATAAAGCCATGTCTAATGTTAGGAAATATGTAATTAATGAGTAGGGGAAAAAATATACATCCCTATTGGGGGAAAGGTATAACATCAGTATAGATAAGGTGGCTCAAAAATCAGTTGTCAAGAAGACAGATGACAAATGTTTTGACAGGACATGCATTTTGGAATACGGGCTACATACAGGCAAGATTAAGAGAATTCTGACTGAGAATTGGTGTATTATATCAGTAGACCAAGATATTGCCCCTATTTTAGGCCATAGCCCTAGATTTGTTAATAAAATTGGCATTAATATTAAATGTATTTTAGAGAAGGGCTCCTTCACCAGTACACCCACTTATAGGTGTACAACCAAATGTGGGGCGTGTAAACTATGTTACTCTATATTTCAGGGTGATAGTGTGACATTGGACAATTACAACCACACTCGTATACATTTTTGTGAAGGCAATTGTCTAACGAAAATGGTTGTTTATCTTGCTGTATGTAAGACCTGTTCTGGGTTTTACATAGGCAAGACTCAAAGGAGTCTCAACAAATGTATTTACTCACATTTGTATAGTATTAAAAGAAAAGACGACAAAAATGCGTTGTATAGACACATTAAGAAATATGGAGAAAATCATTATTTTAACTTTGGTATAGTTGATATAGTGCAGGTCAATCAAAGAGGGGGTGATTTTAAAGGTTTACTTTTATACAAAGAACTATGGTGGCAAATTTATACAGACGCCTCTGTTACACCAGGCTTGAATGACACAATATCTGTTAAACCATTACTGGCTATAAAATGACATAATATGATATATTTCAACCATCAGATTTACATATTTATTCGATGTTTTTCATGTCTCGAGGGTAGCTAATGTTTAGACAGTATAATGAATTTTTATATATTTTTTATGATGCACATATTTCAAATTAAGATATAATAAATAAGTTGAGTTGCTTGCTCTGGCTGTAGGTTAAACGCTGGGGTAAGCGAGGTGAAAAATAATCAGTTAAACAGTTACAAACCCCAGAGTAGGCAGGTTCAAATCATTGTGTGATATAGTCCAATAAGTGAATGGAAGACAGTTCGGTCTATATAGGTTTGCACTCTTAGAGAAGCATTGTTATAGATCTGAAGAAGCTGTGTAGCGAAAGCGCTTATCTTTTATTTCATTAAACAGTTTATTGGTATAATTTACTGAACTGTCTTCCATTCACTTATTGGACTATATCACACAATGATTTGAACCTGCCTACTCTGGGGTTTGTAACTGTTCAAATTAAGATATGTTTTATATATATTTTTAAGTAATACATTATGGATTAATTGAGGATTTGAAGGGATTTTAATTGGGTGTTGTATATATGTTTATAATTATATATGTTTCATTAGTATGTTTTGTGTCAGTAAATAAGTATGTATTTCTTTAAATTTTTGGAGCTGATTTCAAAAGGAATTGGTGCCAAAAAGCTATTTAATGATCCGATAACTTTGTAACAGTGTTCTGATGAAGCTTGTATTCAAACAAGTGAAAGCGCTTAACCTTTTTGGAGATTTGGATTTAATAAATGGTTTTATTTTTCATTCGAAAATTTAGTTTGTGACACAACGTTCTTTGTGCTGCGTGGTTTTACTGGTGGGACTGTGGTTTTGCAACAGTGTGTGGAATTCCCAAGACACAGAGGAGCTTTAGCGCACAGTGGACTTGTTTTCTTGTTATTTGTTGCTACATTGTTCGCTTTGAAGTTTGAGTATTTGGTCAGCTATGTATTCATTGTAATAGGTGGATTTCAGTGAGAGATCAAGATGCAGTCCTTAGGTATTGAAAAGAGGACTGCCATGGAATCTTGTTGTCATGGTTGAACAAGCTGAGTGTAGGAGCAAACATAAGCTTTTAGAATTAATCAAATAGTATAATAGCAGATTTAGTGCAGGTTTATCTGAAGTATATTGATGAAGTAAGCACAGATATCATTGAAATCATTCTGCAGTTTTGTTTGCAAGTCACTGATGCAGGGGGGGGTGAGCAATGCAGTAGAATGTCATCATTTTAAAGAACTATGGTGCTGTGTGATATAGCATTGGTTATATATTTTTCATATGTACCATTATTTAAGATGTCCAACATTTTCCTGGAATAATCTAAGGAATTCATAACCACCAATTCCCCTCCTTTATCAGGCTTCATCAGCCTAATATCTTTGTTAACAGAAATAGAATGTAATATTATGTGTTTTTATTTTATTTTTTTATTTTACATTTGCTGACCGGGATAGTCCGACTGGATGCATGTCCATTTTCAGTGGAGGCCCGGGGAGAAAAGCTCCAAGGGTAAGCAGATACAGCATTACATAATACCAGCATTACATATTACAAACAGATTATTTACAGAAATTACATAAGTAAGCAAGTTAAACAAGTTCCACAGGTTAAAGTTAGTCCTGAGCACAAGTCAGGATTAAATTAAATTACACAGTAAACTGGTTAACAAGTGTTGTTGGGTATTCATATTAAACCAAGACTTCCCCTTTTATCTTCCTCTTATTCAAGAGCTCCTGAATATCATACACACAAATTTTCTCAAATAAAGTCACAATCGGATTTAAAGTGGGATTAAATACACTTTTCCTTCTCAAAGCTTTGCCATACTATTATTATTGTCTATATCATTACTAAACCAGAGTGCTAAATTAAGCTTTCTTGTAAACAATCTAAAATTTATAAGCAACCGACTTAGACAAGCTCTTTCTGTAGGGAAAAATGCATTACCTGTTTTAAATAGGTTAGCATGGTATGATGTAAAATAAAATGCACTATAGTTGTACATTTTAAAATCTTGGTGTTCATTAGTAATGATCTGTAATTCTCCCAAATTTGACTGTGACCCTAATGATAAAAATTCAACCCATTTCTTCTCCCCATACCTTTCTTCTGACCCTTTCCCCTTCCCCTCTGGTTCTCTGACCACAGATCATTCTTCTGATTCCTCTAGTAAAAATTCCTGTATGATTCAAGTTTTGATTTCAAGATCCTCTTGGATGTTCTCACTGGGGCTATATCTAAAGGGATAAGTCAGTCAGTATCCCCACCATATGTGTGGTGGTGTATGCAGCTACATCTAAAAAATGTTTAGCCTTTAATATTGGCAAGACTGAACATCCCCCCTGCATAAACGTAGTAAAAACATTGTGGAATGTTATTTGTAGTTGCTTCATAGTTTTCAATGATTTGAGATTCGATGAAATGAGTTTTCGATGAAATGGGTTTTCGACGATTTGGTCTCGATGGTTTGCAATTCAATGAAATGATAATTCGATGATATGAAGTGGAACCATATATATATATATATATATATATATATATATATATATATATATATATATATATATTCAGAAACTCTGTCACTGGAGGCGTGGCCAAGGATGAACACAGGATAGCAGCAGATTTCTTCAGCTCCACCAATTTCGTTACATTGACAGGAATTAATTACTTAAAAAATTAATTCTTGAAGTAATTTTCTTTCTAAATATGTTTGTTTTATATAGTTCTTGAACTATATCTAAAAAAGAAAGGAAATCTTAATAATATTCCTGTCAGAAATTACTTTGGAAATTTTCCTGTCAGTTTATCAGTCTGAAATGAGTTCCAGTAAGACAAATTCTCAAGACTCCAGCATCACGAAAGAACTTCAGTCTCTGATAATTATAGTCCAGCAACTTACTGCTAAGATGGATACAATGGATACTAAAATAGACACTTTCATAGAAAAAACTACAAAACAAATAGACTTGTTACATATGGACCTGCAACAACAGAAGATCCAGATGACAGGCATAGAAGAAGCTGTGAATGACATGGAAAATAAAATACAAGAACAGGAAATCAACATTGAGTTTCTGCTGAAACAAAATACACATTTACAAACAAAGCTGGATGACCTGGAAAATAGATCTAGGCTAATAACATTAGGATTTTTGGACTGCTAGAAAATATTGAAGGTAACAATATTACTTCTTTTTAACAACATGGCTCCCTAAAACTTTAGATTTACCAGAAGCATTCTCTTTGGTATCGAAGAGCACATAGATCTATAGCTAATACTAACTCTAACAAAAACTATCCTAGATCAGTTATAGTTAGATTTCTATCATCTTTTGATAAAGAGATGGTTCTTAAATCTGCTTGGGCTAAAGCTCCTGTTAAGTTTAATGAGACAACTGTGCGTTTTGACAATGACTATTCTTCCATGGTAATTGCGAAAAGAAAAGTTTTTCTGCCACTAATAAGGGAGCTTAAGAAAGCACAGTTTAAAACATACCTTCTGTTTCCTGCCAAGCTTAAAATCTTCCTTCCTGATGGTCCTAAGGTCTTCGATGATTTAGACTCTGCTTTACTGTTTGTCAAAGAAAAAGGATTTTGGATAAAATAGAAGAAATGGAATGGGCTAGTTCTTCATTAAAGAGATTGGCAACTGAAGCTTCCTGAAGACTTCAGAGAAGAAGAGACTAAAAACAAATGATTTGTTATATGTTTTTTCTCTCTCATCATTTTAGTTCATTATTAATCTTTTGAATATAGTTCCTGCATTTCCAGAAAGCCACAAATATTTTGGAAAAGATTTAATCAAAGTTATTCTCTATGTGCAAAGAAATGTTTTGTTTCATAACCAGTCAAAATGCCTGAGGATTTAATGGCAGGCTGTGACTGATTTGTTTTCTTTCTGAAAAAGTAAGGTTAGTAATTTGATACATTTTTTATCTTTACCTTTTTTTCCTTCTTCTTTTATTATTTTCTTTGTTTAAACAATGACATTCTATTTAGATTATGTAGTGGGTAAAGGGTGGGGAGGGCAGGAGAGAACAGTAATGAAAATATCATTAATAGAATAATAACATATTTATTTCTTGTAAAAGTTTATAAGTTCTTCAAATGCTATTTCTAATTATACTTTCTTGATTATACTGCTTATGCTTGTTTGTAAATAATCTGTCATGCTTTAACTAATAATAATCAGAACTAAATAAGAGTAAATAATATGTTTTATTTTTAACTCTATTAATATAAACAGTAAGTAACATTCCATTGTATATACTTCTTACAGCTTTCTCATACATTATTTTTTTTCTGCCTCACGCCCTATTATTTTCTACTCACTTTTCTTATTTTTATTAATATATAGAAATGCTTTAGACTGTGTGGGCACAGTGAATAATAGGATTTGTATGAAAATTGAGTTGGGAGAAGAATGCTGAGTTTTATTGCTTGTTGGTAATTTTGAGTTTAATTTCACTTGCATAGAGGCTGTGATGATCTGTGGAATACATTGTGGAGGTTCTGTCATGTTTAGATGCATTTACACTGCTAAATGAATGTTTGTCACTAGTTTTAATAAGTTTCCGCCAAAATGTTAAGAGAGACAATCTGGGATGTGGGCTGTCTTATGCACAATGTCCTTGAGTTACCTCAGAATCTTCAAATCACAGAATTCTCACAGAGAAACTGAAAGCAGTTAGTATAAACATTGACAAGGTTATCACACTGACACACCACAGATTCAGGAAAAATACTCTGTTCATAAAATATGTCAGTTATAATGAGTTTAAATGATGTAGCTTCTTGTAGTAAGTAAATGTCTTATTTTAGAAGGCATAAAAAATGAAACATTTATTTAAATGTTTTTGAAAATCTACTTAACAGCAGCATAATAATCTGTGTTAAAAATTTGTGTTCCAAACATATACTTTACTATAACTCATTTAATTCATCTCATTGACAAACATAAATAATCTTATAACTCTATTCTGGAAGAAATGTCATGTGATATATTTTAAAGCAGTAGGTTAGCATGATTGTAAAATCTGGTTACCAATATGTGTTTGCTGTGCATTATTTTGTATAAAGCAGACAGATTTATTCTAGGGACAGCAAGTAGGATAGTGCTCTACTAACACACAACTCAGTGAGATCAGATATATATATATATATATATATGTGTGTGTGTGTGTGTGTGTGTGTGTGTGTGTGTGTGTGTGTGTGTGTGTGTGTGTGTGTGTGTGTATGTGTGTGTGTGTGTGAGTGTGATGGCTTTTTTTTCTGAGAATCTTTATAACTATCCAATATGATTTATAATAATTTCTATGAATACAATATTTTACTCTATCGACAAAATGAATGTTTGCCACAAGTTTTAATAAGTTTCCCGCCAAAATGTTAAGGGAGACAATCTGGGATGTGGGCTGTCTCATGCATAGTGTCCATGAGTTTCCTCAGAAGCTTCACTCACAGAATTTTCACAGAGAAACTGAAAGCAGTTAGTATAAACATTGACAAGGTTATCACACTGACACACCACAGATTCAGGAAAAATACTCTATTCATAAAATATGTCAGTTATGATGAGTTTGGATGATGTAGTTTCTTGTAGCAAGTAAATATCTTATTTTAGAAGGCACAGAAAATGAAACATTTATTTAAATGTTTTTGAAAATCTACTTAACAGTAGCATAATAATCTGTGTTAAAACTTGTGTCCCAAACATATACTTTGCTATAACTCATTTAATTCATCTGATTGGCAAGCATAAATAATCTTATAACTCTATTCTGGAAGAAATGTCATGTGATATATTTTAAAGCAGTAGGTTAGCATGATTGTAAAATCTGGTTACTAATATGTGTTTGCTGTGCATTATTTTGTATAAAGCAGACAGATTTATTCTAGGGACAGCAAGTAGGATAGTGCTCTACTAACACACAACTCAGTGAGATCAGATATATATATATATGGTTCCCATTCAGAAGCCTGAAACATCATAAGCCTGAAAATCAAAATCCTGAAACCAAAAGCCTGAAAATTCAGAATCCTGAAAACTCAAAATCCTGAAAGCCCAAAATCCTGAAAGACCAAAATCCTGAAACTCAAAATCCTGAAAACACAAAATAGACATACTGATGTCATTGTGGCTTTGCTATTGTTAGCCCTGTGGTGTTAGGTCATGCGTTGGGGTCAGGTAAGTGTGTGGTTGGTTTTATTTTAGGGTTAGGGGCGGTTTAAGTGAGTTAGGGTTAGGGGCAGGTTAGGCATGTATGCAATAGTGACAAATATTGGGGTTAGGGGCGGTTTAAGTGAGTTAGGGTTAGGCGGGTCAGGTGAGTGTGCGATAGTGACGGACCTTAGGGTTAGGGTTAGGGTCAGGGTCAGTTGGTAGATATTAGTGTCTTTATAGTGACATATTAGCATTATTTGTGTTTTCAGGATTTTGAGTTTCAGGATTTTGGTCTTTCAGGATTTTGGGCTTTCAGGATTTTGAGTTTTCAGGATTCTGAATTTTCAGGCTTTTGGTTTCAGGATTTTGATTTTCAGGCTTATGATGTTTCAGGCTTCTGAATGGGAACCATATATATATATGTGTGTGTGTGTGTGTGTGTGTGTGTGTGTGTGTGTGTGTGTGTGTGTGTGTGTGTGTGTATCTATGTATATATGTGTATGTGTATATGTATGTGTGTGTGTGTGTGTGTGTGTGTGTATGTGTGTGTGTGTATATGTGTGTGTGTGTATATGTGTGTGTGTATATGTATGTGTGTGTGTCTGTGTTTATGTGTGTGATGGCTTTTTTTTAGGTAATAACGCAGGTGTTTCTGAGAATCTGCATAACTATGCAATATGATTTATAATAATTTTATGAATACAATATTTTACTCTATTGACAATAATGAGTTTAAGTAAATGCTCATATACAAACAATTCAAGATTTTTTTGGAAGCTGTTGATAGAATTCACATGACAGAAAATAGATGCATCTTAATGCATGTAATGTCTGAATCATATTAGCCAAAGTTTTTGATTTAAATGAATGTTAGAACATAATTTTCTCTCCTCTTGATTTCTAACATTAAGATTATTTGAATGCTATTAGAATTCAAGTGTTATATATTACATAGATCTATATAATAGTATGAACAGTTTAAAAAAAAAAAAAAAAAAAAAAAAAAAAGTTTATTTTAGTTTATATGATGCTGTTTTACCAAATGTGTAGTTTTGTCTTGATAGATAATTGAATTGAAAACTGTTAACCTCAGTTAAATATAACTAGTATTAAATTGATAAGGTGGTAGCTGAGGTACTGCTGCTTAGGGTAGGGGGTTAACTTGAGTAGTAAATACTGCTCTAAGTTGGAGTTTTCAACTCCAGACGGATGCAAGGTTTAATCCTTACATTATTTTCACTTGTTCATTGTTATATGTATATAGTTTTGACATCCAAAATATATTTTGTACACTCATTGTCACTACAAACAAAATTGAATCCTATACAAAATCCCATAAGAGATTTAATAAATACAGCTATATTTAAAGGTACACCTAAAAGAG
The DNA here is from genome assembly GCF_019279795.1 of Protopterus annectens. NCBI lineage: Eukaryota > Metazoa > Chordata > Ceratodontiformes > Protopteridae > Protopterus > Protopterus annectens. Next base: position 506,625,076 of record NC_056745.1, read on the forward strand.
GAGATGTAACATTATTTATCTTGTTATTTGTTATTTCGATCATAAGATTCTTGAGTTTTAAAAATGCCAAATGACATCTTTAAAAGGAATTTCTTTAAAAATTAATGGATTGAATAATCCGTGTAAAAGGGCAAGCCTAATAAGATACATTAATCTACACAAGGCCAATCTAGTCTTCCTGCAAGAAACCCATCTCTTGAAAAAAGATATTGATAAACTAGCCACTAATAAGTATGCAGTATTGGTTAGTTCAGAGCACACTCAGAAAAAAGAGGAGTGGCTATTTTATGGAATAAAAGTATGCCCATTCCTAAAACCATTAAGTCTTATCAGGATGACAAAGGAATGTTTTGTATGGTTACAATACAAATTAATGGGAAGACTTACACTTTAATTAATGTATACTGGATACCTGGAATTGGTATTAATACAGTGAAACATCATATTGATAAGATCATATCATTCTCTATAGGGGATATTATTTTAGCTGGTGATTTTAATTGTATACTACATGAAAGTGATACTACCACTATAAAGAAAAGAAGAATTACATCTAATGCAAAACATTTAAATGATTTTGCTAATTCTTATCATTTGAATGATATTAATAATCAGATAGAGTCAAAATCATTACCATACACCTTTTTTTCTAACCGATACAAAACTTATTCAAAAATAGATAGGGTCTTTATTTCTAACCAGATGGTAACAGATTTAATTAATTCCAAAATCATTTCATGTCCTATATCTGATCATAACTCAATTGTTTTTGAATTCATGATAAAAATACTCATAATGTTCAGATCAAAAGGATACCAGCATACTTAACTCAGCTAAAAGACTATAAAGAATATATACTTTCAGAAGTACAACATTTTCTAGACATAAATAATACTCCTGAAGTCTCCATTGTCTATGTTTGGGATGCCTTAAAATCATATCTATATGGACAAAGTATCAGATGGTATAATAACAAAAGGAAATCTTGGGATAAGGAATTGTTAGATATTCAAAGTAAACTAGACTCTTATAAACATAATAATAAAGAAAATATTATGGACAAGAAAGTTATTGAAGAAATAAACAAACTAAATGAGAAATACAAAGAAATTTTAACTCATAAAGTTAAAATAACTTTAGAGAAATACAAGTTTTGTCTTATTCAATAAGCCCCAAATACTTACATATACTTAAAAATAAAACAAAAGATTGAATAAACAAAACCATATCAAAGAAATCTTTTCTCTAAGGAAAAGAAGAATGTTTCTAGTATACCAGAAATACTGGATGAATTTAGAAATCACTTTCACAAGATTAACCATAACAACATTAACATGGAACCTAAAGATAAAATAAAGGAGTTTATAACCACAAACATGAATAAAAAGCTTAATAAACAACAGATTAAACTATTGGACAAGAGTATTTCATATACAGAAGTTATTACACAAATAAATAAGCTTAAATCAAACAAAGCACCGGGTAATGATGGTATTATACCAGAGATATATAAAATCCTTTCTAAAACTACATATTCATTAATACATAAGGTTTTTATTCTGGCCCAAACTGAGTTAATAACCCCCATCTTGGCAATATACATTTATTTCACCAATTTTAAAACCTAATAAAGATCCAACTAGATGTTCTTCATATCGACCCATCTCATTACTTAATGTTGATTATAAAATGTTTATGAGTATTTTTGCTGATAGATTGAAGACAATTATCCCGCATTATAGACATAGATCAGACGGGCTTCATTGTAAATAGAAATACTTTTGATAATATAAGAAGAACTTTAACATTAATTGATTTTGCAAATAGGAAAAAGAAAGATTTAGCACTTATTAGTCTTGATATAGGTTCAGCATTTGATTCAGTAAGTTGGGGCTATCTGTTTACCTTACTGAAGTGCACAAATTTCTCTGATGCATTTGTAAATTTAATTGAGCATTTATACAAAGGAACGCTGGCTTATATTAAGGTAGGAACATATGTTTCACAAAAAATACCCATTCTTAAAGGTACAAAGCAAGGATGTCCACTTTCTCCACTATTATTCACTTTAGTAATGGAGCCTTGGGCTAATTTGATTAGAAACAGTACTGACATAGAGGGTTTTGAAATAGAAGAAAATACAACATCAAAAATTCAACTTTTGCAGATGATGTTCTAATTACATCAATAGGATCTAATTCTTCTATGCAGTCTTTATTTGATAAAATGATGAATTTTAAAAGTATTTCTGGTTTAATATTCAATGAAGAAAAACTAAAATACTACCTATATATACACGAAAAAATACTCTCATTAGTGATTTTACTAAATATGTACCCAACTCAGGTCAGATAACTTATTTAGGTATAATACTATCTAAAGATATTAAATCTATTATATATAATAACTATAATACCTGTTTTCTTAATATACAAAATCTTTTAATACTTGGAATAATATGTTTTTACTATGGAGGAGAGACTTACAATTATTAAAATGATAATATTCCCCAAGATTTTATACTTAATACAATCAATAATACTTTCACCTATAAAAATAACTATCAAGAAACTGAATACACTAATGTTAAATTTCTTATGGGCACCTAATAGACCTAGGATTGCATTAAAGAAACATATTAATAGCTGGTCTCAAGGGGTATTTCTTTTCCAGACTTTAATTTATATATTATCTCTTCTATTATAAAAGTTATTACTTTATTAATAGATCGGTCATATGTCAAAATGGAAAGATTATTGGGAGCTAATTAGTATGCACTTCATGAAAATCTCCTTAACACATAAAAATATGATTATAAATAACTCCATGTTGTGGTTGCTAAAGGAATTTTGTACTTCACCTATTACACCTAAACATATGGTCTGTTACCCATTAAATATTATTATTAGTTATCGTAACTTTATATTCATGCACCCTAAGTATAGGGAATGGAATTTTATTGTATTCCCTATAATTTATACTCAGGGTATGCTTATGTCATCTACTTCTGAAGGAGCTCATTTAGCTATAGATAATAATCTAAAGTACTGGTATCAGCTGATATCTGATAATAAAGTTAAAAATCTAGATTTCTTAAAACAAGAATTTGATCTAAGAGAAACTTGCTGGTTAGAGGTTCAGATCTTTAGACAACATCTCATTGATAGAATAGATCTAATGTCTATAACAGTTAAAGAATCTATTCCAAAACTGATTGATTACTTGATAATAAATTTACAGCATAAAGTTTCTGATAAAGGTAAACTTTCATATATACATAAAATTATCAGACAAGAAACTTTTTACAATGTAGATTCATACTGGAATTATTTCACCTCTATTAATGGGGACCCACCAACTCAACAAGATAAACAATATATATTGGAATCTGCTTATAGAACTACATCTTCCATTGTCTGGAGACTTTATACATGGAAATTTTTACATAGATCTTTTATACACCTTTGATGATGAATAAAATTAATAATAAAGATAATCTATGTAAGAGATGTAATGTAGAAATTAATGCTGACTGGGCTCATATGTTTTATGACTGTATGAAGTTGAAAGAATACTGGAAGTCAATTAATGAATTTTGCAGGCTCTTTTACAGATAATTTCATTATTTCTAAGTCTCTTATATTATTCAACACACCTGTACCTCAATGTGTTAAAAAGATTAAGCTTCCCTTGTTATGGTCTATCCTAGCAGTGGCTAGGAAAATAATAACTAGAAATTGGATTTCAGATACACCTCCTTCGTTCAATGAATTTAAAAATGTTATGAATATAATGTGCCATATGGAAATAAGCACAATTAGAATGAGAACAACTAGAAAAACATCACATTTTATTGTATGGGATAATTTACAAAATTTGTTAAAAATTCTAATTTCAATAGCACAGTATTTTAGTTTAATTAATTGATCTGATTGTAGTGGATGTCTTTGTAAATACTTTAGTTGTTTTGTTGAATATTATAATAATACCTATTTTTAATTATTTGTATAAAATTGTTATGATATTTCTCTTATATGTTAAAACAATAAACTTGTTTTAAAAAAAAAGAAACTCTGTCACTGGTAACAGTAAGCTTATGGTTTTATTTCTCTATATAGCTGGTGTCAGGATGCATGATGTATGCAAAATATAGTTACAAACTGTGGATAATTATTCAAAAGTCTAAGATGTGTTAACAAGGCACTTACAGTCACAAACAGAAATCCTCTATGAAGTGCTTTTAAGTTTAGACAAGTTGCAAACAAGCAAAGGAAGGATTATATTACATTACATTAGACAGTTACTGTGCAAAGTTCATGTCTTTGGCAAGGAACTACAGTTATACAAGCAATTAACATAATTCATAAGCATTACCCTGAAATGTATCAGGCCTATATACAGTACAAACCACAAAGCAGAGTTCTGCATAGCTCTCAAAACTGGACAAATGCCCTCGAGTAATGGCATACATCATTGCACAGGTAGTAGACCCTGACACGCAGTAAGTATGCAGAACAGGGTACCTATTAACATCCACAATTCACACATATGCAAATTTTTGTAGTCACTTTTTAGAGGATGTAAGCATATATGTACCTGCGAGTATTGCAAACCACAGGAAAAAATAAAAGGCACATCAGTGATGACAATGATGGCAGTCACGCTCAGCATAACACTTCTAAGGAAAAACATCTGCAGATGTCAATATTTTATTCTATAAAAAGCACCATGTACAGTAGCTCTGTAGTGGGACCTAGGGAGGACAGCCTTCTGCTCACAGCAAACTCATGAAGAGCCACACAGACCGCAGTACTGCTACCACCATTAGGAGTCGTTACATCAACTGACCCCCTTTTTATCATACTATGTAAATTATCAGTAATCTGCATGCATGGCAAATAAGGCTGTTCCTTCAGTAAATCACAAACAGCAAGGTATGCAGAGTAGGACATCGTAGCTGTCTTTTAATGACATAGCAAGGCAAATATGTCCAAGAAACATTATTTTGTTAGTTGCAAATCATTTGTTTATATTACAAGGAAATGAATGCGTCAGTATATTTTACAACTAATTTGGTCTGATTGATGAGTATTTAAACTAAATATGTGTAAACAGTGATGTAAACAATGTCTATATGTTTAAATAGTGGTGTAAATATTGCTTATAACAGTGATATAAAGAATCTATTGTAAACAGCGATGGTACAGCGGTAGCATTGTTACCTCACAGCAATAGGTTCTTCTGTTCAATTCATGGCTGGAGTGCCTTCTGTGTGGAGTCTGCATGTCCTCCCCGTGGTCGAGTGGCCTTCGAAAAACATGCGTGAATGGGTGTGCCTTTGCTGAAGGTTGGGCGTCGGGCTGGCAACACGGCACCATAAAAATCGACTGCCAATCATTAGCGGACCGGAGTTCCGCTGTGGTGACCCCTAACTGGGAAAAGCCGAAAAGACAAACAACATTGTAAACAGAGTCATAGTTCTTCAAATGTAATATGCTTTCTGCTAATTGTACCTGTTGCTTTAAGACCAAAGAGCTACCTAACTGCCTTAATAAAAGCAGGTTTCTTTCATGAGTTTTTGGATGTAATATAAAAAGAGGAATGAGGAAAGACCAATCAGGGAGCATTTGTCCTTTGGGGAAATGGACTGAGAATCCACAGCAGCTGCCCTGGGAGAGAGAGAGAGAGAGAGAGAGGATCAATTACTGTGAAGAAAGACCTTGGAGAAGAATCATTACTTCCAGGGAAATCCAGACAGAATGAGGGAGATATCTACAGACACTATTTCTCAGCATTATAATACAGTGCCATAGATTTTTGTTTTACATTTAATTGTTTTGAAGAACCTGTCTGAGTTGCAATTGTATATAATAAACTGTACTACTTTTATAAAGACTAGGGGTTCGAGCTGCAATAATCACAATGCACATCTGTGGGTGGGTGTGTGTCTGTTTATACATGTGTGCATAATCTGCCATAATATATATACTTGTGTGTGTGTCTGTCTGTGTGTTGTGTCTGTGATGTTACAAGCACAGATTAATTAAACTGACTTGAAAATGACATTGAACTGTGACTATAAATAATAATCTAAGCTTTATATTGCATTGCAAATATGGTAGATACGGGAGGTTTAGGTGCTTAATGTTTTCACACTATTGCCCATAGACAAAGTATCTGGTCCTGTGGTAGTACTATACTGTCTATCGTGCCAAGTAGTCAAGCACTCAGACGTTCAGAGGACATTATCAATGTATGATATGCAAATGAAGTGTTGATACTTTGTGAGGGATAGCTATGTGAAATCTAATATTAGAGTAATTCTATGAATTACTCTACTGTCTGGACGGCATAGGTGCTTGTAAGTAGCAACATGCTGTGTTTATGATTAACCTGAACTTGACTCACAAATCAAAACAGAGATTATCCAAAATATGTCACATAGGAAAGGCCAAATAAAAAGGACTAATTCAAACATAGTATGTTCGATGATGGAAGGCCTTTACAGATTTCAGAAGAAGAAACCCGTTAGAGAATAATGTAATTAATACACCTTATACAGAAAAGGCAAATAAAGAAGTAGATGAAAAGTAGAAATATTTAAAGAAATATCAGAGATTAAAAATGCAAAATAGAAGTGTCAATGTGCAGAAACTGGGAGTACATACTGCATTCCATGACACATTAATCCAGTGTCTTCACATTCCAGCATAATCTCCAATGTGGACTAATACTGACACTTGACAGCATATTAATTGTAAAGCCGTTGAAAATAAGGTAAGGAAGTTAAATGTCTTCAGAGTATGTATATTTAGAGTTGAAAAGGTGTTGGATGGTGCAGAGGATCTTGCCTTTTATTAAAATCCTTGCTTTTCAGCACTGATCACACAAATATAATATTAAAAAGACTTATTCAACTGTGGAACATTAGAGATTTCAGAAAAGCAATAAAAAACATTAAAGCATGACAGAGTTAAAGCAATCAACAGTGTATATAACAGGAGGTAGAGAAAACACAGATACATTAGCAGACTGAAAGCATAAAAATAAAAGACATCAGAAGATGTGAATATGAAAACAAACTAGTACCAATCTATCGAAATTAGGAGTACATAGTTCACTTGACAGCATATTAACCATATGCCTTGTCATAATGGCAACAACATTTTTTATTTTATTTATTTATTTATTTATTTTATTTTATTTTATTTTATTTTTTGCCAAAGGGGATGGTTGAACTGTTTGGGATTTGTCTTCAAAGGGGGGGGGGGGTAGCTTCTTGATGCTCTGGGTATTTGGATATTTCTTGAGGAACCATGTTTATGGTCAGTTGCCCTGTGTGGAATGAGGTAATGGGGAAGAAGTCTTTGGTTGCTGGCCACAGCTTTAATGACCCTTATGAACATCAGGTGTTTCAGCTATATGGCTATTCTGATTGCCCATTACTTTTACATTTGAAGTCATTTTGACCTTCTAACTCTTTGTTTTAATTTATTTGGGATATTTTGCAGTCACTCTAATGAAAATGGACATCAGCTGGGTATAACAACATATATCCCATGTGCCTCTCTTACAGGAGGTTTGGAGGTCACTCATTGGAAGTTCTAGCGTGGCTGGAGTTTATTTATTTTTTTCTGATTGGTTTTTCAGTGTGACCTTCTAACTCTTTGTTTTAATTTGTTATTTGGGATATTTTGCAGTCACTCTAATGAAAATGGACATCAGCTGGGTATAACAACCCTCTGTTTCTTATGCTTAGTTAAACACTCTGCTTATGCAATGCTGAAGAGGTCATAACAAGGCCGAAATATGCATATCCATAACTAGTGGGATTTGGCTTTATTGGCCTGAAATTGTCCATTAAAACGACTTCAAATGTAAAAGTAATGGGAAATCAGAATCGCCATATAGCTGAAACACCTGATGTTCATAAGGGTCATTTGCATATACCCCATGTGCCTCTGTTACATGAGGTTTGGAGGTCGCTCATTGGAAGTTCTAGCTTGGGTGGAGTTTTCATTTAGTTTTTTCTGATTGGTTTTTCAGTGTGACCTTCTAACTCTTTGTTTTAACACCTGATGAGGAATCTCTCCTTACCATTTGTGAGGATGATTGTGAAACAGACAATAATAGCACTATCATAATCAAAGGTGGTATGCGCACTGGTTATTACTAACATTTGCAGCATCAAAGACATCTATTCACGAAGGTTGGTTAGACAACAGTAACATATTTACATAGAAAAATGACTGTTGAAATGGAAGGATTACATGTAACGCATGACAATTGTGAAGGCTGCCAGCCTAGCCAGATAGAATTTTGGAGATAATTCTGTCATCTGTAAATATTAATGTGAACCACAGGCTTGTTGTCTTAAATGGAAAAAACTGCTGTTAGATGTGGACCTGCAAAAAATGTAACAACCATGCTCTCTGCTGACCATGTAAAACATGTTGTGACCCTTTGATCTAAAGTCGGCTCCGGCCTGTCTAGATGAAGACATTCTTTCTATTGTTTTACCCAAGAGTTAAATTGCTAGATTTAAACATGCAAATGTATTTTTATTGCTCTGCTTCCTTTCCTGACCAGCTGCAAGATAACAAAAGAAGATGTTAAGAATGTAAATGTAGTTTCTGTTAGCCTGGGAACCCAGGGGAGTGTGAAAAATAATGTAATGGGAACCAGGAATGTGATTTTAAAAACAGAGAGAATCAGTGATTATTAAGCATTTTTGTCTTGACCATCCAACTCATCAGCACTCTGCCTGTTCTATATGTAAGTTATTTTAGAAGTGTGGTTTCTCTTAGAAATAGTTAGAAACTAGAAAGATTAGACTAAGTGTTTTTCTGTGATGTCAGAACCGTACTACTGAATTATTTTAAGTATTTCTTTGTGATCTCTGAACACTTGACTAGCACTGTATAGTAAGAAGCATTGTCTTGTGTTTTTATTTATTATTAAATATTTTAAAACCTTTCAACTGTGGCTGTTTTGTGCAGAGATAATTTAAGCTCTAAAGTACATTGCATATTTATAGTGATTACTGTCTAAGTCACTCCAAATAAGCCTTGACTGTTTAGTCAAACTTACCAATTGGATAATAATATTGCACAGTATTAATTGGACACCCTTTCATAAAGGCCTTTGAGTAGTGGATAAATATTAGCTGGGTGGTGGCAGTGATTACTATGGTATAGTCTGGGTAAAAGGTGCACAGCTGGAGAACCTGTGCCAGCCTTCCTCAGAAGTGTCTGTGTGATTGTATAAACTCTTATCTCAAAGTGTGTGTGTGTCAGCTACTTGGGCAGGGAAACAAAGCACTAGTTGAACAGAGAGGGTGCTGGAGGTTTTAGCTTGCCCAGCTGACTGAGATCTGGACTCTATAGCTGTGCCACTGGGGAGTCTTATTGGGGACCTGTAGAGCAAGGGAGCGACCAGCCCCGGACTGACTGTTATCTCTGTGTGCTCTTAAGGGAAATTGCACTTTACTGTGTGTATTTGTTATCATTTCCTCCTATATGAGATGCCCCTCACTGGTGTTAGTGGTGAGGATTGAGGCTCCTTTATTGCTGGGCTAGGGCACGGGTGTCACAACAATTACCATTAACAGGTAAATTATCCATTTCTGCACATAATGACACTGAACACAGTACCCATGGTAAATGTCCTCCACACCTCATTACACATCATACATCGTACAATACAATATCTGGGTAGGAATACATTCAATTAATTGTTTACAGGGTTAACAGCAGAGACAATCAGTTCCACCATGCCAATAAATTTACAGTATACCAGAAGCAGAATGTAGGGTAATGACGGTGATGCTAACATAGTTATATTTATGAGACAGCCTGAGGAAAATGGCACACAGTCTCCAAGTTTAATGGTAAAATATCACTCTACTGTCTTGGTCGATGAGTGCTGCTGGGTGCATGGAGTTTTGACGCAGTCAAGACAAGCAGCTTACACTGGGAAATAATGCTGGCAAGAAAGATTATCATCAGAGATAGCAAAGTAATAGAAAAAATGTGATTCTACTTTTTATAACAGTCATAGGCCTATTGCACTGCAGTATGGATAATAACCAACATATATAACCTCAATCAAAATTACAAACACCAAAAGCATTTCCTAGAAACGTTTACCCTTTGCTGATGGTATGCAGAAGTACAGTCCTTCCCACAGCGAATTGCTCCTGAAAATGTTACGTTTAATTGCAGATTTAATAACAAGTTTTCATACATGCCCCAGCACAGACACAAACCAAATAAACTAGTGAGACAGAATTGTAATGAAAAAGGCAAAATAATTTTCTGTAAAGATGACATAAGCATGACATTTTGAAAGTGACATTCAACAGGTAGCTCTCGATTAACAGAGTGAGTTCAGTAAGAAAACCAAAATAAAATAATCTCATATTACAGCAAAATAAACTGACAGGTTTAAAACTGGTAGTCTCAGTTTACCCTTTACAAATAAATATATTTTGAAGCAACCTAACTTTGGTAATCCTATTGTTTTAAATAGACTATACCTACACATAGACTCATGATAACCAAAGGTACTGTACAACACAGGTTAATAATAACACTCTGAACCATAACTGTATGGAAATAAAATTAAATAAAAAAATGAAAATGCAAATTGTCTTGGAGGCTTCCTATTCCATTATTCTTTCATCTTAGAAAATATTTTTCAGATCTGCTCCTTTATCAAAATCCTTAACAGTCATATGAGTGCAACAACATTCATTTATTGATTTATCTGTTTATTTATCTATCTGTCTATCTGTTTGCTTATTTATTTGAGTGCATGGATCATGCAATCCCTAACAGAGCCAAGATGCTATCCTCCAAAAAAAGGAAGCCAATCTGGTGGTCCCCTGCTATAAACAAACTCTACAACAGAAGAAATAAACTGTTGCAAAAAAGAGTAAAATCCCATGATTGGAGGAACTCCGTGGTCAGCCTCAGTAAGAAGCTGAGATCCCTCATAAAATCCTCCAAAGCTAGTTACGAAAACAAAATCGCCACTGATTCTAAAGACAACCACAAAGCATTCTATAGCTATGTCAAGAATCTCAATGGCAAAACTCAGAGCTGCTCTGAGTTACAGCACAATGGCACTAAATATACAGAACCAACTGATATTGCCAACATCCTGGCAGATAGGTTCAGTGCTAACTTTATCCCTCTCTAATCCCCTAAAGGGCCCATCTCTATACCGGAAGAATGCAAAGTACCTGTAATCATGGCGGCTGCACAGGTAAAAAACACGTTCTCCAAAGCCAAGAACACAGCATCCATGGGACCTGACAACATCCCAGTTTGCGTTCTACATGAACTACAGAATGAACTGGCACCCCACCTAAGTACCATGTTCAATAATAGCCTCACCTCAGGCTTTGTGCCCACTGAATGGTGCACAGCAATGGTTATCCCACTCCACAAAGGGGGAGCCACCATGGACCCCGGGAACTACTGCCCCATTAGTCTGATGAGCCTGGTCTGCAAGGCTATGGAGCATATCATCATGGAACTTATAAACAATGACATTGGTAATCTCCAAACTCTGGATCATGTCTTCTAAACCTGATAGACTTCTTTGAAGTGGTCACCAAAGCCATAGATGAGGATAAGGTGGTACACACAGCCTATCTAGATCTCGCCAAGGCTTTCAACACCATCCCCCACTCTGGAATTATAGACAAACTCACTAAACTAGGTATAAATCCCTATGTCATAAGATGGGTTGCCAATTGGCTCACTGACAGAACCCACACTGTGAAAGTAGCAGACTCTAAATCCAACCTTAGACCACAGGGTTCAGTCCTAGATCCTCTCCTGTTAGGTATCTGCTTCTCTGAAGTACAGGCTAACACAGAAAGCCTTTGGCTAACAAAGTTCGCAGATGACTGCAAACTAGGAGCCATAATCAAAACTCCTAATGATGTGGACATCCTACAAAAGGGCCTCACTGAGACAGATGCCTGGTGTCAAAGCCATGGCCTCAAGCTCAATGCCAAACAGTGCATTGTCATCCCTTTTGGTAAAAACTCTGCACCCATGAACTACCACATAGATGGTAGTCTACTTAACACTGAAAGTGTGATAAGAGACCTGGGGACACAGGTGGACAGTAGTCTCTCCTTTGATGATCACATCGCTACAGTAGTTACCTCATCACAAAAGGTTTCTCATCCAGGAAAAAAGAGGCCATTGTTCCCCTCTAGTCGTCACTCATTAGACCCATTATAGAGTACAATGCCCCTTTTGGTACGTACCTCACACGACATCTACAACAACTGGAAAGGCCACAGAAATACCTCACAAAGAGGATTACCAGCCTCAAACAGATGCCCTATGCAGACCATCTCAAAAAACTCCAGCTTTACTCTGTCGCATATCACCTACTCAGAGACGATCTCTGCCTAACATGCAAAGCTATGTCAAACCCAAAGCTGTTGGACATGCTCCACATAAAGAAATCCCAATCTCTCCGAGCTACATGGTCTAGGGACCTAAACCTTGTCACCACGATAAACAGAACATGCTGGAGGGATAGATTCCTGTCCCAGAGACTACCTATCTATATCAAACAAAGCTCCTCATTAGCACTCTTCAAGAAAAATCTTGATGATTGGATGGGAGATAGGAAATTCACCCTGGGGATCACTTCTGTGTCTCTGCTTGATGGGGGCACAGGAAAAATACTTTTCTTGGGTGGCAAAAGCCAGGGTACCATTTGGCTAGGCTTATATAGGCCCTAGGGCCAATAGCCTAGTACCTACCTATGAACCTATGAACCTATTTGTTCTTTATTGAATGGATTAGACACAATAAGCTACTGGCCTCTTTTCAGTGGTGACCCAAGGTGGGATTTTTAGTACTAGTAGAAATTTAGCCAGGGCATTGGGGAACCTACTCATTTCAACAGATACAGTGGAACCTCTTTTATCAACCTGAGCTACCACCAGATGAGACTTCAGTTTAATGCGACATCTAAAGAAAGACACACCTAGGAGGACTATACCCCTTAATGTTGTACTGTAGTGTCAGCAATCCAACCACCCTGAGTGGGAGTAAACAACAGAATTCTGGTCTCTCAGTACCAAAGGCAAGTGTGCTACCTGTTGTACCACTGACACTGCAAATGGTAGCTATCAAAGTGAAATGGATTAATGGTGCCAGTGATGTGGATGCTTAGTGCAACCAAAAAGCAAAACTCGAGTAGAAAGTAATTCTAACTAGTGGAGGGGATTGACAGTTTCAACTAATACAAAAGTATGCAAGGGTGTCTCTACAAATGTACCTGATTAGATTTCATGAATGCAGATATCAGAATACAATGTCAACAAGGATGGCTCATTTGTGCTTGATTCCAGTTGGTCATACCTGGAGATGTGTATCAACTAGCTGGGGTCTCCATACTTTGATTCTTGAACCAAAAGTTTACCAATTAAAACTCAAGTAGACTCATCATTGTGAAAGATGCTTAGTCTTTGCTTAATTTGCATCAGGTTACTGACTGAACCTTTTAGTCAAGTGCCAGACTGGACTGTGAATGCGGACATATTTTGGTCAGCATGAAAACCACCTGGTTGTACAGCTGCCTGATGTATAGAAATTCATATGTCCCCAGTTACAATTCAGTAAAAGGCTGTTCTATGTTGAAATTAACAGCCATCTTGTCACATGGAAAGTTATACTGAAGCCTATTGTTTCACCATTTAGTCCATGTTGTTAGTTTATTTGTAAATACTTGTAAAGAGCCACTTTCAAAAAAATGTTTTTATATATCAAAATACATGCATTCATCACATATTCAGAAAGTGAGATAAGAATTGTAAAACATATTTAGTAAATAAGTGATGTTAACATGAAATCCAGCATGATCCCTTGTAAACACTAACATTTCTTCCCATATAAAGAAAAAAAGAGTCGCCCAGTTAAAGACAAAAATCAAAAGAATTTATTCACCTGCTTTGTGGAGCTTCAACAAAATAGGAAAAAAATGCAACCACCATGTAAGCAAGCAACAAACCGTCATGTTATTTCTTAAAAATACTTTATGAACCTAGATATCCAGATACTTAATTTGTAATTAATTATACTTTCTTCAGAATTATAGCATCGTCTCATAGAAACAAAAGAAAACAAGCTTGCTTTTATGGGCCGATTGAAATGTGGGGCAGGAAGAAAACAGATGCAAGAAAATAAAGTGAAATGCTCTTGCCCTGTACAAAGCTAGATAGAAACAAGATCCACATATTTTCACCATTTTTAATAAGGCCTTCCAGAAATCAAAATTTGGTGTAGATGCATCAGTACCAATGTATCACTTATGAGTACCACTCTGTTTAACTTCTAGGACTGTTAAATTACATGCCAACAATCATAGAACCAATCATAGGCAACCAAACTGGGAACACTGGGGATACATTTTGCTTGCTAGTTAAGAAGTGCATTAAACTGATATGTTCTAACTAATGAATAGATAAGCACAAAAAAATTAGTGGAACCAATTAAGATCAAACCAGAAACAATGGGGAAGATAAAGGGTAAGGTAAAACATGGCTCTAAATGTAACAAACAATGGAGTCCCAAGTACCAGAAAGCAAAGAAGAAGAAAATCAAGAAGAAACATGAAAAAAGAAATAGACACCAAGTGGAGCTAACATACAACTGTTTTACTAATAAATCGAATTAATGTCTACCATAAAAAAAAAAAAAACATTTACTTCAAGTGAGACTTTACCATTCAGGGGTGTATCATCACTTTTTTCCAGAATGTAAAAGATGAACGAGGTATGTTTCTTGCATTTCAAAGGAGGTTTGCAAGGGGGTTCTTGCAGTTTCAGTGTTTAATATCTGAAAGGTACCAGTTGATCCTTCCTTTTAGACTACATTTGGAATTTCCTATGAGGATCATTGGCCAGCAAGAGAAGTGTGCTTTGTAATAACAAACTTGTTGTTGCAGTTGTCTATAGCACAGCCTTCAAATTCTTTGTGATTGGCTGTGCAAACAAAATAGTTATAGCTACTCATCAGGTCGCAAAACATGCAGTACAGAGACCCATATCTGAAAGTGCCATTTGCTGACTTTATCCTTTCTTACTTCAAGCCAGTTTCTGATACTCTTGTCCTAGTGGTAAAATAAAAGTCCTTCAATCTAATGGGCATCCTTGGTGTAGGATAAAAACATGCTTCTTTTTAACCTTTTAACTTTTTGTTCATTGTATATTCCAGAAAAAAAAGCAAGCTCTCCCTAGATGGTTCAAAGATTGTTCTGTTCCATTTAATTTTCAGTTTGTGGGTAAGTTCAAGTATGCCTTTAATGAGTATGTTGCTGTAGGCTCTCTCAAGAAAATCTCTTTAGAGACTGTTCAGGACAGCTAAAACTTTCAAATTCACCACATACATGGACAATCTGCATTCCTTGTTTTTTTATGACATATCTCTTTGTAACATGGGGTTCCTATCACAAAACTGAATGTTGTGAATGCCGAATACAGGAAGGCCGAACTTGGTAGTTCAAAAGTTGAGAATGTCGAAGCCGCGGAAACCCAAATTCTTTCCCAGGGAAAGAATTCAGTTGGCTGTTTCTGCAGCTTTGGCATTTTTGGACCAGGTCAAGGTAAGTGTATGAACGGGTAGTGATGGACTTTAGGGTTAGGGCGCGGGTCAGGTAAGTGTTTGGTAGTGATGGACTTTAGGGTTAGGGCTGGGTTAAGGATAGTGCATAGATAGTGGTGTATGTTAGGTTTAGTGTAGGTTTTGAAGGTGTTTGGTATGATTGTGTTATGTGTGTGTTTTTCGGAACAGCAAATTTTTTCCCTTGGAAAAGATTTGCTGTTTTAAAGTGTCTATGTTATCCGAATTCAATCTTCCAAGTTCGAACTTATGGTGTTCAACATTTTGGAAGTTTGAGTTCATGATACAGACCCGTAACATGCAGTTCCTTGCTGGAAACATGCAAAGGAAGATTCACCCTGGCTGGATTTCTGTACCTCACAAGACATCTACAACAACTGGAAAGACCACAGAAATACCTCACAAAGAGGATTACTAGCCTCAAACAGATGCCCTATGCAGACCGTCTCAAAAAACTACAGCTTTACTCCATCGCATATCGCCTACTCAGGGGCGATCTCTGCCTAACATACAAAGCTATGTCAAACACAGAGCTGTTGGACATGCTCTACTTAAAGAAATCCCAATCCCTCTGAGCTACACGCTCTAGGGACCTTAACCTTGTCACCACAATAAACAGAACATACTGGAGGGATAGATTCCTGTCCCAGAGACTTCCCATACTCTGGAACAGACTACCTATCTATGTCAAACAGAGCTCCTCATTAGCACTCTTCAAGAAAAATCTTGATGATTGGATGGGAAATGGGAAATTCACCCCGGGGATCACTTCTGTGGCTCTGCTCGACAGGGGCACAGGAAAATAATTTTCTTGGGTGGCGAAAGCCAGGGTACATTTTTTGGCTAGGCTTGTATGGGCCCTAGGGCCGATAGCCTAGTACCTACCTATGAACCTATAAATCATTGCACAATGTCAGAAGTGAACCTTTCTTTTACACAGTTAAATCACGTAATTCTAAGTGATGAAATGCACAGCAATTTTTTTTAAAAAATCATTGCAGTATGAAGATGTTATCAATACATTTAATGTACCATCTCATTTTATTAATGAATTCTTAATTTTAAACTACTTCTTCCTCCCATTTAGCAACAGCAGTATTAGTTATGCTTGGGGCTATTGCTATAGCCTTTATTTGCCAGTGCCATCTGCTATTGAAAGTACAAAGTTATTGCCATAGAGAAGTTCCAAGAGCTTGCAAATAAGTGCTAATTTCCTCTGAAAGTATAGTAGTGTGGAGCGTTAGGGACTCCTTGAAGGCACCGGTACAGTATTAGTGTGGTAAAACCATATATAGGGTCTCAACATATAAAGCAACTTTCCTGGATGGCATCCACATGCTTCTACTGCTTTAAAAAGTCAGGGAGGTCTAATATAAATGAAAGAGCTCTCTTAGCAAGGGGTTTAATTTGAAATTCAAGTAGATGGCCCAGGGTACGGTGGCTGACATGTCTTCAGCCACCACTGGCCTGTAGGGAGATCCTCGCTGTCCTTGTATGGATTGAGATACCCAAAAAAATCTCAGGATCCTGGAGTGAGTGATTGTAAGAAAATCCAGAAATCCATGCCTATCATCTCATCCTCAATCTC
Source organism: Protopterus annectens (assembly GCF_019279795.1). Lineage (NCBI taxonomy): Eukaryota > Metazoa > Chordata > Ceratodontiformes > Protopteridae > Protopterus > Protopterus annectens. The sequence continues at coordinate 506,642,320 of NC_056745.1, forward strand.
ATGCAGTTCAATCAGATGATTATTAAGCATTTTGTAGGCATCTTTTATGGTTTGTAAGTCTACATTCTGGTAGCACTCATGATCAAACAGCATGTTTTTCAAGTTTTACCATCATAAATCTTATCATTCATGGGAAATATCCTCACCTTTTCTGATGTCATAATTTGGCAGCTTTTGTTTTTGCTTAGTTTATTATGTCTGCAATCTTATTCTTGCATAATTTGTAATGTTTCTTTTTGGACAGTTTGTTAAATAGGAGTTGAATGTAATTCTTGTATTTTGTCTCATACGCCATATTGTGGGATGTGGTAGAGGGGCAAAATATACTATTTTTTTCAGCAGAGGTTATTGTTGTAAACATAAATTTGCAAGAAAACTTCAAGTTTATAACTATGTTCCTAGTTTACTACAATTCTATGGGATAAAGGTCATCCCTTTTTTGAGCATGCTTACCTCATCCTTAGAGAGCTCCTTTTTGGAGTGGTACCACACTTTAATCTTGTGGTTGGTAGGCTCCTTCTTATGGCTGTGTTGCTATATTGTCCCTCCGAGTTCCATGATTTTCTCCTGTTCTCCTGGGGTGTATGGGTGTGGAGTGTCTTCTGTAGTTATTTAATGGTTTCTGTGCACATGGTGTCTGTTTCTTCTGATAACAGACTTGTTTAAATCTCTGGAGTAGTAGACCTGTTGAAAACCCTGTGTTTGATTTGTTATACAAATGGAACACCTTGGTATAGATGTAGAAGAGCTCATATGTAGTTTACCAGTGGATTGTCTCTCATACTTCTTTTCCAAATGTTTACTTTTTTCTTGTGCTTGGTGTGTGCTTCTCTAAGGTATGGTATTACTGATTCTGCCACTGGTGTGATGCTTGTGAACTGAGTTCCTCTATCCTTACAAACACTAACTTCATTCATGCCCTCACTACTTCAGGGACTGAGTTTCCTTGTGTATTCTCTCTCTCTTATCTTTAACGCCTTTTAAGTTTCTTTCCTTTTATGGTCCTCTCAAACATGTTGATCATCTAAGTAAGGAATTTAAAATGTCATCATTCTAGTTATTCATAATGATTTCATTCTCCAGTGTGAGGATTAGCTTTTTTGATGCATTTTGCTGCCTGTTATTATTCTTAAGGAAGATCTCTATAAGTTTCAAAATGATTTGTCCAAATGTGAATTCCGAGTAGTCTTTTTCAACATAATTCCATCTTGTGTTTTGACCAGTGTTAGACCCCAGGAATTCTTTTGGTGTTCATCTTGGTAATGTGGTAAATCTTCAGTGTTTATTTCCACTTGTTTCTTTAAATCAAACAAATATTTACTTATTTTATTTGTTTTACATAAAAAAACAAAACAAATCTAAGGCATTAAATAACAAATAGTAACTATATGCAAATGCCTATATCAAACTATGTCTGATGTCAGTAACAGTTAATCTCTGTCTCTCTTTATATATATATATATATATATATATATATATATGTGTGTGTGTGTGTGTGTGTGTGTGTGTATATATATATATATATATATATATATGTTTACCATCAAAACGTTGATTGCACATAGTTGAATGTCCACATCCTTGACAAATTTATATGAAATCCATACTGTTGACTTTTCAGAATGCCAAAAAAAAATTAACATCAACATTTCTGAACATGGGTCAAAAAGGGGGCAAGATTTTACAGTTTGGAATATCCGTGTTTGACTTTTTCAGCAGTTGGAGTTCAGAATTCACATAAGTGGTGCCGACAATATGCAATCAACATTTTGATGGTAAACCATATACATACACACACACATATATATATATATATATATATATATATATATATATTATATATATATATATATATATATATATATATATATATATATATATATATATATATATATATATATATATATATATATATATATATATATATGTATAAACTAATAAACCATTAGTATTTCTCTAGTAAAGAGTTCAGCTTTAACCAACAGTTATAGTAAGACGTTCTAGTCATGCTCACCTTAATAGTTTTCATTTCATTTTTACAATTTTATACACATTAATAAATTCTAAAATTGAGGGAGTACTTCATTTTTCCAATTTTTAGTTATTACTTTTCTAGCTTTTTGCAATTTAGGAATTGCACCAGGGATTTGAGTATTAACTAGAACTAAGGATTTGGTGAAATTAAAACTATCAGACCACAATGCTTGCATGAATTTATTAATTTTCTTCCAAAAAGGCTGAACAATAATACATTTGAAAAATCATATGTTTCCAGTCAGCTTTTAATATATCTTTACATCTCCAACATGTAATGATTTGCTTTTTATATACAACTTCAGTTTTATGTAGAATTATGAAAGCTCTATAAAAAGTATTTCCAAGTATATAACTTCCAACATAAAAAAGCGGTGGTATTTGCAGATGCTTTAAAGAATATTTTTTCTTATTCTGTAAAAACTTATTAAGTTATTTGAGTCAAATAATCCAAATAATTACACATAATTGTTGTATAATCTTTAACAATGTTTTATATTTTAAATAAACAAGATTTGTTAATCTCACTATTTAAGACAGTCTTGTTTAGGAATTCAGTTACGGGGTTATTTTTTTAACTATATTTGGTATTAGGTCTATCATGGCTATTATATATTGTCTTTAACTTTGTAGTATAAGCTAATTATTCATATCTAGATCAGATTTTGTCATTAGGAAATCCAAGGTGTATATTTTATTCCATTTATAAATTGCCTCCAAAAAATAAGTTATTATTCTTTAATAGTGGCATATTACTGATATTTGAGGAGTGTATACAATCTACAGTGAAGGCAAGAAATATAGTAAAATAGATGCTTTTATGTCAGGCTTTACAAAGATGAATTTTGAAAAAGCCTTAAGAATAATATAATTTGAATTTGATTGTTTTCCAATATTTTTAGCAACATAGCTTTTCAATAAAAAAGGTAGGTTCACAGAAAACTATACACATTTTACATATACAACCTATCCAGATATGATATTATGTACCTAAATGAAATAGCTAAAATGAAATCCATCCATGTTTGGGAAAAGGGTCAAAATAAATAGTAATAATAATAACAATAATAATAATAATAATAAACAGAAAAATAGCAATGTCGGCAAAGCATATTAAATTCTAATGATTTAAACTAAATACATTATGCTAATTAAAAATTATAACAATATTATACAATTAACATATTCCATCATAACATTCACCAAAACATTAAACCACATAAAATGATTTGACACTCAGAAAATTAAAAATACCTCAGAAGCTGCAGAAAAAAAGACCTACATGATAATCGGCTTATAGCAACATATGTAAACTACCTAAAACCCTATTCAGTAGACCCTTAGCCAGTTAAAACAGCCTGCTGAAGTCAGTATCAAGCACTGTTGCAATCTAAGAAAACATGGAAAAATGAAATATATGTGGGTCTGTTTTGTGATACATGAAGTATGTTGTTTTACAGACACATACAAGTACACAGATACACACTTGCATGTATACACACACACACACACACACACACACACACACATATATATATATATATATATATATATATATATATATATATATATATATATATATATTAAATGGGATGTTTTAGAGCTAAAGTACCCAGCATGAACCCATGTAGCCATATTCTACACAGACAGAGACCAGAGGGAGGACTCCACCTGAGGACACAAAGCTGCCATCTCTTGATCTTACAATTGAACCACAATGCTACCAGTCAATTAATCTGAACAAGAACACAAAAAAATGAAATACATTTTTTCATCATATCTTAAACTTTTTTGACTATAAATATCCTTGCAGCAATTATTACTATTATTTTCTAGTTTGTTAAATCACAAAATGGCCTAGGCTACCATGCTTGACTTTGCTTAATACTGAAGCTGTCCACATTTTATAAAGATACAGAGACAGCCCTTTGATAAGAGGATCATTTACTGTAATTCAGGTTTCAATGAAAGTGTTATGACTTTCTATTTTTTGACTGTCAGCCTCCGTAGTATATTTTTTGGGGGGGGTTTTTTTGTTTTTTAGGAACCATCTCTAATAACATTTTAAGGAAAATTTGAATGTTAGGGTTGAAAAGTAGCTGTTACTTTTTCTGAAGTAGGTAGTCTTGTCAAAGTCCAAGTGAAAGAAATCTGTCGCCTGTAATTAACAAGTGCTATTCAGGCTGACCTGGTTTGTGTTGTACTCACTGATTATTTTTTTGACATTGTAGTTAGAATGAGTGTCCTTGATATAATCATCACTCTCAAGTGTAAACAATCTGCAAAATCAAATACTGACAGAAAATCTTTTTAGTTCTATGTGGCAATTTTTGTATTGATTAAAAGGGAGAATGACTGATTTTGTGATAAGAAAAAAAATTATAACTTGATTTTGTTTTGTTTTTCATTTAAATTTGCAAAATAAGCTGCAAAACTTGTTTTGGTTCAGGCTCAGTCTATAGCTTCGGACTGCAGTATTTACCCGAGAGATGATACTGGTTATCCATACTAGTATGGCACATTTAAAAGGCCATGTTTAAGAGATTTTTTTGGCTCTCTAGCTAGAATCAGTGGATTAACTTAATTATTCTATCCTTGCTAGCCTACATGATGCAAACGTGATGAAGTGATGAGGCAAACACGGAAAAGAAAATGCAATATTTCATCAAAAGCCAAACAGAAAAAAAAAACAAGCATAAAAGAAATGGAATAATTACTAAATGATGCTCTATATGTGGGAATCTTTGTGTTAGTTCAGAAGAAAGGAAAATCACTTTTTGGTAATAAAACAATTGACATTTGAATTTATGCTAAATATGCTGAAGGAATTTCATTCATAATTAAAGGCCTAAAATTATATATTTTTTAAATGGTATCACTTTTTTATCTAAAGAAAACAATAACTTAGCATTCTTGTACTGTAATATCTGTCATTGTTGTTTTTACTTACCGTTACTTTGTCTTTGCCCACAATTCCTAGGATTTGTCCAGTTCCATACTTGATAGCTAAGTGTTCTCCACTATGTGTATATGTCTTTGACAAAAATGATTCAAATTTTTGATGCACTCCTGGGGATGAAAGAGATATGGCTGTCATGAAATAATTATAAGAATTACCAGTATAGTGCAGTATTATGCATATGTAGCAATTGCAAAATTTATAAAAAATTGAAGAACATTAAGCATAAATTAATAATGGGAATACTCAATACCATTTACTAAAATATGTCTTAGTCTTACTATAGTTTGGCTCCCATATAAAATTGTCCATTTTTTAAACTGTGTATAAAAGGATGCCAAAAAAAAAGAGATTAATAGCAGAGACAGTTAGGTTTACTCCATACAGACATTTCTGTTAATCAGCCTCCCAGCTGTACTTGAATGCAGTTTCAAATGGTATCTAACAACATACGAATACACCAGTCACTTGTCATGGTCATAGACCTTTAATATTTCTTTTAATAACAATGCCTTGGCTGTTATCAGTATGTTATGCTATTAGCATACTACACCTCTAATGTACAGGGCTGAATGTTACTTTTCTAAAATGCATTTCATGAAGTCTGACCTGTCCAAATCCAAAAACAATGAAGAAGAAATCACCAAAAGGAATCATAATATAAATATTATTATATTTGTAATTATTAATTACTAATATTATTAATATTGTGTGTGAAATAAGCACTATTACACACATAATATACACAAAGTATTATATTCAGTTGCATTAGCTACATCTGTTTATAGTATAGAATGATCTACATTACCAGTCAAGAGGTGCTGCAATAACAGTAAAATGTATACATTATGGACACCAGTGTTCCATAGTATACCATTAATACGAAACTACATCCACTAGTATCACTTAATATACCATTAATACTGAGACTACAGTCACTAGTGTAACCCTGCATCCCTGTTTTAGGACCATAACTCTCTACTTATTTATTTGTACTCTGAGGTGATGACATCGAGGAGTAAGAGCAAGCCCTGTTTTAGTATGTGATGCCACACTCTCAGGTTTTGAATAAATAAGTGTGGAGGTGCAGAACCCCACTTTCTAGGTGCAGGGTGGCTTCCTCCTGGCAAAACAAGTAATAATGTATGCTGTTCTAACTGTATTAACTGCTCATGAAATGCCATAGATTGATGACATGCAAATCAGTAGCTATCTGCTGTGTCTTTAAAGGAGGTATGTATACAATCTGGGTTCTATTGGGCAGCTAGCTTTTGAGCCAAATAATGGCTGTTTTTGTACAGCCTAAAGTTTGGAGTCTGTGCATTAGGAGGTTATGACTAACTATATCAAAAGCTTTCAAGAGGTCAGTGAAAAAAGTAGCAACAGTGTTGCCTTTATCACATTCTGATGCAATATAGTTTGTCTATTCCATTAATGCAGTTTGGGTATTATGTCCTGGGAGGAAGCCATGTTTAGGTTTACTCAACTTGTTATACTCTAGTAGGTAGTATATTAGTTGAGAGCTGAGTACAGTTGCTAAAAATTAGATACAACTGTACTTGATATAGAGACAACAGAAGGGAATTGTGAATAGCAAAGAAGGAAGATCCATTGGGGAGGAGGGATAAGCCAAGAGGGGGTAGACTGATAGACAGGAAGGTAAAGTGATATAGTGGATTTGGAGAGAAATAGGAGAGTAGATGTTAAAAGAGGCATGTGCTTCTTATTTGAGTAAATTATTCCTAGTGGAGAATGCAGAATTTACTGCTCCTGTGATTACTTTCTATTTTTTATTTTATTTTTTGAGGTGACACTTGTATTGTGAAAGCACAAGTCAGAAATTAGTGTAGGAATCTATGGTCATAAATATTGTAGGGAGGGATTCCCCTGTTTTATGAGCAGGGGCTGGTGTACTGAAGGTCTCTCAATTTATGTTGAGAAACAACTGAGACCTATATTAGATAAGAATCCATATGTGCTTAGGGATACAAAACAATTTCTGAATGATTTATATTCTTTTGTTTTGTCTTGTGAATCTAATAATGAATTTATTTTAGTGACCATGGATGTTAAATCCCTCTTTACATGCATACTAAACCATCTAGGTATTAGCATGTTGAGGGATTATCTTAACAGGTGCGTTGACTTTACAGGAAAATTTGTAGAGCTATTTGCTTATTTATGGAGCTTGTGTTAGAGAACAATGCTTTTACATATGGCGACCAATACTATTTACAAAAAGATGGCGTAGCTATGGGCACGTCTTGTGCCAATAGCTATGCCAACATGAGGTTTGTGGATGACCTCTTCCTTGTTTGGGAGGGTGGACATGAACCCTCGAATGCTTTTTTTGATTACCTTAATTCTACTACTACTTTTTTGAGGTTTACCATGTCTTATTCTAGGGAGTGTATAGACTTCCTGGATATAACTGTCAGCGATATGGGTGATGGTACCCATAAGACCAGTACATATCAGAAAGAGTGTAGTTAAAATGCTTATCTACACAGGAAGAGCATGCACCCCCCCCCCATATTTTTAGAAAATATAGTCAAGGGTCAAGGCCTGAGAGCTTCTAGACTAAATGCCAAGAACTCTGACTTTAGAATAGAAACTGAGAAATTAAAAACTAAGCTCAGAGATAAGGGTTACAAAGTATCAGAAGTAGATGATATATTAGCAGGCATCACAGATCTAAGAAATACCCATGGTAAGCCATATTTTTCTACTGGACCTTGGGAATCTATATCCAGTAAGTTAGTCCAAGATTTTTAGATACCAGTTACTTATTCCACTAATATTAAGGAAATAGAAAGGGTCATGATTAAGAACTGGGAGATTTTACTATTAGACAATAAGGTTAGTCGAGTAGTTGGCAAGAAAACAACTTTCATTTATAAAAATATGAAAAATTGAAAAAGGATGTTATGTTATCCTAAGAAGTATAAACTTAGAGGGGAGTCAATGCCCATGTTCGAGACCTTTCCATGTACATCATGTAATTGGTGCCAGTATTTAGATAGCTCAGGGGTTTTTTCACATCCTGATATGAGTAAGCAGGTCAGTTTTAGTTTGGTTGCCACATGCAACACCAACTCCAGCTCCATAGTGTATTTAGCTGTCTGCCAGCAATGCAGTTCTTTCTATATAGGGAAGACAGATAGGTGGTTGAGAGATCGCATAAGGGAACATATCTACAGTATAAATAAGTCTATTTTGATAAATACCTTTGCCAAGCATGTTAATCAGAATCCAGCACATACATTTAGATTCATGGTTGTAGAAGTTATATTACATGGACCCCAGGGTGGTGATATCAGTAACAGAGTTGAGATAAGATAGTTAAATTGGATCATTAGGATGCATGCTCATAGGGGCAGTGGACTTAATGATAAGATTTGCATAAAACCTGCCCCTAGTAGTAGAGCTTTAGCTAAGTGAGTTTTAAAATATGTGCATTAAATATGTTTTGTATTAATGTTTACAGTTAGGTTAGTTAATGTTTAGTTTTTACTTTTTGATGCAGGATGAAGTCTGCCTTTAAGATTTTATATTGTGTTTTTAATTGAATGATGAAATTCATTGGCTGTCAGTGTCTTTAAATATGAAGTGTTTTTTCATGAGTTTGTCTGATGAAGCAGTCATTGTGAACTGTGAAAGCGCTAACATTAAAATGTTTTACTTGGCGATATTTTGCATCTTTTATTTGACGCTGTGAAATTGCATGCCTTCTTATTGCTGTGGTGTGGTTCGCTTCATTTTATGCATTTTTATAGTGCTGCGTTCTGCATCCCTAACAGAAGAACCCTGTCTTGTCCTGGTTGCCTGTACTCTTTGCTTTCATAGTACTAAAATGAGTTGATATTAAATGGTAGCACATGCTCTTACACACAAATTTAGCCTATACATATCACTCCATGCCCCCATAACATCCAGTCAACACCCCCCCCCCAAGAGATGATGGCACACTTTATCCAGTGGTATCTCCCAGGACTCAGTTCTGAGACAACTTCTCTTCAGCATATATTTCACTGATGTCAATCCTGGCATTGTGGGTTGCTGGCTGATTAAGCTTGCTGATGACTGCAAACTTGTAGCTTTCATCAAAACTGCATGTAATGTTTGTATCCTCCAAGTGGGTCTTACACATGATGTCAGGACCATGGTCTAAGGTGGGAGTCTCAAACTCAAATTACCACTGGTGGTGTATGAGCATTAGCAAACCCTAGCAAGGGCCCCGGTCTCCAAGACAAAAAGAAATGCAGGCAGTGTAGCATGACAAGAAGTTGACTTGCTTCCCTCTTCTATAATTATACCGGTTTGAGGGCTGTTTGAAGTCTAAATGCTAGGACATCCTGAGAAGGCATAACACAAAATATAATACTGTAGAACAAGAACATCCCTGAACCTACCATACAAATGACACAAACATTCAAAATTGATACTGTCTGAATATCTGGGTGGATTCATGGAAAACACACTTTTTTAACCGCAATGAGTCAATTATATTTAAAAAAATCTTTCTGCTTTAATTACTAAAGGTATATTGTCTAGGTCCAAAGAAGTCATCGTCCTGCTTTACTCTTTTCTTATCAGGCCTGTATTACAGTATAATTCCCCTTTGGCACACATCTATCCAAGCATATGGTCCAATTGAAAAAAGCACAACATTTCCTACCCAAAAATATTAGGTATGACATCCCTAAGGTATATAGAGTATCTAAAATCTATATCACTCTTATCTGTCTCTTAAACATAGGTGGTGATTTGTTTGGCCTATGAGGCTGCAAATGTCCGTAACTTGCTTGACTTCCTGCATGTTCATTAAACAGGAAGCACCATAAATACATACTCTAGAGACAAAAACCTACACTGGAATTCAAATAGGCCTTGTTAGTAAGATAGATACCTATCCAAAAGGACAGTCTGCCTTGGAATAAGCTCCAACTTCATGTCAAACATGTCCTACTAGGTTCATAGGTTCATAGGTGTGCACTAGGCTAATGGACCTGGAGCCTTTGTAAGCCTAGCCCATAGGATTACCCTGGCATCGTGCCAGCCGACCTTAATTCCCAGTGCCTCTGTCACGTAGAGCCACCAGAGTGATCCCCAGGGTGAATTTTCTATTTCCCATCCACTCATCAAGATTTCTCTTGAAGACAGCCAGTGAGGCGTTCTGCTTGACATGTCTGGGAAGTCTATTCCATAGCATGGGCAGTCTCTAGGTTATGAACCTGCCCTCCATAGCATGGGCAGTCTCTAGGTTATGAACCTGCCCTCCATAGCATAGGCAGTCTCTAGGTTATGAACCTGCCCTCCAGCTTGTTCTTTTGGTTGTGGTAATGAAGTTGAGGTCTCTGGAGCATGTAGTGTGGAGGGATTGGGATTTCTTTAGATGTAGCATTTCTTTTTTTATATTTTTTAATTAATTACATTTTTTATGTAGATAAACACATACAACACATTACTGCCTACAGAGGATGGGAGATATGTTTTTCTGACTGGTGCTGTAATATATTGCTTGCAAGTACTATGCTAAAGTTATTCTAAAAAGCAATGTTTGGCATTGCAGCATTTTATTTAAAAAGAAATACACATGCACTTCTAACAAGAAAGAAAATGGCAGCACCTTTAGTTTCAGGTTTACAGGACAAGACACTCCTCCTCCTCACTAATATTAAAGAAAATTGCATTACAGCCTTAAAATGACACCTTTTTGCTAGGGTTTATATGCATGAGAAGACTGATCTATTTGAAATTCTATTCATTTGTATACTAAGTGCCAAAGGTTTAACAAAGCAGCAGTATCTGTACACACAATTAAATTAAAATATTTTTTTATATAAAATAAAAAATAAAAAAAATGGCGGCACCCTGTGTGGCTGCTGCTGTGTCAGCTCATTCTAGACACATGCATATTTTGTCTTCTTCTGTACAGAAAATCTCGAAAAATTCAGTTTCTGCACTTCTAGTTGAAGGTACAATAACTTACAGCAGACACAAGTTACTATAAATTAAACAGTCAACATATACATGTTGCTGGTTGGATGTCTTGAAGTCTGCAGAGTATCTGGAGCCTACTACATGCACAAAGCTGCAACACCTGGGTATTTTAACTCTTCACACTCTAAAGTGCCTGAAACTGGTAGAACAGGTTTCTGGAATATGCTGGACAAGAAAAAAAGAACGAGATGTCAGAGAACAAGGAAAAGAGGTTGCAGAGCAGGTATTGATGTAAAGTTAAAAGCAAACCCCTTCAGGCTTGTACTACCAACCATACTGCTAGCTAATGTGAGACCACTGGATAGTAAGATGGACTATTTGAGACTGGAACTCTCCAACAAGAACAAGGTGAGAAATACTTGTTTATTTTTGATTACTGAGATGTGGCTGCATGACAACATAAATGATAGTGCAGTAAACTTAGAGAATTTACACTGTTTTGTGCAGACAGAAAACATACACTGTGTGGAAAGGCCAGAGGAGGTGAAGTCTGCATCTATGTTAACAAAAGATATTGCAGCAGCTGTGAAATCATACTATCACACTGCTGTGAGAACTTAGAGTTCCTGTCCATTAAATGAAGACCATTTTACTTGCCCAGGGAGCTGAATGGGGTCAGTTTGCATAGGTAGGTACTAGGCTATCGGCCCAAGAGCCTAAGTAAGCCTAGCTAACAAGGTTCCCTGGCCTACACCATCCAAGAAAGTTAATTTCCTGTGCTCGTGTCGAGCAGAGCCACAGAAGTTATCCCCGGGGTGTATATCCTATTTCCCATCCACTCATCAAGATTTTTCTTGAAGAGTGCTAATGAGGAACTTTGCTTGACATAGATGGGTAGCTTGTTCCAGAGTATAGGAAGTCTCTGGGACAGGAATCTATCCCTCCAGCATGTCCTGTTTATTGTGGTGACAAGGTTTAGGCCCCTAGAGTGTGTAGCTTGGAGGGATTGGGATTTCTTTAGGTGTAGCATGTCCAACAGCTCTGGGTTTAACATAGCTTTATATGTTAGGGAGAGATCTCCTCAGAATAGGCGATATGCTACAGTGTAAAGCTGGAGTTTTTTTGAGACGGTCAGTGTAGGGCATCTGTATGAGGCCAGTAATCCTCTTTGTGAGGTACTTCTGTTGCCTTTCCAGCTGCTGCAGATGTCTTGTGAGGTACATTCCAAAAGGGGCGTTGTCCTCTATAATGGAACTAATGAGTGCCGAGCAGAAGGGAACAATTACCTCTATGGATGTTTTTTATTAAATTGAGCAAATTTACAATTCTATTTTAATTTAGATATATTCACAAGACTTTATAGGTCTTGTTAAAATACAGCTCTTTGTTTTTGGATAGTATAAGGACTAGGTGGACTGTACACATTTTGGTTATTAAACTATTTAAAATATGAAAGTCAGTTAAGACCAGCTCAAATCCCATAGAAAGTAGATAATATCGAGGAAGATTTGACCAAACTTATTGAAAACTAACAGCGAATCATTGGTCACATAGCTCATCAGTTCTTTGTTAGCATGGGCTGCAACTCAACTTGGTTCTTGGGAACATGAGGTTAGATTGTCCAATAAATTAATCATGGTAAAACAACACTAGAATCTTTTAAAATCAAAAATTAAAAGTTCATCCCAACATGGGATTTTACATTAAAATCTTAATTAAAAAAAATGGTAAAAGCAGACACACTTTGTCTGAATATTGGTATGGTTAGGGGAAAAAATCACATCAATAACATATATATATATATATATATATATATATATATATATATATATATATATATAAAATCTGTGAACTCAGCCAAAATGGTGCTAGTGTTTACCAGATTCTAAAGTTTAAAAACAGTATAACATTTAATGGAATGATACTAGACATCTAAACTATGCTATTGTAGGTTTAAGGAATTATTTTTATTTAGTAGTGTTTTATTTTCATTACACACTAATTTGTAAATGTTCTATTTTTTTCTTTCATCACCAATGTGTGTGAATTTCACACTGTCAAACTTAGCTAAGTGACTATATATTTAGTCACCGACACAAATGGTTATATCACAACTAAACACAAACAAAGCACTGAGATTGGCTTATAGTCCAGAAAACCATGTTTACTTTTGCATCATGTATTTCAACTACCAACCACAAAAGAAAATTGTTTTGGCACTTTTGTTAGTGAAATACACAGTAAACACACAACATAGACTACAATACAAATCACCAATAAAAACTGATTTACATAGGGAGGTCTGCCCCCACATCCCCTTAGTTTATCTATCTATCTATCTATCTATCTATCTAACTATCTATCTATCTATCTATCTATCTATCTATCTATCTATCTATCTATCTATCTATCTATACTCCACAGTGGCAAACCACAATTACAGTGTTCAGCTGAAACACACATCCTCTATGAGTCACACTTCACTGTAGCTCAAGGTTTATTTAAAAATGAAGTACTTTCATTTTGAAAGTACAGAGACTTTTTCAGAGAACAAACTATTAACACTTCAAGTTTAAATACTAGAAAGAATATGTGACAACCGGGAAAAAGCCAAAAGAAAAAGAAGAGTATAAAGTACTTAAAATTTATAAACACACCTGTGCTATTCCAAAATTAATCAACTCCCCACAAATATTTTGATATACATTTCAATATACCAATTTAATTTAACATTTCATAGATTTCAATTTCAGAGCACTTTGTAACAATATATAATAATTTTAACTCTGGTGGGTGATTCACTCTGAGCTTTAACTGCTACCCTAGTTCATGATGTTCAGCCCTTTCCCTTCATGATCCCCTCAATCATATTTTCTAACACTTTTTCCAAGACAAAGAAAACACATTTCTGTTCAGCATTATTATGTACATGAACTCACAGAAACTTCTCTCCATTTTTGTCACACATTGTTAGCATATGGCAATATAAATAATACCTTGTTTACCACAATTATCACATCCGGTAAAATGTATCACACCAAAAGAACATATCATAACAGTTTCTGCTTTATAAATATATGCACACTGTTTATATTTATTGCATTTACGTGTGCCTCTTCACTGTGTACCCAATTTCCAAATATTATTTTTTTAATTGCGACCTCTCCCATTCACAAATTTTAGTTTTACCACTAAATTCGTTGTACCATCTCCTCCATAAACAATAATATTCCAGTTTTTAACAAAGGTCTATTTTATTAATGCACTATCAATACTATATGATAATACCATAGCATCTCATCGGAGACCTCAGCAAAGCCTTTATCAACCTGTCATATTCAATGGCTAGAAGATTAGATGGGGGAACTCCTGAGTTTAGGAGGCTTCTAGTTCCTGAGGCCAGGGGAAATATCCTTGTCTAATTCAGGTAAATGTGCCAGCAAAAATATTTCATGCAAAGTGTCTGAAACCTTGACAATTTTTTGAAACAGGATTATCGTTCGTATCAAGTGAAGATATAGTGACTTGGCTGACAAGAAAGGAAAGAACTTTGCCTTTCTTTGAATGAAATGGGAAACCTAGCAAAGATGATTGCCCAGGGAAGGTGAAGTTGAAGAACTTGAAGGTTCACCAGTATCTTTCACAGTTAGACATTGATCAGTTAAGTAAGGCTTAAGCTGTTGTTTTCTATGTTTCAAAGTTGCATTTGTATTCTCTCAAGAGGACACTTGTGCAAATTATGGATATCTTTTCCTAACAATACAAGCACTCCATTTATACTGCAAGATAGGAAAGGGTAGATGTACATTGTACTAAAGAAAGAAAATGGAATGGTGAAAAAAAATCAATCAGATGGAAAAGGAAAGAAGGAAAAAAGAATTAAGTGTGGTGAGGTAATTAAGTAAGGCAACAGGTAAATATCAAAATAGAACGTTTCCAAGGATAGATAACTTTTCTTTGGAACAGTATGATATTAAACACTAAGTTGAATGAGTTAGCAGCAAATTTTAAGAAGTATTACAAGTGAGTGGTGATAAGTCCTTTTAGACAGATTTTTTTCAAAAGAAAGGGTACGCAAGGAAAGTGAAAAACAGGGTTTTTTTTATTAAATACCTCTTGAACTAATGAATATATATGTGGGAAAGACTGGTAGCAGATTTGGGAAAAAATTACATATAACTAATCAGCAGACAAGCTGATATATAGTCAAACTTTTTCAGACTCATTAAGATGAATAAGAGAAGCATATAAGGAAAGGAACAGACCAAAACTAGGTACTTGATGGAGTGAATGAAAACACTTAAGGTAATCTTTGAGAAAAGAAGGAGCAAATGAGGAAAATTATTAGGATATTCAAATTTCTTTAAATGAGCAGATATGAATAGCTGGGAACTTGACAATTTTTCTGTAAGAAAGTGGTCCACCCTATATCTATGTGTATATCTATATCTATGTCTACTTGTAAGTTCCATGTCCAAATAACATAAGTTATCATGGGGATTCTTATAGGTAAATTGCAGAAAGGCTGTGGTTCTGAATTGCTGAACTAGTAATTGATGAGCTGCTTTTGGTTAAAAATACACAGCCTACTGAAATATTCACCAAATGTATAGTCAACTAATTGCAGTGCTAAAACACACACGCACACACACACACACACACACACACACACACACACACACACACACACACACACACACACACACACAGATGTGTCTGTGTGTTTATATCATAAAATATCTATCTAAAAACATAATGGTGAATCACAAAATATCTTTTAATTTTATCAACTAAAAATACCCTACATCATACACCCCTAACTAAAAAACTGAGATCAGGTGTCATTTTGGTAGTGGTGGCTAAACTACACCTGAACTATAAACAGAAGTAAATCCAACCGGTCAGCCATGGTAGTTGCTGTATAACATCATGGATTTTATTCAAAGAAGGAAAATAAAACCATAAAAGCAAGGCTAAAACACAGGTAAGCACTTTCACACCTTTCTAAACAGGTGCTTCATCAGAGCTAAAAACTGTTACAAACTATCTTTTAAACACAGTTACCTCACCAAGTCAAGTGATCTAAGAATTGGTCTTAAAGGGACAGTTCCATTAAGTCCCTTCCTACCATCTGAATGTAATTCTAGAATCCACTTCATCTCTTTACATTCTGTTTTATTTTTTAGATCACCTTTTCACTTGCTAGGTGTAAGTAATTCCAAAACTAAAAACTTAAAATATGACTAGTGTCATTCTCTAGAACATGTTTATGCAGTGCATTACAAGCATCACTCTTCCTGATGTAATTTAAATGTTCTCTAATTCTGTCTTTCAAATGTCTGTTTGTCTTACCTACATAGTAGGATTCACATTTCACACAGAGTGACAAATATACTACATTCTGACTTCTGCAATTTGCATAAAAACGAAAGACATAACTCTTCTTACTCACTGGATGTACATGGGAATCACTGCTATGAATCTATTTGCACATGTTGCAGTCTCTTCATGGAAATGTACCACATTTATCAGAGACAGAAACCTTCTTATTAGTGGATTTATAGCACAGCAACTGTTTTAATGATCTATTGCTCTTATAGCAAAACTTGGGTGCAATACTAAGTACTGACCTATACCTGTCTTCAGATACAAGTAGTTGCCAGTTTTTCCTAATAACATTGCAAATAGTTTGAACATTCACAGAATATGTCATGCACATTCTTAAGTCAGAGCCTCTTGCATCAGAGATATTTCTTTCACTGTTCCCTTCTCTCTCAGAGAAATAAGGTGTAGCAACATCCCTCTTGTGTTGGAGGACCTCATCACAGGCAGCCTCGACCTCCACATCATGGTAGCCTCTACATTTAAAGTCACTTTTAAGGTTCTTAAATTATTCATACATAATTCTATCATCAGCATGTAAATGTGCTTATCTGTAGAATTGTCCTTTTAGCACATTAGTGTGTAGATGTTTTGGTTGCATGCTGTTACAATGTAAAACTTTATTCTTACTACACTCTTAGTAGTTATCCCATTTTCAGAAATTATTACATGCATATCCAGGAAATCATTAGATGTAAAAGAAGAGGTTAGAGTAAATCTCAGAAAACTAGTTGTAGGTAAGTACTCAACAGATTTGTGTAAAGTTTCCATAGTGCCTGACCAAACTAAAAGCACATCATCAACAAACCATACATAAAAAGGGATAAACTTAAGAAAGAAATTACCTTGATTGAATATGTAGGGGAACTCCCAGTACGGTAACACCCGGTCTGCACATCATATAGCTTATCATTAAATATAAACACATTATTGCTCAAAATGATGTCAACAAGTGAGCAGAGAAGTTCTACCTTATCAGTACTTTAACCTCAATGTTTCAACAAGAGCAACTTAACATATTATATGCCTACATCATTAGGGATAACAGTGAAGAGTGATGTGACATCCATAATGAAAGGGTTAATAAACTGTAAAAAATATGATTAAAGGAAATGCAATATTTGTCAAGAGATGAAGACAGTGAGGTACTTTTTGCAGAATATTTTTATTTGTTTAGTTTGTTCGCAGACAGAGCCTAGGTGAAGAAATTCACAAAAAATAAAACAGAGCAAATTAATTTACAAACATGGAGTAAACACAGAAGGTAGAGAATCCCGTTGACAATTGAAAATATGTAAATATAATTAAAAGAATATAAAAACAAATGCAAATTAATTTTAGTAGTAAATATAAGAGGGAAACAGCAGGTGAGAACAGGGTTTCGAAACAGAAGTGATGCAGGTGAGGAGGGAGTTAGGTTATGCATCCAGTGGAAAAACACTTGCACTCAGAGTTTTGATGGAGGTGTCTTTTGAGTGTTACTGTGAAAGTAGGAACTTCTTTTAGGTGAGACAGGAGGGATTGTCAGGGTTTGGGTGCAAGAATGGAGAGGGAGTGCTCAGTGCAGTGCAGTTTAGTTTGGGGTATCTGGAGTGATGGAGTTAATTGGGAGAAGTTGTGGAGGATGTAAGGGATTTTTTTATAGAGTTTGGATACAAGAGGTAAGAAGGCACCTGGCCAGAGTACATTGAAAAGAAGAGACTCCAGGAGTAACTCAACTCTGTAGGAGACTGGTAGCATTTAGCTTTGGAGAGGGTGGTGCAGTAATGTTCGTGGGAAATAGGGAATTTATTAGCATATTTTATTTCTAATGAGCTGCAGAGTTTATTTTTGGAGGCTGTGGCTATGACAGGGATATTGCTCTTCTTATGTGCATTAAGAAGACATTGTGGCTTGGGTGTTCATTTAAGTAGTTTATTGTACACAAATACATCAGGATGGACAGCAGGAACATTGAATAATGAAAATAAGTATCTAACTAACTGACTGACTACATACGTGCATGCTCTCACTGGCTGCTCACTCAAAGTGCCACTGTCGCTTGCATGTGCTCAGTACTTATATGCATGTGCTGACTCACTGGAAAGCTTCTTAAAGGTAGATCACACACACTGATCTATAAGGGAGCCCATATTCAACTTGAGCAAGGAGGACTTGTTTGCCTATTGCACCTCTAGCTGGTTTGGAGAGTAAGGTGGATATTATTCATGGCCATAATAAAAGAGAATTGATCTTTTTCCTTGTGTTTTAAATATGGCTTTGGATTTTAAGTGACTGGTGTAGCCATAAACCAAAGTAGTTAATGCATGTTGTTGTTTCTAATGGAGAACCATAGAGATCAGTGATATTGAAATTTTTAGGAGTATTTTCAGCTTTTGTGAGGTTCCATATATCCTTTTTTTTTTGTTCTGGAGGGGTTTAGGAGTAGCTTGTGGTTGTTTAGTCAATACTGAAGGGTGCAGAAGTCAGATTGAAGCTGGTTTTGAATAGCTGAATATAAGGGACTGGATCAAAGGAAAACCACATCATCTGAAAGTTAGGAGTAGCTTGTTAATAAAAATCGAAAACAACAGTGGAGTGAATATAGCTTGCTAGGGCTCTCATCTGGCCAGGGGTGCTAAGGTGGTAGGGGTGAGCCTGTTTGGACTCTGAAATACCCATTTGTTAAGAAATGTTGGAAATGGGTGATAGGGCTGGGGCTTGCCCAGATTCCTTGGAGGGACTGAAGGAGCAGGAGAAGTCAATAAGATGAAACACTTTAGTAAGGTCCTTCTAAAACGTCCCTCCTGGAAGAACAGCCAACATCTGATAGCAGTCACTGATGGGTTTGAATAGTTGAATGTGAGGGACTGGATCAAAGGAAAAGCACATCATCTGAAGGTTAGGGTGGTTGGAGAGTAACTTGTTAATAAATATCGAAAACAACAGTCGAGTGAGTATGGATTGCTAGGGCACTCTTCTGGCCAGGAGTGCTAAGGTGATGGGGTGATCCTATCTGTACTCTGAAATACCCATTTGTTAAGAAATGTTGGAAACAGGTGATAAGGCTGAGGCTTGCCCAGATTTCCTGGGGGGAGTGAAGGAGCAGGAGAGGTCAATAAGATCAAAAGTAAGGTCAATGAAGGGAGCTCCTGAAAAGGGGATGGGGGGCTGGGTGAGTTGGTGAGGAGAAGTAGAGATTACAGTACTAGGAAGGTGGCTGAATTCTTTGAGAGAGTCAGAGGTTGATCGTTGGCCTTAAGAGGTCTGGAAGGTAATAGGACAGGAGGTGGGAATAGTGAACTTTTGGCCTGAGAGGCTATTTACTTCCTGACAGAAATGTTTGGGTTTGCCAAGTGAACAAGTTGTTTGTTTTTGAAATACTTGGTTTTGTGCCTGTGTATGGCTTGCTTAGCTAGGTTACAGAAAGAGTTAATGGCAGTACGATTTTCTGTTGAGGGAATTTATCTCAAGAAAACCACATTTCCCTAAGTTTGTGAGGAGATGTCAGTGCAATGGTTAGCTAGGGGGCTTTGTTGTATTTTAAAAGGTACTGTGTGAGAGTGAAGAATTTGTCTTGAAGCTTTTAGAGGGTATGTATCAGAGTTGTGGCAGCTGAGTTGGAGTTCTGTAAGTTGGTAATGGGAGACCAGTCAAAAGTTGATATGTTCTTTTTTGAGGTTTTCTACACATATGGATTTGAGTCAGAAGGTAACTAGTTTGGGGGGCAGTTTTGGTGACTGGTGGATAATTTGGAAACTTATTGGGGAGTGGTCACTGAATGAAGGTGAAACAAATATTTTGGAGATGATGGGAGTTTGGTGGTTCATAAATTTGGACAGATAGCATCACTGACTAATTGCATAAGATTGATATTGAGTAGGAATTCGGCAATGTAATTTCTCAGGGAACCTAAAGTAGTTGAGGTTAAAATCACCTAGAATAACAATATTTTTACAGTTTTGGGTGGCTGAGGTGAGAGTAAGAATAAGGGATTTAAATTTGTTATGAGAGGCTGGAGGAAGAAGGTAAGTGGCTCCTATCAGAAGTTGGCTGTCCTTCCAGGAAGGAAGTTTTAGAAGGATCCAGCTGGGCCCAGTATCTAAGGAAGAATTTGTTTGAGCAATGACAGTTGGCTTAAGGTGTTCTTTTGTTTTGTTTTTTTTTTTTATAAAGAATGAGTGTGCCCTCCCATTGTCAATTGCCAGATCTCACCCACACTGAACTGGAGGCCAGTGCCAACCTTTTTTCTGACAGGTTAAGTTCAACTATCCCCCCGATATTCCAAAGGAAATACAGCATACCTCAATACCCCCAACCATTACTAGGGAGCAGGTTTATAGGTTCATAGGTAGGTACTAGGCTATTGGCCCAAGGGCCTACGTAAGCCTAGCCAGCAAGGTACCATACCTTACGCCACCCAAAAAAGTTATTTTCCTGTGCCACTGTCCAGCAGAGATACAGAAGTGATCCCCAGGGTGTATTTCCTAGTTCCCATCCACTCATCAAGATTTTTCTTGAAGAGTGCTAATGAAGAACTTTGCTTGACATAGATGGGTAGCTTGTTCCAGAGTATAGGAAGTCTCTGGGACAGGGATCTATCCCTCCAGCATGTCCTGTTTATTGTGGTGACAAGGTTTAGGTCCCTAGAGCATGTAGCTTGGAGGGATTGGGATTTCTTTAGGTGTAGCATGTCCAACAGCTATGGGTCTGACTCAGCTTTATATGTTAGGCAGAGATCACCTCAAGTAGGCGATATGCTACGGAGTAAAGCTGGAGTTTTTTGAGGCGGTCAGTGTAGGGCATTTGTGTGAGGCCAGTAATCCTCTTTGTGAGGTACTTCTGTGGCCTTTCCAGCTGCTGCAGATGTCTTGTGAGGTACATTCCAAAAGGGGCGCTGTACTCTATAATGGGTCTAATGAGTGACGAGTAGAGGGGAACAATGACCTCTTTTTTCCTGGATGAGAACCCTTTTATGATGAGGTGTGCCATGTAGAAGGACTTCCTGACTACTGTGGTGATGTGACTATCAAAGGAGAGACTACTGTCCACCTGGGTCCCAAGGTCTCATCACACATTCGGTGTTAAGTAGATTGCTGCCTATGTGGTAGTTCATGGGTGCAGAGTTTTTACCAAAGGGGATGACACTGCACTTTTTGGCAATGAGCTTGAGGCCATGGCTCTGACACCAGGCATCTCTCTCAGTGAGGCCCTTCTGTATGATGTCCACATCTATGGCTCCTAGTTTGCAGTCATCTGTGAACTTCGTCAGCCAGAGGCCTTCTGTGTTAGCCTGTACTTCAGAGAAGTAGATACCAAACAGGAGAGGTCTCAGGATGGAACCCTGTGGCACTCCACTTGTCACTGCCTTGAGGTCAGATTTGGAGTCTGCAACTTTTACAGTGTGAGTTCTGTCAGTGAGCCAGTTGGCAACCCATCTTGTGACGTATGGATTTATACCTAGTTTAGTGAGCTTAGCTATAATTCCAGAATGGGTATGGTGTTGAAAGCCTTGGCGAGGTCAAGATAGGCTGTGTGAACCACCTTACCCTCATCCACGGCTTTGGTGACTGCCTCAAAGAAGTCGATCAGGTTCAGGAGGCATGATCTGCCTTTCACAAACACGAACAGGGTGGGATCCAGAGTTTGGAGGTTACCAATGTCTTTGTTTATGAGTTCCATGATGATATGTTCCATGGCCTTGCAGACCAGGCTCGTCAGGCTAATAGGTCAATAGTTCCCAGGAACAGTGGTGGCTCCCCCTTTGTGGAGTGGGATAACTGTTGCTGTGCGCCATTCAGTGGGCACAAAGCCTGATGCGAGGCTATTATTGAACATGGTGCTTAAGTGGGGATCCAGTTCTTTATATACGCTGGAACCTGTGTTCTGAGAGACTGCCTTACATATTATCTGTAATTATACAGAGCTGAGTATATTTTTTTTAGTTATAGAGTTTGTTAATTGTTGCTTAGATCTGTGTTGAAACTGTTGTCTCACTGTTCTGAGAGACTGATCAGCAAATATACAGAGCTGGGAATATTTTTTTGGTTTTAAAGTTTGTACTGTTAGTTGTTGCTTAGATCTCTGTTGAAACTGTTGTTTTGTCCCATCCACCCTCCCTATTTTTGGTTTGTAGTTTAAATTTGATGACTTTTGCAGTTGTCCGCCCCACTGTAGATTTGATCTGGGACACTCCCCCAGTCCCATCGCTTTACCACATTCTACCTAATAAACTCGTTCTGCACTTGCTTTTAGTCCTTTTTAATTTAATTGCATTTTTTAAACTGTGTTTGGTCTAATATTGCTGCATACTCAAGTGTGCTAGCTTGCACTGCATGTGAATTGTTTTTACTACTGTTTTTGCTACTTTTCTGTAAAAACAAAAAAAAAACTCTAAGCCTGTTTCCTACCTTTCCTGTAACTAGTGTTCCAGATACAGATTTGCTGCATCCAGGACTGTATGTAAGCTTCTGAGCCCCCCCCCCAAGCCTTTCTGTGTTGGAGGGAAGCCTTCTAGCTTATCAGTGGGAGTGGTAAGTACTAGGTAACCTGTCTATCACATAAGGAGTGGTTCTGGCCCAGAAATTGTAGTTATTGTTTGTTTTGGCAATCTCTTCCATCTCTCTCAACTTTCTGATTTGAAAGCCTGCATTTGCACTTGTTTCTGTCCTGTAACTCATCTAGTGCAGATACAGATTCTTAGTTTTAGCACTTAAATTTGCTTGTTCATGCTCAGCATTTGTTCAGAACTTGTAAGCACTAAATAAGATACTAATTACTATAGCACTCTTATCTTCCTCGTTACCTAGAGGAAAACAGTTTTTGCACTTACTTTTCTCACTTGCTTAGAGAAAAACAGCTCTTGTTCTCACTTTCCTCACTTATCTAGAGGAAAATAGTTTTTTATTCAGGCCAAGGGTCAGCTCCAGTGTACTCTCATGTCTGTCTGATGAATCTGGGCATCTTGAGGCAATGTAGAAATTGCCTCATGTACACTGACAACCCTCTCCTCCTACCACTGAACACTACAACCTGTGAGAGATGCACTTATCTAGCCAAACTGGAGGTAAAGCTCTCTCTAACCAAGACTGAACTTGACAGTCATGAGGAGAAGGTAAACATTTGCAGCACACTACACTCATCACATAGTCTCACTAAATCTACACCACCAAAATCCACACACAGTAACACAAAAACATTTTCGGAGGCTCTCAATAATAATCTGTCTAAGCAACAGACCTCCAAAGCAGAAACGCAAGCAACCTCCATCCCCCAACACAACCCAAATGACACATAGCCCACAGACTCAATGTGCCACTCAACCACAGCCAGTAAGGCAAAACAACGTACCAACACACTAGTCATAGGTGACTCTATAGTCAGGCACACTGATGTCCCACTCACCAGGCTAGACAAGGAGAAGGTTACTGTCAGCTGCCTGTCGGGTGCCAGGATCCGCCACATAACCCACGCACTCAGGTCACTCCACACCAAGTACAAATATGATTCTGTCATTGTCCATGTTGGTGTGAATGACCTGAGACGTACCTCCCTAGACTACATGAAAAGAGACATGGAAGAGCTCTCCGATCTTGTAGCCCAGGCAGGTATGACCCTAGCCCTGAGTAGCATTCTGCCATTGCCCAGAATGATACTGCAGTACAAGGACAAAATGATTGACTTCAACAATTGGTTAAGCTTCTAGTGTCATTCTAAGGGGATCCAATATCTGTCTGCTTGGGATAACATGGTCGACAGACCACAATGCTTTGCCCCAGATGGCCTGCACCTGTCGCCCCTGGGATTCCAGATACTGGCTAAGGCTCTTGCTGCCCCTATAGTGCCTTTTTTAGGCAGGGTCCAAATAACAAATTCACCACCATAACATGAACAGGCAAACAAAAACTGAAGGTATATTCATTAAGGATATCCACACCTCCAGGCTAGTTGCTCAGCATAATGCATCTAAGGTTATCCAAGTGCAACTAAACTGGGCAAAACTGCAATCCAAATTGTAGTTTGCTACAGATCCCCCACCATGCCCCAGGATTCCCATTCTTCTTTTCTTGATGTACTGGAAAATATTAGGGTTCAACCAAACACCCTAATAATAGGCGACTTCAACTACCCCACCATTAACTGGGAAAACTACTCATGTACTAACTCCTTAGCTCAACGCTTTCTGGAATTCATAAACTCCAATGCCCTAGATCAACTTATCCACACCCCCACCTGGGGCAACAATATCCTAGACCTATTCATTACCAACATGAGTGACCAGTGTTCCACACCTGAAGTCAACTCCTTGTTGGTCCGATCCGACCATAAGCTTATCACCCTTGATATCCACATCCCGCCCCCACCCCCCATTAAGGAAACCACAGTAAACAATTTCTCCAAAGCCAACTTCATGCTTCTTAAGACAGAAGTGGTGAACTTCATGACACCCATGCAGATAGACAATACAATTACAACTGCTGAATCCTACACAAATGCACTCTATAAGCACTTACACAAGTGCATGGATCGTGCTATCCCAAACAGAACCAAGACACTATCCTCCAAAAAAAGGAAGCCAATCTGGTGATCCCCTGCCATAAACAAACTGTACAACAGAAGGAGGAAACTGTTGCAAAAGAGAGTAAAATCCCATGAGTGGAGGAGCTCCCTGGTCAGCCTCAGTAAGTAGCTGAGATCCCTTATAAGATCCTCCAAAGCTAGCTATGAAAACAAAATCACCACTAAATCCAAGGACAACCACAAAGCATTCTATAGCTATGTCAAGACTCTAGATGGCAACACCCAGATCTGCTCTGAGTTACAGCACAAAGGCACGGAAATTACAGAACCAACTGATATTGCCAACATCCTGGCAGATCGGTTCAGTGCTAACTGTACCCCCCTCACACCCCCTAAAAGGCCCATATCTATACAGGAAGAATGCAGAGTCCCTGTAATCACAACTATGCAGGTAAAAACTGCACTCTCTAAAGCCAAAAACACAGCATCCATGGGACCGGGCAACATCCCAGGCTGCGTTTTACACGAACTTCAGAACAAACTGAATATATATAACTGTCATATATAAATTAATATAAATTCAGTTGCCCAGCTATATGCAATACTACACATATAGTTGCCACTTGCAAATTATGTACAGATTTTTATATAGGTAAATCGACCAGAAGGCTCAAATATAGAATTATTGAGCATAGGTCAGACACTAGAAGGAATATTGGTACAAATTCAATGGCCAAACATACAAATGAATGTGGCAATGGCCACATTTTTGTTTTTATGGTGATAGATAAAATAATTAAAACTTTGAGAAAAGGGGATATTAACAACAAAGTTGAGATTAAGGAGTATGAATGGATTTTAAGAATGATTGCTGACACTTTACCTAGTATAAATCAAACAGTTTCATTGAAACCTATATTAAAGTTTAAACAAATGTGTCTGTAATAATATAGTTTTACTTTAAGGTTTTAATTGTTTGCTACTTGATTGAGTAATAAGCTGTGTGTCATTAGTATTTAAATGGACTGTTTTAGCTCTTACTGTTATACACTGATGAAGGTTTTTTTTTTTTTACGTGAAAGCTTTGTCTTTGCATTAAACAGTTTATTTCCAGCAGCGTTATCCAGATTCTTTTTATTTAAACTTGGAGTTTTCACAAGTGGACAGCGATTTTACTCTATATTTCAGTCTTTTGTATTTTGTTAATGAATGGTCATGCTTATTAAATCTAGTGGACTTTTTTGAGAGGATCACCAAATTATTGGATGAAGGCAAGACTGGGAACACAGCTTACCTAGACCTGGCCAAGGCTTTTGATACAATATGCCATTCAGGCATTATAAACATGCTCACTAACTTAGGTATAGACCCTTTTATCACCCACTGGGTAGCCAGCTGACTAACTAATAGGACCTAGAAGGTCAAAATAGGTGAGGCCACCTCCACAAAAAGGCCAGTCAATAGTGGAGTCCCCCAGGGCTCGGTACTGGGTTCACTCTTTCTTAGCATCTATTTCTCTGAAATAGAAGTAAATGCTGAAAGGTTTATAGCTGACTAAGTTTGCAGATGATTGCAAGCTGGGGGTTATCATCGACTCCCCTAAAGACACTAGCATTTTTCAAGAAGGCCTATCTCTGACTAACAAATGGTGCCAAAGCCATGGTCTTAAAGTCAATTCTAAGAAATGCATAATTGTACCCTTTGGGAAGTCAACCATCCTGGCTAATTACCGTGTTGGCAATACACCACTAAGAGTCATCCCAATGATCAGGGATCTGTGTGCACATAAACACAGTAGCCTTACCTTCGACCACCACATGGCCACTATGGTAAGGAAATCCTTTCATGTTGCACAACGTATTAGTAAGGGTATGGCATCTAGGTCCAAAGGAGTCATTATCCAACTTTACTCCGTCCTTATTGGACCAATCATATAGTACAATCTTCCCTTCTTTATGTACCTGACCAGGCATATGCAGCAACTAGAGCAACCTCAGAAGTTCCTTACAAAAAGAATACAGGACATAGCAAGCCTGCCTTATGCAGAGCACCTTAAAGCCTTTTTCCTCTACTCAGTCTCCTATAGACTGCTGAGGGGTGATCTATGCCTGGCTTACAAAGCATCCACAAACCCCACACATATGAATCTCCTGCATATTTGTAAGTCAAACAGTACCAGAAATAGAAGGTCTAGGGACCTAAATTTTGTCTGTGACTTAAAAAGGACATGCTGGAGAGACAGATGATAAGTGTCCCAGAGACTGCCCCTCCTATGGAACAGGCTTCCCATCCATGTGAATCTGTGTTCATCTATTACCTAGTTTAAGCGTAACCTAGGCTAGTGGATGGAGAACAGGAAATTTACATGAGGCCTGGTACCCATGTCCCTTATGGACAGAGGTAGCTTATAAATGCCTGGCCCTCATTTTCTTATTTAGATACAAGACATTATTATTCTTTAAGGAAAACTTGAGGTTATTGGGGTTTGCTAAGTTTGGAGGAGCGGAACTATAGAGAGTGGGAAGTTGAAGTTGTGTGCATGAATGGTGGAGAACAGTGTGTAAAAGAGTGAGGTGCTTCTTGGGGTTCAAATTAGTGATTGTCAGGCTTTGTTGTAGGCTTGTGAATGGTACATTGAGAGATGAGAAAAGAGATGGGGTTACTGATGGTATAGTGCAGTGGGCTAAAAGAAGGAGGATTAAGATGGTGAGGTGGAGAAGCACTGTGAAGGCTAGAGGCAATAAGGGAGTTCTGAAAGTAAGCAGCCAGAGTGACTGATGCTGGGACAGGACCAAAAAGTTTGTATGAGAAAGGTGAAGGGGATGAGAAGGGGGATGGCTCCCAAATATGCAACAAATTCAAGAAGGTTTAGGATTTTTGCTTGGAAGTGTTTGCGTAAGTATTTTTATACACCCAGCAGACTTCAACTAATTTTTCCTGAGGTAAACAGCAAATGTTGGAGATGGGATGGAGAATAAATAAGTAACTGTGAATATATATTTTGAGAGTGTAATGAGTTGTCAGATGCTAAAAATTCCCTACGGAGTTATAGGTTCATAGGTAAGTATAGGCTACCTCCCCTTGTGGGCCATTTTAAACCTAGCCAGTTATCCTTTTTGTGCTTGAAATAACCTATCCCATTTGGTTATACCTTACCCATCCCATGGCCATTAATTATATATCACCCTTAATGAGAATAACTGGGATCATGTCATAGATAATTTGATGTGACCCATGCATAGGATAAAGCATTTAGGAGCTGCCTTTGTCCATTAGTAGCACAGGGGGCAGTCCTGGGGTAAATTTTCTGTTTCACATCCATAGATATAACTTGCGCTTGAATATAGACAGGGCTGAACTTTGTTTTATGTGGAGGCAGAGTCTGTTACACAGCAGTGGTATCCTCTGCAAGATATACCTCTCCTTCCAAACCATTCTGTTGATGTTACAGAAGAGGCTTAGATCCCTAGACTGAGTATTTCTGATGCAATTCACTTGCTAATGTGCAGTAAATCCATCAGTAATATTTCAGAGGAAGCCAAGTATGTCAGACACAGGTCACCTCTTAGCAGTCTGTAGGATACTGTGTACAGTGACAGAGCTTTCAGTCAATCCATGTTTGACATGTTGTCTCCATGGGCATTCCAGCTGTTACATGTGTGTGGACAGATACTACATGCAAAAGAGGGCATTATATTCAATGAATGGGCTAATGAGAGCAGAGTAAAGGGGGGCAATGACATCCCTAGATACAGACACAATCCCTTTGTTTATAAGCTATACAATATAGAAGGAATTTCTTACAATAGGCACATGTTGGTCAAAAGGTAAGTCACTGTCCACCTAAGTTCCCATATCTCAAATAACTTGTTCATCTCTTACGGGTGTATTATTAATGTTGTAGTTCCCTGCGGTAGA
This sequence comes from Protopterus annectens, assembly GCF_019279795.1. Taxonomy (NCBI): domain Eukaryota; kingdom Metazoa; phylum Chordata; order Ceratodontiformes; family Protopteridae; genus Protopterus; species Protopterus annectens. The sequence goes on from NC_056745.1 coordinate 506,671,055, forward strand.
TGGCTTCCCAAAGGTTACAATAACACATTTTTTGGCATTTAGTTTCAGTCCATGATTTTGGCACCAGTTATTTACTTGAGTCAAGCCTTCCTGCAGAATGGCTAAGTCACTTGGTGAGTCAATGACTGCTCTTAGATTGCAGTCATCTGCAAATTTCGCCAACCAGAGCCCCTTAGTACTGGTTGTTCATTAAAAGTAGATGCCAAACAGGAGATGTCCCAGCACAGAACCCTGGACTACTCTGGTGACTGGTCTCTTTGTGGAGATAACTTTCCCCATTTTGACTAACTGCATCCTATCAATGAGCCAGCTGGAAATCCAGTGCGTAACAAAAGGGGTTATTCCCAGTTTATTTAGCTTTCCTTCTATGCCTCAATGGGAAATTGTCAAAAGCTTTGGCCAGATTAAGGTATGCAGTGTGTACTATTTTGCCTTCATCCGTTGCTTTATCTATCTGTCAGACATATTGGGTGAGAAAATGGATGTAACAAAGGAAATTATTTTTTTGAGCTAGGACACAGGATCTGAATTGCCTAGATACAATAAGGCCTTGTTAAGTTGAATTCTATTGGCTGCCAAAAACACACTGAATAGAAAATTGAAATCAAAATCTAAACCAACTGTATTTGAAGTACTGAATATTATAATACAGATAAAATAACCAAGATCAGAATCTTTAGAAAAGGGAAGGAGCAAATTGCATGGAAATAAATTGTAATTCTGGGAACAATACATGCAGAATAATGTTCAGAAGGAGGAGTGAGGTTTAATGGAAGGCAGGAATTGATCAAATGATTTAATGTTAGAGAAATGATAGTTATAAAGAAAAAATGTGATAGATAATTTATGTAAATGGAAAAATATTAATATGGCTTGCTTTCTTTTTTGCTAGCCATTGTGTCAGTGGATGGCTGCAAGTTTCAAATTTTAGGTCACAGTTTCCGACTGCAGTATGGCAGTGATTGCTATGTGTGTTTTCAACAGTTTAAGATGTACAATTTTTATGTAAGGTTTCTTGGAGTTTCTTTCTCATGTAAGTGACGGGCGTCCCGGTATACGGCACACATCTTATGTGTGGGGAAGGTCAAACAGCAAAGTCATATGCAATGCATTGCACCTCAGAGGGCTCACCCACTAAATTGCATCAAAATGCAATCAAAAATGTTCATGGGACATGGGGCAATTCTGGGAATAGTGCTGGTGTGCAAATGCTACAACAGTGTCAGATTGCTGCTCAACTAGCAGTTTTGCAGTCATTAGGAATTTCTTGTGTTTGGGGTTGTGTAGTATGGTTCTAGCATATAGGTGGGTGAGTGCTTTCATTCATGCAGATCTCGCCACTGGCTATGGTGCTTTGGCTTTGGGTGGACAAAGAAGCTTGTTGGTCTGAAGCTGCTAAACTAGCATCTTTGAGGCTTCAGTACAACATATTTTACCACAGGGAGTGGTGCTTGTGCATACTCTAAAATATTGCAGATTACTGTACAAGACTGCAGCGGATGACAGCAGGTCACTGTGCTGCACATGTCAAAGGCTGACACATATGAATGCAGATGCAAGTGAACTGCCAGTCAAGATAGTTTTAATAAAATGGTGTTCTCTTTAGGTAAGGGGCTACCTCAGAGATGAGATTTGCTGGTAAAGCAGGAATTGTTGAGAGACAACATCCCATGTATAGGCTAATTACAGAGGGTGAAATAAAAAAATATATAGTAATAATATGTGCAGCATAAATGGTAACTGAGTATGAGGTGAAGGAATGATGCAGCAGTGCAAGGATTTGGTGTTTCCAGGTAGTGGGCTGGTTGTCCTTCAGTAGTTAAGGGGGGGGGGGGTACAAGGCAGAAGTGGGGATGTGTTAATATGCTGGTTATTAATCTTTGTTATAACTTATCTTACAGAAGGAGGTGACTTCATTCAAGGAATGCAAGACTGGCATTGTAGTTCAGGCTGAAGGTTGTGGAGAGGCCACTAGAAGCAGCCCCATCCAGTGCGATAGGATACCAGATGAGAGGTCATAGGAAGCAGAAAGAGATGGATCAACAGCCATCTGGAGAGAGAAGGAAGTGGGCCAGACAAGGAAAGAGAGTGGCAGAGGCAGCAAGTGCTGAAACAATTTTGTTGGAACCCCAAATGATCATAGGTAATGTGGGGATTGTAGAATGTAAGTTATCAGATAATGTCACTGGGCTAGAGGGGGTACAGTAGCTGTGAATTAGTATGGAGGCACAGGATCATAGTTGATTGCAGGATTTATTATGTTTTAAAGAGCAGGTTTAAGATGTGAGGAGTTGGGGGGGGGTCTTAGGGGTGATGAGGCACACACATTTTGGAACCATTGAGTGACAGGTTTAGATATCAAGAGGCCCCATTGTTGGGAGGAAGTGAAGATGAGTTAGATGCTAGGCCAGATGAGTGGTCATTTTTAATGGGTGGGTCTGGGTTTTTTATTACATTGCATATTGCATTGTCAGTTGAATAAAAGATTTGGAAAGGAGATTATGTGGATGTATTTGATTTGAATGATGTTGATGGAGTGCAGAGGTTAGGTGAGACAGAAATGCCACCAACAAAGGACCTTTTGTCAGCATTAGTGTGATAACTGGATTCTTGGTTTTAAGTATTATCTGGAGTTAATATTGGAGAAGAACCCCTTCGCAGACCCTGCCTATTTGGGAAGCTCAATGTTTGCATGCAGTTTGTGCATGCTTGTGGTATGATCAGTGGTTCTGGAAGTGGAAAGCTGTTGAAAAGTCCTTACACTGAGATGTCAGACAGGAAGATATTTGGTTGGCACCCATGTTAGAAAGTGCAGGGAATCAAGCAAGATATGGCAAGGAGTCAAATGATAGTACAGGGATGTGTTGGTCTTTTAACTGGGTTAAATGTGTTTGGCCTGTTTATCTTTTTGCACATCTCTGTTCCACCTGTGGCGGGATGCATGCCACTCAAAAATATTGTCATAAGGAGGGAGGTATAGGCCAATCAGTGACCACGTCCCATGATATAGGTGGTCAGGTAGGCCCAGGACAGCTCAATTTGTGAGGGAGCGGACATTTTTGAGGTCGAAGGGGAACAGTTTCCTTTCAAGGAATGGTAATGAAGTCAGTGTTCTCACTGCCCAATTAAAGTAGCAATATTGGTGCTATTGCTAAGGGTTTTCCAAATCTAGTGTTGGCAGTGGAGGTAATACATGGCTTTAAGGAAGGTTTTTCAATTAAATCCACAGTTGAGGGGAGTAATAGAGTTAAAAAGAATCTGAGAGCCACTCAAGGAAGGAGGGGATGGTTCAGGCATTGGTAGATAAAAAAGTGACAGTGGGGTGGATCTTAGGCCCATGTGAAGAACCACCTTTTACACATTATCAGGTGTCACCAGTGAGTTTTGTGCCCAAAAAAGAAACCAGGTAAATTTTGGCTGATTCACCACTTATCATTCTCTAAAGGGGAGTTAATAATCACATTGTCAGGGTCAATGCACAAGTGCATTATGTATCACTGGGTGATGCATTTAGGATTATTAAGTATTTCCAGGAACTCTGGTTAATGAAGCTGGATGTGGAGGTGTCTTTTCACCTTTTTCAGGTCAGTCCAGATGAATGGCCATTGTTGGTATGTTTGTTAATGGTAAGGTTTATTTTGATAAGCCAATGCCCAAAGGTTGTGCAGTTCTACACTTGAGAGGTTTAGTTTGGTTCTGCAGTAGATATGGCTGTATAGGTGGGGGAGCAAAGGGCAGTGCACTATTTAGATGATTTTTTTTTTTGACTGTGAGCCCTTGAAGCTTTGGGGGGAATTACAGGTATATGTGATTAATTGGGCATACCATTAATGGCTGACAAATTGGAAGGTCTGAGTAAAGCTTTCATGTTTTTGAGCTTAACGTTGGACGTTATGCAAGGTTTATTTTGTTTATCTCAAGATAAGTTGTCAAGGTTACATTATAAGATTGGGCGGGTACAAATGAAGGAAAAGGTTAGGCTTAAGGAAATGATGGAGTTGTTAGGATCATTGAATTTGAGTTGTAGGGCCATTGTTCCAGTGTGAATATTTTGTAGGTCAGTTACCAACCTGTTAAATGGTGGCAGGAGTAAGCATCACTAGGTGAGTTATGAAGGGGCCAAGGAAGACTTGAGTTTATGGTCAGTTTTTCTGGACAGTTTCAATGATGTGGCATTTTGACAAAAGGACAGGGTGGCACATGATGACTAAAGGTTGTTTATGGATGGGAGCTTATTTTGATGGGCGGTGGTTTGCAGTCAGCTGGCCAGAAGACTGGAAGAATAATGGGGGAAGGTCATGGCATTTTTGGAGATTATGCCCATTTAGGCTGCAGCAGTTGTATGGAAGACAAAGCTGAGTAACAGGAGGGTGATATTTTTCTCTGATAACAAAGTGGTGGTGCAGATGTTGTCTAAGAAAACTAATGTGCCACCTTTGGCCTTGTTGGTTTTGCAGAGTTTACTAACTAACTTTACTTTTTCAGCATGGCATGTAGCAGGTAGGGTCCACCATATTACTGACAGCGTCTCTCAGTTTCAGTTTTCCAGGTTTCAGTTCCTGGCTCCAAAGGCAGGAGAAACACCTGTAGTGTTCCCAAAGGAGGTTTGAAACATTGGAACCCCATCATTGGATGGATGATTCAGCATTCTTTGGCTAGGTCAACTTGGAAGACTTATAGGTTCATAGGTTGGTACTAGGCTATCGTCTGTAGGGCCTATACATGCCAAGCCATAACAATTCCCTGGATATTTCTTCCCACAATATTTACTTTCCTGGACCCCTGTCTAGCAGGGCGACTGACATGATCCCTGGGGTGAATTTCGTATCTCCCATCCAATCATCAAGGTTCCTTTTGAAGAGGCCCAAGGAGGGACTCTGCTTGACATGTATGGGCAGTCTATTCCAGAGTATGGGGAGTCTCTGGGGCAGAAAACTATCCCTCCAGCATGTTTGGTTCATTGTGATGACAAGATTTAGTTCCCTGGAGCGTGTGTCTCTGAAGGACTGGGATTTCTTTAAGTGGAGCATGTCCAACAGCTCAGAGTAAGATATCTGCAACAGCTGAAAAGGCTGTAGAAATACCTCACTAAAGGAATCACAGGCGTAAAGCAGTTGCCATATGCTGACCGTCTAAAAATACTCCAGCTATACTCTGTCTTACCCACATCTTTATCATTTATGGGTCACTTGCCATCAGAAGACATAAGCTGGTCATTAGATTTGGTGATGCTATATACTGTGCATAGGTGGTGTTTGGGGGGAGGGTTCACTTGTCGGCCATTAGTGCTGTTGCTAGATTGGCAGGTTTGGAGGATGTGATGCAGGACTGGATGGTGTCAAGAATGTTGAAAGGTTCAGAAAGGATGTGAGGTAAGAAGGAAGATGGCTGCTTTCCCATGACTAAGCATGCTCTGTGCGTGTTGCTGAAGGGTCTATGTAGGATGTCAAAGAACTCCTGTTATGTTCCCATTTTCCCTTTAATTCTCTTGAGGTTAGCGGAGGTACATTGTCTCCCATCTTTGTCAGACCAAAAGTGAGTGGAAGGGTGTAACACTGCTTATGTTCATTTGAGGGTGAGTGGTCTACACTGCCTGCATTGTTAAATGTTATTTGGTGTTTTTTATCAATATAATTCATGTTTTGATTTACTGTCTTATCATCTGTATGTGTGAAGTTTGGTCAATAAACTGTTCGCATTGGCATAACTAGTGATATTGGTCTCAGGTGGACTTGGAAAAGAAAGATGACAATTCTTTTTAAATGAAGACGAGATGGCAAGAACTGAAAACAGGAAGGGTAAACAAGTGTGCTATAAAGCATAAACACTGATGGAAGTAAGGCTAAAATTATTTGGTACAAACCATAGTAAAGAAAAAGTACATTCAGACAAGCAGGAAAAGAACTTAATGGAAAAATAGTAAGATGGTGGGTGAAACAGTAAGAAGAACTAAGTATGAATAAATTTACTGTTTTATAAGGTGAAGGTAATTTATTTTAGCTACCACTGATTCTTTTCTTAACAGGGCAGAAATACTACCTTTGTGCGATGCTGCAAGAAAAAATGTATCAGGTTGAGATTTGAAGTCTGTGGTATGACCATATGGCAATTGGCAGTAAAATGTGACTTCTGTTACTTTGTGTATGCCTCCTGGTCGTAGTCATGTTGGAAAGAGTATGCTTTAAGAACTTAGTTTTTGGCACAGAACAGTTCTGGATTCTGAATTGCTTTTGTTACAAAGGTGGAGATATATAAGGAAATATTTGAAGAAAATTTAGAGATCTTTCTTAATTTTTTTTAGTAAGTAAAAAATCTAAACAACAAAAGAAAGCAGTAGACAAAGCCAACAAGTTTCAATGAAATGGGTGGAGAATGGTGGCATAAAATGAAAAGACATGACCCAGGAAAAGTAGTAGGTATATCAAAGAGAGCAAAACAGAAAAGTATCCTGTGTGTAAAAAGTGTTCTGTAAATATTAGAGGTTGGAAGATGTGAAAAGCAAAGTGGTTATAGGCTTCCCTAACAATGGTCACATGACAAGAGAATGAGGTTGTAATTTGTTCATCCCATTGGGCTGAGTTGCTGTTAACCGAGTTCCATGTCTAAGAGAGAAACACTGCTGGTGTTCTTTCTATTATAGTGCAGATAAAGATTCACTGGGAGGTTTGTGGGTTTTTTTCTTTGTTTGTGGTTAAGAGACCATGGAATTACCATATATAAATAAAAGGCTGAGGGAAGTGCAAGGGGGTCTTGTTCCCCTGTTTCTCTCATCCAGATGAAGCTATGACCAGTTATCTGACTGCAGCTTCATTTGGATATTACTTTTTTTATTTGTAGTAGAACTGTTGTTATGTATAATCAAATAATGCAGAAACATTTCTGAAAGTATAGCCAAACACAGGGAAAGGTGAAATGAGAGAAATGAAAAAATAATTAACAAACCTATGACTTCCTGGTTTTATGGAAATGGTAAAATGGTAGAAATATATGGAATAAATAGAAATAAAATGCATAAAACAGGAGTGGATAATATGTTGGAGAAAAAATAATGCATTGAAGTAAGTTTTTTTAGTTTATTATATGAATGCATACCAGAAAAAAAATCTGAGGGAATAGCTAAAATATGGAATTATGAATGGTTGAAACATATATATAGTATGAAATGTTGTATAAAATAAAATTCACATTAATGAATTTATAAAAGAAAATGGAGACTCACATGAAGCATTATAAAATGCTACATACAGCATAAAAGGTATTTATTTTGTTTACATGAACGAAATATCATATAAGATGTATTAGCAGGGAACAAAAACAGTTTAGTATACTGATGTGAAACAGAAAAGAGATAACATGCAATGGATTAATGCACCACGGGATGTAAATTAAATTCAGAAGAGAGGAAGGTCTTTTTTGTATTAGAAAACTTTTTGTTTTTTGTAGAAATATTTGCAATATTCAGAATATTAAATGAATGTTTCATTATGTGTCTACATTTTGCTGATCTCTGGATGCTCCATCTTTTGCACGTGACAACCATCAATATCTCAGTTAAATGGCACTACAGTTTATCATCTCATCCCAAAGAGGGCACCACAGGCATGCAGCATCTCTACCGCACCTCCAGTAATGGAATAGGAGGGGAGATATGTTTGTTTTAAACATACTAATGATTGCATTCTTATACGTACTTGCACTTAAACACTGATACTGTTACACGAGGGATTTCTCTTTTCCTTGAAACATAGTGATGGAGTTGGAATATATAGGCAGTGACAATGTAGGGTGCAAGGCACTATGTTGTAGCATATACGGGGTTTGCTCCCCTCCAAAAATAACTTTTAGTAATATTTCCCATGCTGATTGCTGTTCATGGTGCAGTGTTTGCAATGTTTTGCAACTGCACTTATGAGCGTTAATCATTAAACAGAGTTTCGTTAAAGTGCTGAACAGAATATCACACAGTTGGTGTGGAGAATTGGGAAGTACAATTTTCCAAATATCAAAAGCAAATATGCTACATAAACAGCCAATAACACTGATTGTTGACGTACAGTTTATCCAGCACATTCATTCCCTTTGTCCATTCCTTTATAACTTGAGACATTCCATTCTGCATGATAACTTTTAAATTCAGCTCCATTTCCAGCTCCTTCTTAAAAGTTTCATTTGTAGTTTACACACATGCACACACACACACATGAATAGCAAATCACTGACAAAAATTCAGTGAAAACTCATTTCACTGAAATTACATTTCTCTGAATCATACTTCCTAGAACACTGTAGATGTCTGTAGACTGTCACTGTTGGTGTAGTTTGCATTTATGCACCAGTGTGTAATTTTTTTCCTCTTTTCTGTGTGGTTGCATGACATCATGATGGCAACCTTTCATCAGATGATTCAAGAATGACATCTAAAGAGACTGAATTTGAAAATTTTGGTGTAAATTTATATTGCACTGTTTTAGATTCTAATCCTATTTCTGTTGTAAAGAAGGTTTCCATTTTGTTCCACCATTTTATGTCTGAATTGCAGAAACTTTGGATATTTAATTTTTTTGTTAAAGGGTTGACATAACAGTTAAGGTCTTCACCTCATAGGTACAAGGTACAAGGTTTAATTCTGATCCCTGGTTACTGTCTAGACTTGTAATAGTCTGCAGACTGATAGCCTAGTATTTATCCTTTTCACAGCAGATAATCATCCACTAATAATTAAAAATAAATAAATAAAAATAGGAGTTGTGTATTACTATGAGTTTACATTAAAATTTTAGAATTCTGGACAATTCAGTTATTTTTATTTACATTTGATTATAGTCATTTTATATTATAATTATTTTATAATGTTGAGAATAAAGATATTATGTTCACATTTACTAATTCAGCCTTAGAACCCCTTACCATCCTACAGTAATGTTATTTGAGCAGTCTGTATTGAATAGGCTACATAGAGACCAAACCAATATTTTCTAAAACTATACACACAGTTTAAATACTAGTTTGGAATAAAAACATTATACCATTTAAGTGTATTTAGTTGTTAGTATAACAGATAATAGTGGGGACGTGGTTATCTGAAATCATAAAGATTATGACCAGGAGGTAAACACATGGTAACAGAATTCACATTTTTACTGCCAGTTGCCATAAGATCATACCACAGAATTCAAATCTGAACTTGATAAATCTTATCTTGCTGCATCTCACAAAGGTAGTATTTCTGCCCTAATAAGAAAAGAAACAATACTGACTGATCTCAAATGTCAGAGATTTTACCTGTTGCCTAAGATCCACAAATCCATTTCACCATCCCCCCCAGGTGAGTAGTTGTCTCAATTTGGGGCTCTTTGACTAAAACCCTATCTTATCTATCTTTCTTGAACAACACCTTAAACCTGTCATTTGTCACATTTGGGATACCACCCAGTGTTTACAGTTAATGTTTGAAGAGCAAAAATACAGGATGTGAGTATGGCCTTCGAATGCCTTAACATAAGGAAGTATGGGCCAGTCTTATTCATGTTGGTTCATAGGTTCATAGGTATGTACTAGGCAACTGGCCCTGGGGCCTTTACAAGCCTAGCCCATAGAAGTGACCTGGCATTGTGCTGCCAATCGTTAGTTCCCAGTGCCTCTATCAAGTAGAGCCACCAGAGTGATCCCCAGGGTGAACTTTCTATTTCCCATCCACTCATCAAGATTTCTCTTGAAGAAGGCTACTGAGGTGCTCTGCTTGACATGTATGGGAAGTCTATTCCAGAGCATGGGTAGTCTCTGGGTTATGAACCTGTCCCTCCAGCATGTTCTGTTGATTGTGGTAATGAGGTTGAGGTCTCTGGAGCGTGTGGTGCAGAGGGAATGGGATTTCTTTAGATGTAGCATTTCTAACAGAGCTGGGTCAGACATGGCCTTGTAAGTCAAGCAGAGGTCGACTCTTAGTAGACGATATGAGACAGAGAATAGCTGGAGTTTTTTTGAGTCTGTCTGTCCATGTAGGGCATGTGTTTAAGGCTTGGGATCCTCTCCATGAGGTACTTTTGTGGCCTCTCCAGTTGTTGCAGGTGTCTAGTGAGGTATATGCCAAATGGGGCATTATACTTTATGATTGGCCTAATGAATGAAGAGTGGAGAGAAATTATGACCTCTTTCTTCCTGGATGCAAAACCCTTGGTAATGAGATGTGCCACATAGAAGGACTTTCTGACCACAGTGGCAATGTGGTGGTCGAAGGAGAGTTTGCTGTCAACCTGTGTCCACAGATCTCTTATAATGCCTTCATTGTTAAGTGGGTTCCCATTGATCTGGTAATTAGTGAGAACTGAGTTTTTCCCAAAGGGGATGACGATGCATTTTTTGGCATTAAGCTTAAGGCCATGGTTTCAACACCAGTTATTGGTCTCAGTGAGGCCTTTCTGTAGGATGTCTGCATCTCTTGGGGAGTTAATAATGGCTCCTAGCTTGCAGTTGTCTGTGAATTTGGTCAGCCAGAGTCCCTCCCTGTTGGCCTGGACTTCCGAGAAGTAGATGCAAAACAGGAGATGACCCAGGACCGATCCCTGTGGAACTCCACTCATGACTGGTCAGCAGTCTAACTTGTAATCTGCTCCTTTCACATTGTGGGTTCTATCTGTGAGCCAATTTGCAACCCACCTAATGATATAGGGGTTGATGCCTAATTTGCTGAGTTTGTCAATAATTCCTGAGTGAGGAAAGGTATCAAAGACCTTGGCCAGATCGAGGTAGGCTGTATGAACTGCCTTACTTTCATCCACTGCTATAGTGACTGACTCAAAGAAGTCAACCAGGCTGAGCAGGCATGATCTACCTTTCACAAAACCAAATTGCTTGGGATCTAGAGTTTGGAGATTCCCTAAATCCTTGTTAATTAGGTCCATGATGATGTGCTCCATAGCCTTACATATCAGACTCATCAGGCTAATGGGGTGATAATTTCCAGGGTCTGTAGTTGCTCCTCCTTTATGGGGAGGGATGACTGTAGCAGGGCGCCATTCAGTAGGGACAAAGCCTGAGGTGAGGCTGTGAGTGAACAGAGCACGCAGATGTGGTGCCAGTTCACTTTGTAATTCATGTAGAACACAGCCAGGGATACTGTCGGGTCCCATCAAAGCTGTATTCTTGGCCTTAGACAATGCAGCTTTAACCTGTGCTGCAGTAATGCAGGGTGCCTGACATTCGTCCGGTATTGAGATTGGTCCTTTGGGGGGGTATAAAGTTGGCACTGAATCTGTCGGCCAGTATGTTGGCAATATCTGTTGGCTCAGTATAGGAGGTACCATTGTGCAGTAGCTCAGAGCAAATCTGGGTATTGCCATGGATATTCTTGATATAACTATAGAAGACTTTGTGGTTGTTTTTGTGTCTGCCACAATTCTGCCTTCCAGCTATGGATGTTTTGATGAGGGATCTCAACTTTTTTTTTTTTGAGGCTAATAAGGGAATTTTTCCAGTCTTGGGACTTCACCTTTTTCTGCAAAAGTTTCTTCCTTCTGTTGTAGAGTTTATTAATGGCAGGGGACCGCCAGACTGGCTTCCTTTTTTTTGGAGGAGAGCATATTGGTTCTGTTGGGCATGGCTAGTTCTATGCATTTATGTACATGTTCGTAGAGTGCATTGATGTATGATATGGCAGTCATGCATCTATTTTCCATTGGCATGGGTGCCATGAAGTTAGCCACCTCTGTTTTTAGGAGTCCAAAGTCAGCTTTGGAGAAGTGTTTCATGGTAGACACCTTTACAGGGGGTGTGGGTGAGATGTGGATTTCCATGGGGATTAGTTTGTGGTCGGATCTAACCAGGGAGGAATTGACTATTGGTGTAGAGCAATGGTTGCCCATGTTAGTAATAACCAGGTCAAGGATGTTGCTTCCTCTAGTGGGGGTAAGAACGAGCTGGTCCAGGGCATTGGAACTCATGAACTCCAGGAAGCATTGGGCCGGTGCATTGGTGCATGAGTAGTTTTCCCAGCTGATGGAGGGGTAGTTGAAGTCGCCTAGTATGAGAGTGTTGGGTCGGATCTTAATAGTTTCCAGGGTGCTTAGGAATGTGGAGTGAGAGTCTTGGGACATGGTTGGGGACCTATAGCAGGCTAAAACCTGAATCACCATCTTACCCAATGTTAGTTGTACCTGGAGTATCTCAGATGCGTTATGCTGGGCTACTAGTCTGGAGGTGTGCATATCCTTTATGAATATGGAGACACCACCGCCTTTGGAGTTTCGCTCCATGTTCTGGGACCGAAAGGTGTGGAATGAGTTATAGCCTGATAGTGCAGGGGTGCTTTCTGCAGCTTTAAACCAGGTCTCTGTTACAGCACAAATGTCGATGTTCTCCATTTTGAGGAGTGCTTTGAGCGACTGCATCTTGAGATTTAGACTTCTAGCATTGAGCAGCATGACCCTCAGATTGCATTTACTTATAGCTGTTACTGTGGTAATTTAGTCTTTGGAACACCACCTAAAAAAGGCACTATAGGGGTGGCAACAGCCTTAGCTAGTACCCGGAAGCCCAGGGGTGACAGCAGGCCATCTCTGGCAAAGCATCAAGGTCTGTCAATCATGTCATCCCAAGCAGACAGATACTGGATCCCCTTAGAATGACACCAGAAATTTATCCAGTTGTTGAAGTCAATCATTTTCTGTTTGTACTGTGGTATCATTCTGGGTGATGGTAGGATGCTGCTCAGGGCTAGGGTCATACCTACCTGGTCACATAATCTGAGAGCACCACCATGTCTCTTTTCATGTAGTCCAGGGAGGTGCATCTCAGGTCATTCACACCCACATGGACAATGACAGAGTCATACTTTACTTGTTGTTGAGAGACCTGAGTGCATGCGTTATGTGTCAGATTCTGGCATCTGATAGACAGCCGACTGTTACCTTCTCCTTATTCAACCTAGTGAGTGGGACATCAGTGTGCCTCACTACTGAGTCACCTATGATTATTGCATTGGGCAAGCTGTTTTGCCTTAGGAGCTTAGGTTGAGGGGCACACTGTGTAGGTGAGCTATGTGTCTTGTGGTTTGTGCCATCAAGGACTCTCTAACTGTTGGTAGGGAACTTACAACCTTCTTAAATTGCATTGCTTGAACAGGTGTTAGGATGCATTTTTCACAAATCACATATAGAAAGGAGAATCATTGCAATGTGAATGTAAAGACTTTTGTGGGTAAATACCTACATGAAAAATGTCCCATTTTAAAAACTGGAAATGTGCAGAGCATCAAAGTTTAATTTTGGCACACGTATTTAGAGAGGATATGTGCCCTTGTCAAGACAAGGGAAGATACTTTTTTTCAACAAATACATTGCAATATTTCAACAAGACAGGCTTTTTGCCATATCAGAAAGTTAACAGTTCACAGATAACAACGTTTAGTTGTCAATGCTAAGATCATTAGTAATAAAGTTTTTTTTTATTGTAAAAGTTGCTATATTCCCAAAAGATTGAAGTTGTTATTGCTTGTAAAACATGGTTAAAGAATGATGACTGGATACCAGTTCCGTCAGGGTAGAAAGGGTTTTACTCTAACAGACATTCTTGAAAAAAAAAAATCAGATGGAAGTGTTACGATAGGCATTGAGATTGTTATGAGACCTGTGGTTATTACATGTCCAATGATAATTCCACTACTGCGGATTGTGTAGCTATGACAATAAAGACAAGCATGGAGAAGATAATTGTTGGCATGTATAGACCTCCAAAGTCAGGAGCTGATGACCTAGACAAAATTCAAACATCTCTCTCAATAAACACACTAGGGAAAAATAATAGTGGCTGGGGACTTACATTTAAAAGAAACAAATTGGAATAACACTGATTCAACAACATTAACAAGGAAAGTATTTACAATGTATGTTCAGGAGCAACAATCGCTTCATATTTTAAAACAACCTGCAAGGGAATTGAACATACTGTATATTGTTGGTGTTCCTAAGGAAATAACTGTTACCTCTTATCAACTTTTTCCACCATTAATGTGTAGTGATCATGAGATAATAAAGGTTAAATTATTGTTAGAAAATACTGCCAAAACAAAATCTAAACCAATGTACAGACGATTAATAACAGACTATATGGAACAAGCCAGTTAGTATACAAAACTAATTGGAGTGATGTATTCAGTGGAAAAACTTCAGAAGGAATGGGACACGTTTTGAAAGAGAAATTATCTGAATGCAAATAATCTAAAATTTATTTAACATCAGGATCTAAGCACACATTATCAAGAGAATATATTTCCATAAGAACTAGATACATAATAAAAATGATAGACAAAAAATAAAATATAAGAAATGGAACAAAATGAACTGGCACCTCATCTAAGTGTCATGTTTAATCATAGCCTCACCTCAGGCTTCCTGCCCAATGATTGGTGCACAGCTACAGTTATCCCACTCCACAAGGGGGGATCCACCTTGGATTCTGGGAACTACCGTCCCATCAGTCTGATGAGCCTGATCTGCAAGGGCATGGAACGCATTATCATGGAACTTATAAACAAAGACATTGGCAACCTTCAAACCCTGGACCCCACCCAGTTTGGGTTCATGAAGGGCCGCTCTTGTCTTCTGAACCTGATTGACTTCTTCGAATCAGTCTCCAGAGCTGTGGACAAGAGTAAGGCAGTCCACAAAGCCTATCTGGACCTTGCCAAGGCCTTCGACACCATCCCCCACTCTGGAATCATAGATAAACTTACTAAGCTGGGCATAAATCCTTACGTCACTCGATGGGTTGCCAACTGGCTTACTGAGAGAACCCAGACTGTAAAAGTAGCCGACTCCAAATCCAGCTCCAGACAAGTGACAAGTGGAGTACCTCAGGGTTCAGTTCTGGGACCGCTCTTGTTTGGCATCTACTTCTCTGAAGTACAGGCCAACACTAAGGGACTCTGGCTAGCAAAGTTCGCAGATGACTGCAAACTGGGAGCCATTATTGAATCCTCAAATTATGTGGATATTCTACAAAAGGGCCTTACAGAAACAAATGCTTGGCGTCAGAGCCATGGGCTTAAGATTAATGCCAAAAAATGTATAGTTATCCCCTTTGAGAAAAACCATGTACCCATGAATTATCACATAGGTGGTAGTACACTAAACACCGAAAGTGTGATGAGAGACTTAGGGACACAGGTGGACAGTAGTCTCACCTTCGATAAACCCATCGCCACAACAGTCAGGAAATCCTTCTATGTGGCACACCTCATCAATAAGGGCTTTTCATCCAGAAAAAAGGAGGTCATTGTCCGACTGTACTCATCCCTCATTAGACCCATTATAAAGTTTAATGCCCCATTTGGTATGTACCTCACAAGACATCTGCAACAGCAGGAAAGGCTGCAGAAATACCTCACTAAAAGAATCACAGGCCTAAAGCAGATGCCATATGCTGACCATCTAAAAAAACTCCAGCTATACTCTGTGGCACATCATCTACTCAGAGGCGATCTCTGCTTAACATACAAGGCCATGTCAAATCCTGAGCTGTTGGACATGCTCCACTTAAAGAAATCCCAGTCC
This sequence comes from Protopterus annectens, assembly GCF_019279795.1. Lineage (NCBI taxonomy): Eukaryota > Metazoa > Chordata > Ceratodontiformes > Protopteridae > Protopterus > Protopterus annectens. The sequence goes on from NC_056745.1 coordinate 506,686,603, forward strand.
CTCAGACCCACATGCTCCAGGGATCTAAACCTTGTCATCACAATGAACAAAACATGCTGGAGGGATAGGTTCCTGACCCAGAGCTCCACATACTAGAATAGACTGCCCATACATGTCAAGCAGAGCGCCTCCTTGGCCCTCTTCAAAAGAAACCTTGATGATTGGATGGGAGATAGGAAAGTCACCCCGGAGATCATGTCAGTTGCCCTGCTAGACAGGGTTCCAGGGAAGTAAATATTGTGGGAAGAAATACCCAGGGAATTGTTATGGCTAGGCTTGTATAGGACCTAGGGCTGATAACCTAGTACCAACCTATGAACCTATGTGCATATAATGAATTTGATACTGGACAAACATTGTGCACTTGGAAACAATACATATTTTATTACATTTAATGATTTATGTCATCTTAGGGACTGTGGTACCCTATTTAAGCAAATTGCAATATACCATAATGCTCATTTTACTATTACTGAGAAGGACAAGGTAAGAATAAACAAGTACATACCAGTCTGCTCAGCACTAAGTTTTAAACAGAAAATACAATGTATATATCATCCAACTAGCACAATCACCAGTTTTTATAACATTCATTTCACTATACATTTTCTTGTTTGGAATAATGTTGGATACTTGAATTTTTGCACCAATAATTTTTGAGGATGTTTTCTCATGTACATAACTATTTTAAATATGTCTTATATGATAGTTCTTTACTGAATTGAAATTTTTGCAGATTTATTTTATTTTGGAAGCAATTTTGTGTATCTCTACGAGATGATGATGTTTCATTATTTTTGTTACACTGCTATTTCTGCTGTGGTTTATATTTAGTATTATTTTCTTGATTCTAAATGTAATAGTTGATATATTATCAAGTATTATGGTCTGTATTTGTAATAGCATTAGCTTGACATTTCAGATCATTTCTTTGTTGAACACTTTTTTTTTCAAACAGTCCTGTTTAAACAGTCATGTTGTCCAGCTGACCTAACCATAATTTTAATATAAATAGAAACAAAATTTGAATGTTTTAATTATGCACTAACCGCTTAATTTTACATGTGGTGACAGGCAAACTAAAGAAGGAGTTTCATTTATTGTAGTACTGGATTCTTACTTTGTTTGTATGTATTCTGAAATGTTCATGCCCTCCTGGATGTCCATTCACCCCCCCCCCCGGCATTTTGCTTTTATATGCATATATTTCATCGCTGATATACAACTTATACAGTAACCTCCTTAGAATGAATAGACACACCCTATACATTTACATGGGCTATAAAATGTTATTTACTAACATTCAGAAATACCCACTAACTGGGGGGGCGTGGCCAAAATGAGCATCAGATAGCAGCAGATTTCTTTGCTCCACCGAGAAAATCTTTTGTGACAGAAAATTATAAATTGTAAGTTATACTAGAAAGTTTATTTATATAGTAATAGTGTCCTGATATCTAAAACTAGGATAATATAAAAAAAATATTGCGTTTGTCAAATGTTCCTGTCACAAAGCTCTGTGGGAAATCTCTACACATCACAACTTCTCAGAATGAGCTTTTCTAAAGGCTACAACCAAGATACCATCTTCAGAAAGGAATTTCAATCTTTGATATCCAATATACAGGACTTGACAACTAAGATGGTCAAAACTGACAGAAAAATTGACAACTTCAAAGAAAAATGCACCAAGCAAATGGAACTTATTACATGAAGATTTGCAACAACAAAAAGCTCAAATAAATGGAATAGAGGAAGCACTTAATGACATTGACAGCAGAATGCAGAAAGGTGAAAATAACATTGAATTCCTTCTCAAACAAAATACACTCCTGCAAAATAAACTGGATGATCTAATAGGTCCCGAAGAAATAACCTAAGAATCTTTTGTCTGCCTAAAAATATCGAAGGAAATATTATGGTAAGCTTTCTAACTACATGGTTACCTACAATACTAGATTTACCAGAAGTATTTTTTTTCCTGTAGTATAGAAAGAGCTCATAGAGCTCTATCTTCCTCTAATGTGAATAAAAAGACACCTAAATCAGTCATAGTAAGATTTCTCTCTTCATATGATAAAGACGACATGGGCAAAAGCCCCTATTAAAGTTAATGAAGCTGTCATTAGATTTGATAATTCCAAGATATGCCATATCTATAAAGCAAACCCATATATAAATAAACAATATATATTAATGCATGACAAAGGGAAACCCAAAAATAATAGAGAAAATTTGAATGACCTTGAAATTAATTGAATACATATTTAATTTGTTAATTATCTAAAATGGTAATCCTAAAAGGTATATCTATTAACATTAATGGCTTAAATAACCAATGTAAAAGAGGAAACTTGTTTAGATACTTGCAATTACACAATTCTACTATAATTTTCTTAAGGAAACATCTTTTGAAAAAAGATATATCCAAAATTGACACAAATAAGTTTAGTATTTTATCTAGTTCTGAAAACTTACAGAAAAAAAAGGTGTAGCCATTCTATGGAACAAAACATTATCCATTCCTAAAATAATAAATACATATCAAGATGACAAAAGGATGCTGTATTTGGTTGTAGTGGAAATAAACAATAAAATCTTTACCTTGGTTAATGCTTATTGGATACCAGGCATAGTAATAAACACTGTTAAATAACACTTGAATCAAATTATTCTCTTTGCTAAAGAAAATATTATAATGGCAGGTGATTTCAATGCATTTTAAATGAAAATGAAACCAGTATTAAGAGCAAAAGAAAGATATCATCTCAAGCCAAACATCTAATAGACTTTATGAATTAATTCCACCTAAATTATGTAAATAATCAAGCAGATTCCAAATCATTGCCCTTTTCTTTCTACTCTAACAGACATGGTTCCTATTCTAAAATAGATAGAGTTTTTATATCCAGTCAATTAACTAATGATATAACTAAATCTGTGATTATATCCTGTCCAATATCTGACCACAGTCCCATAACATTTTAATTAAATATCAACTCTGTATTCAATATACAGGTCAGAAGAATACCAGCATATATTACTCAACTAGTAAAATTTAAGGAGTTCATAATAAATGAAACAAAAATTATAGAAATAAACAATACATCAGATACATCACAGATATATGTTTGGGATGCCCTTAAAGCTTATCTATATGGGAAAATAATCAAATGGTATAATAACAAAAGAAAATCTTGGGATAAAAATTTGCAGGAGTTACAAGATAAATTAGATAATCTCAAACTTAAACAAAAAGATAACATAAATAATGATATAAAAGAGAAAAGTACAATATGAAATAATAAACATTTAGAAATTCTTAGTCTCAAAACCATAATAGGTTTAGAAAAACAAAAATTTCTTGCATTCTCAAATAACCCCAGATACTTAAATAGACTTAAAAACAAAACCATAAGACTCAGCAGACAAAATCATATTAAAGAAATATATTCTCTAAAGAGAAATAGAAAGGTACATAGCATACAAGATATATTGGAAGAATTTATAGAGTATTTTCGCCAAATTAATAATAATGAAGTCACTATGGAATCAGACGAAAATATAAAAAGATTTATAAATAAATACACTAATAAAAATCTTAGCAAACAGCAAGCAGAACTAATAGACAAAAATATCTCATATACAGACATTCAGACACAAATTAACAAACTTAAACTAAATAAAGCTCTAGGTAACGATGGAATCATACCGGAAATATAGAAAATCATGCTCAGAGAAGCTTTAATATTACTACAAAAAGTGTTTTCAACATCTCAGACTAAGACTATTTGTCCTCCGTCCTCCCTCATGGAAATACACATTTATAGCCGCTATAGTTAAACCAAATAAAGATTCAACAAAATTCTCCTCTTATAGACCCATATCCCTATTGAATGTAGATTACAAAATGTGTATGAATATATATACAGGCAGATTGAAGAAATCCTCCCAAACCTAATTGATGATGACCAAACTGGTTTTATAATAAATAGAAATACATTTGATAACAAAAAAAGAACACTTGCATTAATAGATTACTCAAATAAGAAAAAAAGACAATCTTAATTAGTCTAGAGATAACTTCTGCATTTGATTTGGTGAACTGGGATTATTTATTTATATTACTATTATCTAAATTTCTCAGAGAACTTTATAAACTTAATAACAGATCTGTATAAATGCACGCAAGGATATATAAAAATAGGCTCTTATATCTCACAAAACATTCAAATATTAAAAGGAATCAAACAAGGTTGTCCTCTTTACCCATTATTATTTACCTTAATAATGGAACCATGGGTTAACACAATCAGAATAAAGACATAAAAGGATTCAATATAAATACAGAAATAACATCTAAGATTTGACTCTTCATGGATGATGTTCTTATCACACTAAATGGAAATATATCATCAATTTCTGCTTTATTTACCGCCATGGATAACTTTCAAAAAATATCAGGCCTGACTTTTGATAATGAAAAGACAAAGATACTTCCCATCTATTTTAATAAGAAAAAACTAGGAAAAGAATACCATAAATATTTCCCTGATTCAGATCAGTTTACATACCTGGGAATAACATTAATCAAAGATATCAAAAATATACTACTGAGCTATAATAACACAATAAATAATATTCAATCTCTAATAACTAAATGGAACAAAATGTTCTTTATAATGGAAGAAAGACTAACAATAATTAAAATGATCATACTCCCAAAAATATTATATATCATACAGTCAATTTCATTACTTCCAACAAAACAAATAGTGAGAAAACTAAATACCACGATGGTAAATAATTATTGTGTGGAATAAAGCCTTTTTTTGAATACATTGTGCTGTCCCTCCACCTGTGTGCCTTTCTTTACTTGATTTATATATAAATACCCAATATATAACGAATGGTTATTCCTCTTACTTCCTTTAGCTTAAACACAAGGAATTGTATCTTCCACTGATTCCATTAAATACTATTATTTAAAGAAAAAAGTTTAATATATTGGTTTCAGTTGATGTCTAATAATGAAATCAAAACACCAGATATCTTAATACAAGAGTTTGAATTAGACAATAAACTATGGTTAGAATTATAAATCTATAGGCAATACCTCTTGAGTAAATTAGAATTAATAACACCAACTAATAAAAAAAATGTTTCTATATTGTTGAATTATCTATTATGAATATACACCATAAAATATGTCTAAAGACAAACTATCACAAATATATAAAATACTAAGAGAAGAAACATATAGCTGCCCAGAAGGCTTTTGGAATTATCATACATCTATCAACAAAGAACAACCAGCTGATCAAGATAAGAAAAATATTCTAGAATCAGCTAGTAAAACATCTTCTCTCAGATGGAGATTATATGCTTGGAAATTCAAGAATAGGACATTCTACACACCTCTTATCATGAGTAAGATCACTAAAAAACACATTTATGTAGAAGATGTAAATTAGAAAAAATGCTGATTGGACACATTCTATGACTCTAAGGAATTAAAATGTTATTGGGAAAAAGTAAATAACCTCTTATAATCCATTTTTACAGATAACTTTACTATAACTAAATCTATTGAACTCTTTAACACACCTATACATAGCAGTATTAGAAAAATCTAATTTCCTTTGTTATGGTCAATTCTAACAATGGCCAGGAAAACTATAACTAGAAACTGGATATCAGATACTCTGCCAACATTTAATGAATTTAGAAATAATGTTACAGATGAATGCCAAATGGAGCAATGGACAATTAAATCAAGAACATCAAGGAAAACATATTCATATAATATATGGGTTAGTCTACAAGAATTATAAAAAAAAGAAAATATTACAACATGAAACCTTGATTGTAACATATGTTTTTGAAATGTGTATATATGGATGTATTTTTTAAATACTTTAGTTAAGTTGTGTTACTTATACTTTAGGTATTAAACCAAAGGTCAAACTTATGTAACAACTGTTTATTTTGTGTATTTGTAAAATTCAATAAAACAGTTTTCAAAAAAAAAAAAAAAGAAATACACACTAATCAGTGTCCATGGCTTTAATGGTATTGTCATTTGTCATTAATAATTTTCATGATTTATTTTGTAATCATACTCTATGTCTCTTTAGCCAAGTCTTATGATTCTATGTTTATTCACATTAAATAAAGGTCATGTCATTACTGCTTAACCAAGTATATGTTTTTGCAAACCATCTGGTTCTTTTGCTGAAGTAATTAAATGAAACAATTTGCAATCATCAGCATATCTGTTAACCCAGTCATGTATAGCTGAGACTAATAGTAAAAAAAGAATTATCCACTGTACATAACCCTGTATTACACCAAAGATAACCTCCATTAGGACAGACTGATAAACACACACACACACACACACACACACACACACACACACACACACACACACACACACACACACACACATGTGTCTTGTTCCTTAAGTCTTGAACTATGTATGGACTGACATTTGAAGTTTTACATTTTTATTTTTTTATCCAGAATAACATTAAATGTCTTGAGAAGTCCAAGATAAGAAGTTTATGCTGTAATTCTTTCTTTAAGTGTTATTTCCTCTTCAAAAATACCACAAGATTCAAATGGCAAGCTCTCCCCTCCCCTTTACAGACTCATACTGTTTCATATCTATCAGAAATAAGTTCCCCTTGTCATTTTAGATAAGTTCTATTCTGAGTCTTTCCTTTATCTTCCATAAAATATTTGTCAGGTTGATTTGTCAGGTTGAAGAGACTAAAACTGGTTAGTACAGTGTGACCTTCTGCCATTTCTAAATTTATCAACTACAACATGCCATCACAGGCCATGGACATGTACACATGCAATAATTTTATTTAAAATAGTTGCTAGGAGATTAATAAGGTTGTCCTTGATTCTAGGTGGGAAAGCACCAGGCATGTTGTCTGGTCTTATGCAACTTGAATCTTTATTTTATTTCTGAAGTTAGCACATCTGCATATATGTAAATATAAATTATATATATATATATATATATATATATATATATATATATATATAAGGGATGTCTCCCTTGTCTCTATAGCAGTCTGACATATATCAGTACTTAATGTGATGTCTGCACACATTTTTTCTGCATATATATTTGCTACATCTTCGAACTTGGTAATAACTGTTTATTAAGAACATGCCACATTCACTATTTCTCATTTTCAGATTTCTGATTTTATTAGGAATGCTTTATTATTCTTTTCATTCTTTGAGGTCAAGTTGAGTTCATAGTTAAATATGAAAATTTTCATCTGTAAGTTCTTTCTGTACTTAATTTAATCTGGATTTGTTTTACTAGGGTAATTATTGAATGCTAAGTAGTACCTCTTTTCTGTTTTATATCTGATTTTGTGATTCTATCAAAGTTTTTTGTTGAATGTAGCTGTATAGTTACTTTTTTTGATATGAGCTTATAAATAAGCGTACAGTATCATGGAATTCATTCACAGTGCCATAAGCAGATTTTATTTCGATATTTGATAACAGTATCCTAGCTGGTGTTCATAAAAATGTCATTTATTGTATCATAATTTCACTGATCAACTCTATAAAAGATAGCTGTCAGTATGAAATGTAAAATATTGCTATCCTTACTTGCATTTTATACATCCAGGAATTCAGTAAGAACTCCCACACCAGTCGTAAGAGCTGCAACCAAAAGGACTGTTTCCATGATCATGTGAAATTCAATTCAGATACAAGTTATCAACAGTGAGGAAAGACGTCATTATCTCTGAATCACCTATAACAACCACAAGTGCAAATCAGTATTTTCCTGCAGCAGTCACCACTGATTGCCCACGCATCGCTTTTGCGCAGGCACCCTCTTTTATTCATTCTCCTACATACACACACAAATTCAAATACACACATACACATACACATAAACACACACACACACACACACACACACACACACACACACACACACACACACACACACACACACACACACACACACACCTGTCCCTGAGATGAAAATGTCCCTGATGTCTATTTTTATTTTTTTGTCCCTGCCTTCCTAAATCATGAATCCTTACCTTTAGGCAATAATGCCAGACATTATAGTTTCATTCTTCTTATTGGTCATAAAGTGGATTGCGATGCAGAGTCTGTTGTTCTCTTAACTTTTTCCTTTCTTCCTTGAGATTTACCTGAATAGTGCCTGTACTACTACCATGTCAGCTGCAAGCATCTGGGCACAATTTATATAGTGTGGCATGTTAGCAGACTACACATAATGCAGTTACTTTTCTTTCTTTCTTTCTCTTTCTTTCTTTCTTTCTTTCTTTCTTTCTTTCTTTCTTTCTTTCTTTCTTTCTTTCTTTCTTTCTTTCTCATGGCCAGTGCTATGTTCATTTAATAGTGGTAACTCTTTCAAATGTTGGGACTTGCTATAGAGACTCATGAAACATGAAGACTCAATGGCCAAAAACACGGACTTACATATATTAAGTCTGAGACTGCCATTTCCAGTAATATTCACTATTCTCTGAGGTATGGCAATCTCTCTGTTGGGATATGTAAGTTTGGAGGGGGCTTGCCTCACTTTGGAGATACAGAAGAAGAGAGATGTTTGAGATTCACTCTTCTGGATTTCCAGACTATTTTTGTTGTTGTTGTGTCAGCACTCGGCATTCCCAGTGCTGACATTTCAATAGGAAACCTTTGATATATTTGTTGTGACTTTTGGTGGGCTTAAAATGGCCTGCAAGGGCAGTTTGCCTGGTGCTAACCTATGAAACTATGAGAAAAAACACAGAGATTAATATCCCATTATTGCTGCACTCATTGCTTGATAGCTAACAACTATTCACACCTTCATGTTATTCAGATTTATCTGAATACTGTTGAATTACTTTTCTGTCCCAAGAGCTAAGACATTCCATTGAAGCACCACTGAGCCATTCCATTTATACACCACTGAGCCACCTGACTCATATGCTGCACACATGGGTACACTTATTGGTTACCAATGACCTTTAGTGGTAGACTGCTTTGCTTCTTTCCCACCCACTTTCATAGCCACTTCATCCACATCCCACTTTATAGACACATAACTGGTCAGAACAATATATTAACCTACAAGTCACTTTAAAACTAAAACTTAAACTTTACTTAGAATAACTGTTAGTTATCATAGTCTCTTCTACTGCTCCAGAACTGTTATCTGTTGTCAACTAAACACTCCTACAAACACAAAGTTTAAACATTCCTTTTAATACTGCTCTTTGTAAAAAGACATTGCATGTTTCAAACTTAGTGCAGTGATTCAAACCAAATATAAAGCACAAGTACAAATTGCCCAGATATATAATACACAAAAGTCTACCGACAATGAATAACAACTAATGCTCTAATGCAATACTGAAAGAAAATAGTTTTCTGTTACTTACTCAATAGATTCCATCATATTATACAGCCACTTAAGTCATTGGACCACAAGTACCAGTATGGCCCAGTCATAGTCCATGTGGATGTAAATGACCTGAGACATACCTCCTTGGACTTTATGAAGACAGACATCATGGAGCTGTTAGAATATGGGTCCCAGGCTGGTATGAGCCTAGCACTGAGCAGTATTTTGCCTTCTCCAAGGATGATTCCGCAATATAAACAAAAGATGACCGACTGTAATACTTGGCTTAGTTATTGCTGTCATTCTAAGGGGGTGCAATATTTATCAGCATGGAAGGAGATGTTCAGCAGATCTCACTGCTTTGCCAGGGATGGTCTGCACCTCTCCCCTCTAGATTTTTAAATATTAGCCAAAACATTGTCCTCCCCCATAGTATCTTTTTTAGCCAATGCTAAACTGAAACTACTTCCAAAACAGCAAATCAAAACCAGGAAAATCTAAAGGTGTTACTGCTCAGTGCTAGGAGTCTAAACATGAAACTCTACTCCCTACAAGCTCTCCTCACGCTAGACAATACTGACATCTGTGTAGTCACTTAGACATGGTTTAAAGCCGCAGAGAGTGTCCTGGAAGTGCAAGGCTATAATGCCTATCACATTTAGACCAGCGACTACACAGACAGGGGCAAAAGGTTGAGGTGTCTTAATTTACATTAAAAATTAATACGTCTCAAGGCCAGTCAAACAGGAAGATGCACTTCAGCCTCTCCACATTTAAATCACCATATGCAAAATCCCATATCACTTCCTTGCAAGCTATAGGTCCCCCTCTATGACCCAAGAAAACCATAATATATATTTAAGCTTGCTAGAAACAGTCACCATCTCACCAAATACCATATTCATGGGTGACTTTAATTACCCCACTATTAACTGGAAATCATATATGACACTAAATGTGCAGGCACAGATATTCCTGGATTTGCTACACAAACTCCCTGGACCAAATGAAGAGTGGTGCAAACCTACTGGATCTGGGCCTCACTAATATGGGAGAGTTCTCCACTCCCCCCTAGTGGAATTTCCTCTCCGGTGAGGTCAGACCACAAAATGTTCTCCTTTGAAGTAAAAATAAAACCTGGAACCCCAGATAACCCTGGAATGTTCAGGAACTAGTGATAACCTGACAAAATTTCATGCCATCCTAACCCTGAGAACACTGCTGCCTATATAGAACTGTTCACATAAACCTTAGACAAGAATGTTAGTAGCTGCATAGAAGCAGCTGTATCCACCAGGAATAAGTACAGAATTAAATCAAGAAACAAGCCACCTTGGTGGAATCACATCAATAGGTTGTAAACAGAAGGAAGAAAATCATGGCAAAAATTAGGAGGTATAGCACTCAGCAGGTTAAAAGTGCTCTCATCAAACTAAACAAACAACTTCTTCTTCTTCTTCTTCTTCTTTCGGCTTTTCCTGGTTAGATGTCACCACAGTGGATCACCTTTTTCCATTACTTCCTGTCCTCTGCATCTTGTTCTGTCACACCAACCACCTGCATGTCCTCTCTAACCACATCCATAAACCTTATCTTAGGCCTTCCTCTTTTCCTCTTACCTGGCAGCTTCATCCTTAGCATCCTTTTCCCAATATACCCAGCATCCCTCCTCAGCACGTCCAAACCAATGCAATCTCACCTTTCTGGCTTTGTCTCCAAACTGTCCAACCTGGGCTGACCCTCTAATATATTTATTCCTAATCCTGTCTACCCTCGTCACACCCAGTTCAAATCTTAACATCTTTAACTCTGCCACATCCAGCTTTGACTCCTGCCTTTTTGTCACTGCCACTGTCTCCAACCCATATAACATAGCTGGTCTCACTACCCTTTTGTAGACATTCCTTTTCACTCTTACTGGTACTCGTCTGTCAGAAATCATGCCTGACACTCTTCTTCACCCACTCCACCCTGCCTGTACTCTCTTCTTCACCTCTCTTCCACACTCACCATTACTTTGAACTGTTGCTCCCAAGTATTTAAACTCATCCACCTTTGCCAACTCTACTCCCTGCATCCTCACCATTCCTCTATCCTCCCTCTCATTCACACACATATATTCTGTCTTAGTCTAGCTGACCTTCATTCCTCTCCTCTCTAGAGCATATCTCCACCTCTCCAGGGTCTCCTCAACCTGTTCCCTACTCTTACTACATATCACAATGTCATCTGCAAACATCATAGTCCACAAGGACTCCTGTCTGATCTCGTCTGTCAACCTGTCCATCACCAGTGCAAATAAGAAAGGGCACAGAGCTGATCCTTGATGTAATCCCACCTGCACCTTAAACGCATCTGTCACTCCCAATGCAGATCTCACCGCTGTCACACTACCTTTGTACATATCCTGTACCACTCTTACATACTTCTCTGCCACTCCCGACTTCCTCATACAATACCACAACTCCCCTCTAGGCACCCTGTCATATGCTTTCTCTAAGTCCACAAAGACACAATGCAACTCCTTCTGACCTTCTTCTGACCTTCTCTGTACTTCTCCATCAACACTGTCAGAGCAAACATCGCATCTGTAGTGCTCTTTCCTGGCATGAAACCATAATCACTAATTATCACCTCCCTTCTTAACCTAGCTTCCACTACTCTTTCCCATAATGTCATGCTGTGACTGATCAGTTTTATTCTTGTGCAGTTACTACAGCTCTGCACATCACCCTTATTCTTAAAAATCGGTACCAAAACAATTTGTTTACACTCCTCAGGCATCCTCTCACTTTCCAATATTTCATTAAACTATCTGGTTAAAAATTCCACTGCCACTTCTCCTAAACACCTCCAAGCTTCCACAGGTATGTAGGGGTGGCTCGTGCTATCAGACTGCCGGACTGCAGTCCTCCCAAGAAAAGTTGACATTTATTTAAATTATTTTCAAATTGCCATAAAAATATTTTTTTCCCATTTATTTTCATATAATAAAGAACAACAAACACTGATACAATATGTCCGCAACCCGGAACTCGAACTGCGAATGCTCATAGAGTTCCGGGGTTTTTTTAATTTTTTCAAAATGAATGTACCTCTATCTCTTGTACTAAATCTGACTGCTGTAAAATGCAGTCCAGATTAAAAAAAAAAAAGCTTCAGTGTGATACCCAGAAGTCTATGCTGTTTAACCGCATGATCCACATGCATCTTAAATTAGAAGGGGGGGTCGGACTGCCACGTCGGCAGGCACGTACGTGACGTGGATGTCTGGATTGCTACTGATTGGTTCTCACTCTCTTCTCAAAAAAGAGAGCGAGAAACAATCAGTAGCAATAGCTTATTTAGAGGTTGCGACTTGGGACCGTTGGATTCGGTGGTGGATTTTATTTTACTGGCGTTTTTAGCTTGGCGGCTTGTACTGCAGCAGTAAGAGAGAGAGCAGAGCACAGAGCAGAGAGGAAAAGAAGAGGATGACTAATACATAAGGTAGGTGCTGGAATTGGCTTTTTTTTTTTTGCTACAACAAATAACATCTGAATGACTTAGCAGATGTCTGGTATTTATTAACTATTTATTTTTATTAAGAAAAACACAAAAGGCCAGGCACCAGTAACCTCTGCAGCTGTAAAAAACGAAGAACAGGATACACACAAAGCTGCTGAGAGTAGGCTCCAGAATCCACAATGAACTTGAAAAATACCAGGAAACGAATCTATGCAGAACTGCTTTATTACAACACACTAGCGCTTTCACAAAATGCTTCTTCAGGTGTAAAACTGATACAAAAAACCACACCTTAAATAGCCAGGTTGAATAATCACATGATGCACTCTAATTAACTTTTAAAAGGGAGACCTTAAAATCAGTTTAAAACATACATATACACTACATATACACTATTAATAAAACATACACCCTGCATAAAGAACAGATATATAACAATATATATATATATATATATATATATATATATATATATATATATATATATAAGCACATTCTAATGAGCATATAAGCATATTTAATAAACAATCTACGATTATTATAACATAGAAAAATAAAAAATATAAAAAAACAAATAAATAAATAAAAGACAGGAATTACCTATGTAGAGCTCTTTTACCAAGAACAGGCTTCAAAGGCACCTGTTCATTTAAACCATGACCATAATTGGCTCTAAGCATGACTATCCACCTAGCCTCTACTTCCTCAGTTATAGCTCTAATATCACCCACTCTAACACTCTCATATGTCCTAGAGACAACAATAAACATAAACTTATGTTGTACACCCATATTTTGTACATGCTTAGCTAAAGCATTAGTATTACTCCCTTTACCTATATGGTAATAATGCTCTTATTCTATCCTTTAGAGAACGATCTGTCTTGCCAACATAGAAACATCTACAGGCAACACAGTTAGCTAAATAAATCACGTGCATAGTTTCACAATCAGCCTGAACCCTGATGTCATACACTCTGCCTGTGTCAGGATGTGCAAAGAAAGGCTCTTTATTAATGTACTTGCACTGCGAGCATTTACCACATGATCTAGTACCAGGTACTGTCGGTGCATACTTTACTTCCTTAACATTACATAACCTTCTTCTTAAATTCTTCTTATTCTTAAAAGTGAACTGAGGTCTGGGGCCTATAATTTCACTTAATTGCGGATCAGTTAACAGAATATCCCAGTGTTGGCTAATAATTTCAGTATACCTCATAACATCTCTTGAGTAAGGAATACAAACCTTAATATTATTTGCTCTATTGGTATTGCCACCAGCTGACCTTTTTGAAAAATATGGTTTGGCCCTACTCTCTCTCAATTTAGAGACTTGAGTAGCATTATACTCTACCATCCCATAATCATAACCTCTCTCTGTAAGCTCATTAATGGTCTTATGTTTCTGCTCTTCAAATTCACTATTCTTTGCACTCAATCTAGAAGCCCTATAGAATTGATTCTGGACTACATTTCTAAAGACATAGTCTGGATGCATGCTATCCCTAGATAGCAAACTATTAACGTGACATTCCTTTCTATATAGTCTAGTTGACATCACATTAGAACTGTCCTTTTCCACTATCACGTCCAGAAAATTTATACTAGCATCTGAATAGTTCAAAGTGAACCTTAAAAAGGGGGTGGTACTGTTAATGTACTCAACAAAACTCATTAGTTCTAAAACAGAGCCTCTCCACAAAATAAAAAGGTCATCTACAAACCTTCTATAAAAAATAATTAAATCTTTAAAAGGCCCTTCTTCTAAAAAATATCTCTCCCATTTCATCATAACAGCGTTCGCATAACTATTCGAACAGGTACTACCCATCGCCACACCATTCTTCTGCCAATAAATCTGATCACTGAATAAAAACACATTATTCAGAAGAACAATAGACATCAAATCAATGTATAAATGAATTTCATTCATACTATATAGATTACTACTCATCAGTTGTTCTTTCAAAAAAAGCAAGTCCTATATCATTGGGTATTACTGTGAATAATGAAACAACATCAAGGGTAACAAGCAAATATTCCATATTCAACATGCCACAGTTAGTGCCTTCATACAGATCACGGAGAAAGTGCTCAGTATCTTTAAGAACAAATACTGAATTATCTATTAAGGGCTTCAATTTTTTCTCTAAAAATACTGAAATACATTCCGTACACCATCCCCTTCCTGCAACAATAGGGCATAGGGGTCTAATCAGATTCTTATGCAGCTTAGGTAAACCTTGTATAATAGGGACGGTATAATGAAATACCCTAAGAAACTTGAAGAGATCCTCTGTCAATAACCCTATTTGCAATAAAGACTCTAATTGTTTATTAACCAAAATGACCATTGATTGCATATGAGCTCTGGTTATTTTCTCATAAAAGTCAACATTAGTCAACATTTCATACATTAAACAGTCATATTCCTGTATATCAAGTAAAACAATCCCCCCACCTTTATCAGCTGGTCTAACTACAAAGTTAACATCATTCTCAAGAGCACACAATGCCTCAAATTCAGCCTTGGATAAATTATGTTTTCTACCACTAAAATTTCTATCTTCATAGACTTTATAGAAATCAGATAAACACATTTGTTCAAAAGCTTTAACTAATGGTATAGGTTTAGGAATAAAAGTACTTGGTTTTCTCAGAGAAGTTTCTGAAGTATTAGTGTTATGTTTAAACATATACTTCAGTGTAAGGTTCCTAGTAAACATTTTAAAATCAAAAATTATGTCTGTAATAGACATGTTAGCAGTTAGTATAAACAATAAACCTTTACTTAAAATATTGACTTCCAAAGCAGTTAATTCACGTTTTAAGTTAGTCACTAATGTCTTACTTGTTGAAACGCTTTTTTGATGGTATACACTTTGTTCACTTCTTCCTCGTGATTCCTCTTGTATCGCGTTGTACTCCTCCCTCTGTCTCTGTGCTGGCTGTTCTGCCGCTGTGCTCCCTTTCGATTCGATGAACTGTCCCTCATGGGAAGTGGAAAATTCAAATGAAAAAATGGTGCTACTCCATGAGGCTGTGCTGGTATAGCAATAGCTCCGTTGTTATCAGCAGTGGAAGTATTACACTCCACTTCCCTATGCACTTCAGCCGAAGTAATAATAGTCTTTTTTATGGCTCCTAAATTAGATGCACTATCATTCTGTGTGCACAGCCTCATGGAGAGGAAGCACAAGGAAGAAGTAAACAAAGTATATACCATCAAAAAGGCGTTTCATCAAGTAAGACATTAGTGACTAACTTAACAAAACGTGAATTAACTGCTTTGGAAGTCAATATTTTAAGTAAAGGTTTATCGTTTATACCAACTGCTAACATGTCTATTACAGACATAATTTTTGATTTTAAAATGTTTACTAGGAACCTTACACTGAAGTATATGTTTAAACATAACACTAATATTTCAGAAACTTCTTTGAGAAAACCAAGTACTTTTATTCCTAAACCTATACCATTAGTTAATGCTTTTGAACAAATGTGTTTATCTGATTTCTATAAAGTCTATGAAGATAGAAATTTTAGTGGTAGAAAACATAATTTATCCAAGGCTGAATTTGAGGCATTGTGTGCTCTTGAGAATGATGTTAACTTTGTAGTTAGACCAGCTGATAAAGGTGGGGGGATTGTTTTACTTGAAAGACAGGAATATGACTGTTTAATGTATGAAATGTTAAATAATGTTGACTTTTATGAGAAAATAACCAGAGCTCATATGCAATCAATGGTCATTTTGGTTAATAAACAATTAGAGTCTTTATTGCAAATAGGGTTATTGACAGAGGATCTCTTCAAGTTTCTTAGGGTATTTCATTATACCGTCCCTATTATACAAGGTTTACCTAAACTGCATAAGAATCTGATTAGACCCCCTATGCGTCCTATTGTTGCAGGAAGGGGATGGTGTACGGAATGTATTTCAGTATTTTTAGAGAAAAATTGAAGCCCTTAATAGATAATTCAGTATTTGTTCTTAAAGATACTGAGCACTTTCTCCGTGATCTGTATGAAGGCACTAACTGTGGCATGTTGAATATGGAATATTTGTTTGTTACCCTTGATGTTGTTTCATTATTCACAGTAATACCCAATGATATAGGGCTTGCTTTTTTGAAAGAACAACTGATGAGTAGTAATCTATATAGTATGAATGAAATTCATTTATACATTGATTTGATGTCTATTGTTCTTCTGAATGATGTGTTTTTATTCAGTGATCAGATTTATTGGCAGAAGAATGGTGTGGCGATGGGTAGTACCTGTTCGAATAGTTATGCGAGCGCTGTTATGATGAAATGGGAGAGATATTTTTTAGAAGAAGGGCCTTTTAAAGATTTAATTATTTTTTATAGAAGGTTTGTAGATGACCTTTTTATTTTGTGGAGAGGCTCTGTTTTAGAACTAATGAGTTTTGTTGAGTACATTAACAGTACCACCCCCTTTTTGAGGTTCACTTTGAACTATTCAGATGCTAGTATACATTTTCTGGACGTGATAGTGGAAAAGGACAGTTCTAATGTGATGTCAACTAGACTATATAGAAAGGAATGTCACGTTAATAGTTTGCTATCTAGGGATAGCATGCATCCAGACTATGTCTTTAGAAATGTAGTCCAGAATCAATTCTATAGGGCTTCCAGATTGAGTGCAAAGAATAGCGAATTTGAAGAGCAGAAACATAAGACCATTAATGAGCTTACAGAAAGAGGTTATGATTATGGGATGGTAGAGTATAATGCTATTCAAGTCTCTAAATTGAGAGAGAGTAGGGCCAAACCGTATTTTTCAAAAAGGTCAGCTGGTGGCAATACCAATAGAGCAAATAATATTAAGGTTTGTATTCCTTACTCAAGAGATGTTATGAGTTATACTGAAATTATTAGCCAGCATTGGGATATTCTGTTAACTGATCCGCAATTAAGTGAAATTATAGGCCCCAGACCTCAGTTCACTTTTAAGAATAAGAAGAATTTAAGAAGAAGGTTATGTAATGTTAAGGAAGTAAAGTATGCCCCGACAGTACCTGGTACTAGATCATGTGGTAAATGCTCGCAGTGCAAGTACATTAATAGAGAGCCTTTCTTTGCACATCCTGACACAGGCAGAGTGTATGACATCAGTGTTCAGGCTGATTGTGAAACTATGCACGTGATTTATTTAGCTAACTGTGTTGCCTGTAGATGTTTCTATGTTGGCAAGACAGATCGTTCTCTAAAGGATAGAATAAGAGCATTATTACCATATAGGTAAAGGGAGTAATACTAATGCTTTAGCTAAGCATGTACAAAATATGGGTGTACAACATAAGTTTATGTTTATGGTTGTCTCTAGGACATATGAGAGTGTTAGAGTGGGTGATATTACAGCTAGAACTGAGGAAGTAGAGGCTATGTGGATAGTCATGCTTAGAGCCAATTATGGTCATGGTTCAAATGAACAGGTGCCTTTGAAGCCTGTTCTTGGTAAAAGAGCTCTACATAGGTAATTCCTGTCTTTTATTTATTTATTTGTTTTTTATATTTTTTATTTTTCTATTTTATAATAATCGTAGATTGTTTATTAAATATGCTTATATGCTCATTAGAATGTGCTTATATATATATTGTTATATATCTGTTCTTTATGCAGGGTGTATGTTTTATTAATAGTGTATATGTAGTGTATATGTATGTTTTAAACTGATTTTAAGGTCTCCCTTTTAAAAGTTAATTAGAGTGCATCATGTGATTATTCAACCTGGCTATTTAAGGTGTGTTTTTTTGTATCAGTTTTACACCTGAAGAAGCATTTTGTGAAAGCGCTAGTGTGTTGTAATAAAGCAGTTCTGCATAGATTCGTTTCCTGGTATTTTTCAAGTTCATTGTGAATTCTGGAGCCTATTCTCAGCAGTTTTGTGTGTATCCTATTTATTTTTATTATTTAGTTAATATTTTAACTGAATAGTTTTTTCCATCCCAAATATTGAGGTCATTGTCAACACGTTAGTTGCATGTTTTCCAGTTTTAGTCCAAATAGAGGAGACAATGTAGTAGGAGGGTAGTGGCAATAACATCCTGCACTGTTAGATAGTTGAGATTTTTGTATTAATAATTTGGTGTGAAGCTGTGTGCGTGTATGTGTGTGTGTGTGTGTGTGTGTGTGTGTGTGTGTGTGTGTGTGTGTGTGTGTGTGTGTGTGTGTGTGTGTGTGTAAGAAAGAGAGAGAGAGAGAGAGAGAGTGACAGAGACAGGGAATATTACTTTCTTCTAAGGCCTACTATACTAAAGCACAACAGAAAATATAATACAGTTGACTATCTCTTGCAATAACCAAAATGTTTTTGTAAGGGAACTTGTGAGTACCTAGATTTGCTCAGGCTTCTACAATACGCTACCTTGTTGAAAACTGCTTGTACTGTGACATAGACTCTGACCCAGTATGCTAACTATAATTATAGTCTGATATTTACCTTACAGTTGTAATTGTCTAATTCTATCATGCAACCCAGCATGGTAGGCATGGTTTTAGGTTGTGAAGGAATGGTGCCATTGTGTAATTCAAACTCAAGTACTAGTTAAAGTTGTGCGGCTGTTAAAATTACATCATGGGTTAAAATAAGTAACAGCTTGTTCACTGTTTTCAGCTTTTATAGTTTGATCATGGTAAACAAGCAGTATGTGTTATGAAGTGTGGACATTTAATAAAAAATATGCAAAGACAAGGATAGTATGCTTAGACACAAGTTAAGGGGCATATATAAAACTACTTGTTACGCACAATGCTGTCCTTAGGAGTGTGAAATGCCCCCAGTGAAATATACCTAGTGGCTAGAGACGGGCTCAAACTCTGTACCTTGAATACAAATAGAAAGAGCCTGAATTTCCTACCCACCACCACTTGTGAAAAGCTTTCAGAATTTTGCCTCATATTTGTCTTCTGTTCTATTCCTCATAAAATCTGTGGTTTTCTGGATTTTAATTCACTAAGTAATGACAGATATTTGAATTTCAGACTTCATATTCTTCAGAAGGTACATGGTAACACAAAACCTTTTATTCTAGCAATTTCTATGTTTATACGATCAATATTTGAAAATTGTCCCTATTTTGGGGCTGTATTCCCCCATTATTGGCTTTGTCCAGTTTTTTTGTGCTAAGAGTTTGATAGCTATGGTGAGAACTGAAGTCACTAAATGATAGCCATTTAAGTTTCAGTTTTCATGTTTTGCAAAAAACAGTTTATATGGCATAGTGGTATGTTGCTCTGACTGTAATGCACAGGCTCTAGGTTCAACACTTGGCAGTGAAATGCATGGTGGTAGCATAACATTTTATTCTAGCAACTTTCCAAGATTAAACAAGCAATGTTTAAAATGCGTCTGTTTTTTCGGCTTTTGTCTCCCCTCAGTAAATGTTGGCTTTTTCCAGATTTCTTGTGCTGCAAAGTTGAGATTTGCAGTTGAGTGTCAAGTAGATTTTACAAGGAGCTGAGAGCTTCAGGGGAAGCGACGTTTAGTGCTGCTTATGCTGTCTGCTTGCATTGTTAATAGCATAACAGGTTGAATACATGCTTTTGATGCAGAAGGCTTTGGGTTCTACTCCCACAGTATTTAGATGCATTGCTGATTCTGTACTGAGTTGTACTGCAGTCCTGACAATGTCCTCTTTGGCAGAGATGCCTAGTAACTATGAACCTGTTATCAGTTTGCTATCCATTCCCTATTGCAATATTACTAGCTTATCATCAGGGCCATCACTGTCAGCCAGAGACATTTCAAATTGTGACATACTTGTTGTACCCCACTCCACCATGTAGTAACTCTGGACAAAGCAAGACAAGGAGCAGTTATGCAGTGTAAGTGTGCAAAGTATCCCCCCATCCAAGGTAGACACAAGTACAATAGTGGCATTTCATCTATCCTTGATTTTGCAGAATGTTCTGGTTTTCTGTCATATTTTTATACTGTTGATTTATGCTTCTTATTCAGAAAATGCATGTTGGTGCAGTGCATGTTGCTCTGTGTTTAAGTAGCAATGCTTTAATGATCATCAGGCAAGCTTGTCTGAGATTGTAAGATGCAAGTAAGCTTTTAATAAGCATACTGTTAAAGAATTATCAACAATGAAATCCTTTTTGTTGTTGCCTTGCAGAGAATATTTACATAGCTAGATAACATAGAAGCCTTAGGTATTGAAACGCATATGACAGTATTTGTAATAAAGGACAGGATTAAAGTATTTTTAGAAGCTCGTTACATTTGTTGGAGACTTGCAGTTATCTTTGCAGGCTTTACCCGTAAACTAAACAGAATGCTAATCTATCATATGTGATCCATAACCTGTACAGTAATCCTTTAAGCAATTTATCCTGAGCTTGTTTCTTGTTTGCTGTTCATTTTTTACTTTGATTGTGTTTTCCCAATGAAACAAGTAGATGGTTGTTGTCAGGCAGCACCGCAGCAGGTCTTTTTGGATAAGAAACATTTTTACAAGTGGGGGTAATCTGTATCACAGAGATTGCTGCTTTCAGCAGGTTACTTGATACTTTTATAAAGGTGAATATAAATTGTAATTAGAACTGCAGTACAAGGAGAAGTGGTTTGAGTTGAGTGCTACTTGTTTTTTTACACTTTAATTCTACTGGAATTGCAGTAATGTATTTAAAAAGTAATTTATTTTTTCATGCCTCACAACCTTTTTGTTTCCATCTAGATATTAAGTAAGCTGTCATGTAGCCAATGCATTGAAATGTTTTTTCTTCTCTTCATTTTGTCTTGATTGGACTCTCATAATGATGCTTTGGCACCCAGGGCAGTGTATTTAATTGAAGTCCCAGTTTTTGTGGTTTTGAGCATAGCTCTGCCCCTTTCTAGTTGGCCACAACCCTTCACACTGGCCGCACTCATTCAGTTGTCTCCTGCAGCCCCCCTTTGATTTGAAGTCACCAGCCGCCACTGCAGTTATGTTCCTCCCTCTTGTTAAAATATGTATTCACCACAGCCATGTCCATCCTTTTTGCAAAATCCACTACCATATGACATTCTGCATTCCTTTCCTTAACACCATACCTACCCATCACTTCCTCATCCCCTCTGTTCCCTTCACCAACATGTCCATTGAAATCTGCTCCAATCACCACTCTCTCACCCTTGGGTACAGTCATTACCACTTCATCCAACTCACTCCAACAACTCAGAGGACAAATAAAGTCTACCAAAGCTAAATTTGATGGACATTTGGCATCCCAGGCTCAAGACAGCCACAAGGCATTATTTAGTTATGTCTGCAACTTCAAGAAATCAATAATCATGTGCAGAGCTCAATGTTAATGAAGCCACTTACACTGAGCCAGAAGATATAGCAAACCGACTGGAAGACAAATTCAGCTCTAACTTTACCCCCACCCCACCTCCTCCCCATGTCCCTTCAGGAAATACCACCAAATCTAAATCCTTCTACTATCTCAAGGGAACTGGTCCTCAATGCTCTCTCTAAGACCAAGAACACTGCAGTACTGATGGTATCCCAGACTGCCTTCTAAATAGCATGAAACATGGCCAGTCAGGCACTCTGGAATCACTATTTAACCAAATAGGCTTTGTGCCTCATGAATGGAGAACAGCATCCATCATACCTCTGCACAAGGGCGGGCCAGCTATGGACCCTCAAAACTACAGATCCGTAAGTCTTGTTAGTCTCATATGCAAAGCCATAGAAAGAAATTATCATGAAAACAATCAAGAATGACATAGGAGACCTCTGGACACTGGACCCAACCCAATTTGGTTTTGTTAAGGGCAGGTCATAGTGGACTTCTTTGAGAAGGTCACCATGCAATGGACATCTTCTTGTAATGACAATGAGTCCAGCTGTCTCATCATTTTATTTTATTTACACTTTGTTAATCATGTTAGTCCCACTTGGCCAACGTCCTCTTTTCAAGGGATATCTTGCATACCTTCCAGATAATTGCAAATTAGTAGCAGTCATAGAGTTCCCCACCAACACTAATGTTCTCCAAGAAGGGTTGACACAGACAAATAACTAGTGTCAGAGCCATGGTCTAAAAATAAATACCAAGAAATGCATAACAGTATCCTTTGGAAAGTCATTTACCCCTATAACTGTCATACTGACAACACACCCCTAGAGTGGATCTAGTAGTGAGGAACTTGGGGACACACATAGACAGTAATCTAGTCTTTGACCATCATGGGAGAGAGGAAATCATTCTATGTTTTATAACTTAGAAACAAAGGTATAGAATCTAAGTCCAATGAGGTAATTATTCAGCATTCATCAGACCTATTGAGTACAATGCCCCTTTGGTATGCACCTAACTAGGCACAGCCAATAGTTGGAATGTCCACAGAGGCTCCTCACTAAAAGAATGCAGGACGTAAATGACATGTCTTATACAGACTGCCACAAAGCCCTATCCCAGTTTACTTTCTCCTACAGGCTGTTAAGGGGGGATCTATGCCTGGCATAAAAGGCATCTTCAGACCCCACTCCAGTGGAACAAACAGCACCAGAATTACCCATTTTAAAGACTTAAACCTTGGCTCTGATGTAAATTGGACCTGCTTCAGAAACAGGTACTTATCCCAGAGTCTTCCCCTTTTCTGGATCAGGCTCCCCATCCATGTTATGCAAAGTTCCTCCCAAATCCAATTTAAGTGTAACTTGGACAACTGGATGATCAACTGGAAATTCACCTCTGGTTTGGCAATTATGTCTCTAATGGACACAGGCAGCCAGTAAATGGTTCATCTTCCAGGCCAGTGCTAGTAAATGATGCATCTTCCAAGTCCCTGCTTACACATACCAAAGGTAGCAGAACTTATCAGAGATTTGGGATGCATGGCTAGGCTTAAAAAGACCCTAGTGATCATTAGCTTAATACATACCTATGAACCTGTAAACCTAAACTATTATTACAGCTTAATATCATGCAGCTCTAGCACATAAATTCAGCCCTCTGTTGAATACAACAATCCATATTAAATAGTGCATAAAGAAAATCCTCAATTAGTAAATATAGCACTTTGAATTAAGTTTGTGGACTTTCTTGACTCTGAATTCCTTCACTGCTCTCTCCCTACACATGTAACTACATACTATATTTTTCATCCATATGTCAACAACTAAAATAGTCCACCTAGTATTTTTGTCTAATAGTATCCCTCTATGTAATTATCCAAAAATAATCAATCTGAGAAACCTATGTACTTCCATCCCCAGCATTTCACATATATATCCACATATCCCCTACCTTCTGCCAGCCCTATATAAAAAGCTCAAATCTTGTTGATACAAATCTACATTACAGTCTCTATTTACACCTGATGTTACATTCTAAGACATAAATACCACTTTTACTATTGTTAAACCCACTATCACAGTTCACATGCTTCTCCTAACCTGCCCCTGATGTTACATTCTAACACATAAATACCACTTTTACTACTGTTAAACCCACTATCACAGTTCACATGCTCCTTCTTACCTGCCCCTGATGTTACATTCTAACACATAAATACCACTTTTACTATTGTTAAACCCACTATCACAGTTCACATGCTCCTCCTAACCTGCCCCTGATGTTACATTCTAACACATAAATAACACTTTTACTACTGTTAAACCCACCATCACAGTTCACATGCTCCTTCTTACCTGCCCCTGATGTTACATTCTAACACAAAAATACCACTTTTACTATTGTTAAACCCACTATCACAGTTCACATGCTCCTCCTAACCTGCCCCTGATGTTACATTCTAACACATAAATACCACTTTTATTACTGTTAAACCCACTATCACAGTTCACATGCTCCTTCTTACCTGCCTCAGATGTTACATTCTAACACATAAATACCACTTTTACTATTGTTAAACCCACTATCACAGTTCACATGCTCCTCCTAACCTGCCCCTGATGTTACATTCTAACACATAAATACCACTTTTACTACTGTTAAACCCACTATCACAGTTCACATGCTCCTTCTTACCTGCCCCTGATGTTACATTCTAACACATAAATACCACTTTTACTATTGTTAAACCCACTATCGCAGTTCACATGCTCCTCCTAACCTGTCCCTGATGTTACATTCTAACACATAAATACCACTTTTACTATTGTTAAACCCACTATCACAGTTCACATGCTCCTCCTAACCTGCCTAGCTTCTTTACTCTTAATTCTCAACCTCGCTACTGCTATATCCTTGCTTACCCACACACACCAATACACATCAACATCCTCCAACCATCACTCCAACAAACAACACAGCTTCTCACGTATCTCCTCCCAGCTTTTCCCCTATACCCTCCCATATTATTCAAGCCACAAAATCGGCCTCCTCACCTCCTACAAAACCACACTTAACACCAGTATCATCACCTAGAAATAAAAAGCACTTCCCATGGTACTCCTTCCTCATTAACTACCTACTCAAATGTGGAGACATACATCCTAATCCTGGCCCACCCTCTAATCCTAACCAAAAGAGTAACCCCAAAAATTTAAACATACTTACCCTGAACCTTAGAAGTATATGTAATAAAATAGCCCCATTGCATGCCTGGATTGACCAAAATAAACCTGACATACTAGCCCTTACAGAAACATGGCTACACCCTGGTGTAAAAGACTCAGAAATAATACCGCCAAACATTGCAATAACCAGAAAAGATAGATCTAAAAAAAAGGGGGAGGGATAGCACTTCTATATCCATCTACACTCAACATCATACCCAACACCAGTAATATACCCATCTTTTCCAACACTGAGGTACTTAATCTCCTTTTTGAACCTCAATATATCAAAAATAATTTGCATAATAGTAATATATATCCCATGAGGTAACAATATACCAGTGTTGGAAATATTTTATCCTGGACATCCCAGACAATAAACCCTGAAACAATAATCTTAGAAAACATAAATATAAATTGGAAAACCATAGCTTCCGACTCCCCCACAAATAGTATAAATCTGTATGTTTTTTCTCAACTTATCAATGCTCCAACAAGATACAAAAAAGATCTTACCTGCCAATCCACCTTAGACTGGATTCTAGTATCCCACCCTGCCAATTACCCCTCTTCTGGTGCACTGCCTAGCTCCCTGAGCAATCATCTACCAGCTTACTCCCTTACTACAAACTCCCAACAACTAAGAGTACACACTATAAAATCAGTTAGGAACTCAATTAATTTTTGCAGCATAAATTCAACCATCTCCTACATGAAATAGACTGGGCACCCCTTAAACAACTACCCCTTAATGATGCTGTACTATACTTTAATAACACCTTCCTTCACATACTTAATACACCAGCTCCCATTTGTATGAAAAGAATCAAAAAGAACTCCGCACCATCGCTCTCTAAATACCTGATGAAGCAAAGGGACCTAGCCTGGTCAACCTGGAAACAAAACAAAAATGAACCAAATCATGTTAATTTCAAAACACTGTGTAACAAAGTGACTAAACTAATCAACAGAGATAAGGAGTCATATTATTCCCAGCTTCAATTCCAGCATAAAATCAACTCCAGTAAATTTTGACACTCCATATATTCTCTACTTAACCCAGGAAGAAATGGAGAGCACACCCTATCACCTGATACCCCTCCATCACAAATAGCCGAAAACTTTAACAAGCACTTCATAAAATCAATTTCGGACCTATTAAATAACACCCCCAATGCAGGACCCCCCACACTTCAACCTATTCAGACACCAACCCCAGGCCATCAACTACTTCTAACCCTGTCATTACTAACCCACATACTCAACAAAATGTCATACAAACCCCATTCTCA
This sequence comes from Protopterus annectens, assembly GCF_019279795.1. Classification (NCBI taxonomy): domain Eukaryota; kingdom Metazoa; phylum Chordata; order Ceratodontiformes; family Protopteridae; genus Protopterus; species Protopterus annectens. Next base: position 506,713,361 of record NC_056745.1, read on the forward strand.
TTTCAGCCCATACCCACTGACACCATTAAGAAACTGCTACAAAAACTAAAACCCTGCTCTACTTCAGCTGACAATCCCCCCCCCCCCATACTACCTCAAACTGGCTGCTAACTCAGTCACCTACCCAATCAGCATCCTTATAAATAGGTCTTTATCTGAATCAGAAGTATCTACCATATGGAAACAATCTCATATCACCCCCATCCACAAAGGAGATGACTCTTTTGATCTATCCAATTTCCACCCTATATCCATCTTGTCACCCATATCCAAAATTCTCAAGAGAGGTATTCATCAGCAGGTAATGCAATATCTATTGCCAAACAACCTTTTAACTAAAACCCAACATGACTTCCGACCTAGCCACAGCACAGCTACAGCCCTATTATCTTTTACATACACCATGAACAAGGCCAGAGATGCAGGATGCTATACAGCCTCAGTATTCCTTGTTCTCTCCAAGGCCTTTGACACAGTGTCTCACCCCTTACTTTTGAACACACTGTCTAACCTAGGCTTCTCACACAACACAGTAAAATGGTTTCAGAGCTACCTCAAGGATCGTAAACAAGCAGTGAAATTGTCCAATGAACTCTCACCCTTCCGCCACAACCCTACTGGAGTCCCCCAATGCCCCATCCTAGGACCCCTATTCTTCAACATTTTCACAAACAACCTTCACACTGCCTCTCACCCTGGGACCCTCATTCAGTGCGCTGATGATTCCCCCATAATCTGCACTGCTCAATCACTACCAGAACTACTTTTAAAATCTCAACAGTCCTTTACTGCAGTCAAATCCTAGATAAGAAATGCCCAACTCTTTCTTAATACAAAGAAGACAAAGCTAGTACTCTTTCATCCCAAAAACACCTCTCCTATCACTGATCATTTCAACATCCTTGCATCTGACAACATAGAAATAGTACAGGAAACCAAACTTCTAGGTGTTATCATTGGCAATAAACTTTCATTTGACCCCCCTATACAGCAAAATATGAAGAAAACTCATCAAAAATTGGACTCTTATACAGAAACAAACATTTCTTTACTGCAGCAACCAAAACTACCCTTGCAAAAACATTTTTACTTCCCTCCTTTCTTTATGGTGTCCCTGTCTTAACTTCTTCTGCTTCTGGCTTTTCCCGGTTCACATGCTCATGATTGGCAGTGGAGTTTTACAGTGTTGAGTTGCCAGCCTGGTGCCCAACCTTCCACAGAAGGTACACACACACACACACACACACTCACACCTAGGGTGAATGTAGAGTGTCCAATCCATCTACAGCATGTCTTTGGGATGTGGAAGGAAACTGGAGCACCCGGAGGAAACCCACACGACCACAGGGAGGACATGCAGACTCCACACAGAAGGCACCCCAGCTGAGGATCGAACTGGAGAACCTCTTGCTGTGAGGTGGCAATGCTAACCGCTGCACCACCGTGGCCACCCTGTGTCCCTATCTTAACTAACTTGCAAAATTCTACCCTAAGCTAGTTGGAACAGTGCTACAACAAAGTTGCAAAGTTTGCCACAAACTCTAAGTATCACACACACCACTGTAAACCACTCCTAGAATTAAACTGGCTTGAACTCCCCAACCAACTTGCCTTTATTCAGCTAGCCACCTTGTACAACCTTATTTTCAAGCCTACTGCCTGCCCTGCACTAGCCAATCTAGTCACACCTTACACAGCAAATCGATCCCTACGATCAGAAGACAAAAATCTGTTAGCTATCTCAAAACCCACAAGAAAACCTGGTCACTCTCTGTATTCATACTCTGTCTCTATACTTTGGAATTCACTACCTCTAGCTACCAGGTCTATGCCTGGCCAAACCCATTTCAAAGCCTCTTTAAAAATCATCTCAAAAATACATGGCTCTGCTCCTGCATAAAGCTTGCCTAATGCTCAGGTCTTCCTCTTTCAGTCACATTTCAGTCCCTCACAGACTGCAAGATCCTAAGGCTCTTCTAACTCCTTCTCTGCTTCTATACCATATTCTTAAGCTACTCTTCAGGCTTTATTGGTTCTATTCTTCTTAACTCTCTCTCACTATCTATATGCATCACTAACTTTCTGGCTGCTATTTTCCTAACTGAAACTAACATTCTATTTTGCATGTACTATTACAGTCAATGTCACACATTGCACTACCTAAGTACTACTTTTTTGGACACTGTCTACATCATGTATGTTGAGAGGGACTATTATTGTCTGCAATCTTTTAACTGTATAGAATTGCCTAGATGTGTAGTAATATATTGCAACATCTTGTAGCAGTTTGTTCTTTCAACTTATTTATTGTATAGTATTTCTAATGTAATCGTTATTGTATTGGATTATACTGTATTTGTATTGTACTGTATGTGGAGCTTTTCTTCCCGGGCCTCTGCTGAAAATGGGTTCAGTAGACCCAGCCAGACCACCCCGGTAAACAAATGTCAAATAAATAATAAATAAATAATTACAGTGTTATTTATCTATCAATGATCTTCTGCCCACAATCAATAAAAATCAGAAAACCATTCCACCTTCAAAAATTATATGACACATCCAGTTAACATAAAATTCACCATTGTTTAGTAAAACTAAGCTCCAGTCCCTCTTCTGTCTCAGTCTTGTACCTTTACTAAAAAGCAAAATACAATCTACCCCAGACTTCCTCATTCAATTTCTGATATTCCCTCTTTCAATATCAGACCAACTCAGCATAAAAACTATCCCTAGTACCAGTCAAGCATGCCCTGCTAAATGCACATAGAACAAAAAAATAGAACATTTAGATTATCTCCCTTTACTCTTGGTTTACAGATACTTTTGGGATCACATAATCCTGGATTAAAAACAAGATTTCAGTTGCAAGAATCATGGCTTACTATATTCTTTGTTTTATAATAGTTGAATGTAGTTGTGACCTGGGGCTAATACTGATTGTGTCAAACATGCTGTAATAGTCCAGGGAAAATATTAATTAATATTTCTGGCTGTTGGTTAAGGGCTGGAAATAATAAAGGTGAGTGGCCCTTGATTCCATACCCATGAAAATCTTAACAGGCTGGAGGAAAGTATTTGGTTGGGATGGTCTGCCATAGTGCTAGCTGACAAGAAACAGGAAGCTTGGACCTTAGCTTAATGTTGGGGAGATTGCTATAAGTTTTTCTTTTAAAATGAAAGTTTATTCAGTTTAAAAACATGTTGTTTTATTGTTTGTTGAGGGGGAAAGGTAAAATAAATGCAGCTAAATGCTTGTGTTCTCACTTGCTTGAGTGTTAAAGTTAGGTTTGAAAGACAACAGACAAATAATATTTTTGGATAAGAGAATATGGAAACTCTGTTTTCATGGAATATTAATATTGCTATAAGCACTATAAAGTACAGTTTGTGTTCTTACAGGTGACTCATACAGATGTGTAACACAAAGTTAACAGAGTTTGTTTTATGAATAAAAATATTTCATCATATCCAACAGGTGATGAGGTGTTAATAACTTTGCTAAACCTAGGAGCATCCTTCTAGTGTTTGAGGTTAGGGCAGATGGAAAGGGCAGATATGAGAAATCAAATGTTTTTAGAAGGATATGAATTAACGATTGTGAATGTCTACCTTCCCCAGGATGTTTCAACTGGAAATCACAAAAATATTGAGAGAACGGGTTACATTTCAGAAAAGAATGTTGATATGTGCAGGGGAATAGAATTTAGTATTAAACACAGAGGAAGTTCAGTTAGATCCATGAAGTTTAAAAATAACCACTCAAGGCAAGTCTGCAAGAAAATATGTACCTGCAGTATGTGGTGTGTTGATAAAGTCCTAAATCTATTCCACTGCAATACACTTTTTTTTTCACATGGATATCATTCTCGCTCAAGAAAAGATAAAGCACTTGTTTCAAAAAATATTATAACTTACTTACTAGTTTGAATAGCCACCCATTAACTCGATCAAAGCATGCTTCTTTGGTACTTATTTTCCATTTGGAGGAGAGCATATTGGAGAACTTTGAGGGACAAAACTATATTTGAGCTAGGGAGATCAATTTAGACTGGAGCTAGCACGAATGATTGGAGACTAGAAAATGCATAAAGTGGAAGGTATGTTGTAGTCAGGGAAGAAATATGATAAGTGAAAAGAAAACCTAAGTGATGATAACCGGCATTGTAAAAGGAAAAATGGATGGTATGAGCAGAATGTTAAAAAAACAATTATTTGAAGCACAACAGGATCTGGTTAGGAAATTGTGATGAGGCAGATCAGGAAGTTAAATAAATGAGGGACAAACTAAATAAGATGATTTTATAAAAAGTGAACCAGGCAAAAAGGCATGTCAGAATCATGTCTACAAAGCAACATTTTTAGCTCAAATATTCCATTAGTAAGAAGTGGGCAGGAATCTCAGACAACTAGAGTACATAACATACTTGTGGAAATTTAGGTGGCATTTGCAAGTTACTGTGAGAAGTTGCATGGGAGAAAAATGGAAAAAGTTGAGTATGAGCAGAAGATTAAAAGTTATCTGAACAGTAAACCTAAAGAGAATAGCATTAGATCAAGTAGTGCAGCCGACAGCACAGCAGGAAGTAGAAGTATTGCTAGAAGAACAAAAGATGGGGAGGACTCCAAGACCAGATGGCTTACCATTGAAATATACAAGATGAGAGCAAGAGATCTTATACAGTCATGTTTACCAGGCTGGCAAAGCAGATTTTTGTGACAGGTTAAACCCTCCGCACTTTTGCAGTAAGGCTATCATATAATTTATTTTGAAAACTGAAAAATACCTCATGCAAAGTAATTCATACAGGACAATTTCCTTTTTAAATCAAGGATATAAGTTATTTCCAGCCATGATAGTGAAGAGGTTAACAAGAATGTTTCCAATCTTAATACTTTATGATCCAACAGGCTTTGACAATTTAATCAAAACACTGTCATTGTCGGAAATTGCAGGTAAAACAATGCAACTTCTTATGAATGACAGCCTAGATATGAAAAAAAAACATTTGATTAGATGAACTGGAAATATCTCTCTATGATGTTGGTAATGAGATTCTCTAAGATGTTCATACAAGAATTAAACTCATTATATAGAACTGCAGCTGTATAGAGTAACACGGATGAGCATCTTTCTTGTTCTACAGTTATAAAGGAGTATGAAGCAGGGGTGCCCACTGTCTCCATTATTATTTGGGTAATATTTGGAATCTTTAGCAGAGAGCCTGAGAAAGGTTAATTTTAGGATATATAATATGAGGGAGATAGAGTATAAGATTTCTCTCTGCGCAGATAATCTTCTAATTTACTTTCCAAACCAAAAGAGGACTTACAAGTGCTTTTTTTTTTTTTTTTGAAGATCTTAGCAAATTTATGGAAACATCTGGACATGTAATCAACAAGTAGACGGTCAGGCTATCAATGCTAATTAAAATCTGGATACCAGATTTGTTCAGGAGTTTCCTTTCTCAAAAGACACCTCACAGTTAGCATATCTAGGCTTGGGTTTTGCAAGCATAAGAATGGCCAAAATGAATTTAATTTATTCTGAAATCATATTTAAGTATATTTTTTATTCAAAAATGAAAGGGGATATGCCTAAATTATAAACAAAAGGTTTAGGTCCCACAGTGGTCTATTCTGATTCAGATATTATATGTAAACAAGACCTTCCTATCCCCCCGCCTCACCGTGTCTTAATAAATAAGTTGAAAAATAGCTGCAAATTTTATATGGTCAGACCAAAAGCCAAGACATGGTCAGAAGATTATTATATTACCTGTGTCCAGTGAAGGACTTGCAGTTCCCAACCTTGGAATTTTATATCCACCACCTACCCACAACCCCTTTTCCCATTTTTGCAAATGGGGTTGGGGAGTCACTTCACAGTGACAATCATCTAGAGCCAAGGTTTACACCACTGGGTGGGTAGTCCTGTGGCACAGCTTGTAAATGTATATATTAACTTCAAAAATTGAAATTGATATACTATTTGGTAGTCTGAAAATATGATGTTAGATGGCTGTAAAGGATGGATTAGGAGGAATAGAGTTTTTGCTATAATGAATCAGGTGAAGAGTAGCCAGTCAAAGCATGATTCATTGACAATAACTGAACTGCTGAGGGAGTTTAGATTAGTATTGAAGGAATAAAATATTAGCTGGTTAGAAGAATTGTTACCTATTACTATGTTTAAATAACGGGATGACAAGGAATGGAGATATATAGGGATATATACTGATATAGGAATATATGAAATTATAATCAGGCCGGACTTATTGTACTGAGTACAACTTATATGAGAAGCAAAACCTATAATGTTGGAAAATATTATACTAAATTATGCAGGTATAACTGGGTTAAAGAAGTTTAAACTGAGTATGTGTGGGAGAGAGAGAACTGGTCCAGCCTAGTTACTTGGGCTGTGGATACAAGGCATGAGGCATAATTCAAAAAGAAAGTAAAGAATACAAGATGATGACTGGAACAAGGGGGCTGGAAACAAGCAGGCTTACGCTGGCATTTAAAAGAGAGCTTGATATCCAAATTCTACAGCAAAAGTGAGACTTGTACTGAGATATGCTGTTTTTTGGATGGAAATGCCTCTTTAAATACTTTTACACTTTACCCAGATTACTGAGATTGTATCTAACGGTAAATTCTAGGTGTTGAAGATGTAAAAGTAATGCCTTCAGAGACTGGAGATGTATCTTTTAGGAGCATCCAGGACCTACAAATTTTGTTGATTTTAGCACTGAAGAAAGCAGAGGCATAAAATGGAAGGCGAAGACTAAGCCTACCAAAGAGGATGTGATCGACATAATGGCAGAGACTCAAATACTTTGCTGAAGGGCAATCACAGATCAAAAGAAAAAGTGCTAACTAAATAATGGATGCTACAAAACGTTCAAATGGACAATTAAAGTAAAGACAATAGAAAAGAAAGAGACTGACATGAACAATTTACATATTTAAGGAATTGCTCTTAAAAGCTAAATGTTTAATAAATAGTCAGGCTGGAAGAGTTATAGTTAAGAACTGAACTAGTGGGAGGATAAATGTTATGAGAGTTTACTATGATATCTATCATATGATTGTGTTCTGCAAGTCTTTTATGGATTAGCGTGGTTTATTAATGTTCAAAGTTTCATGAAAATGTTTTCATGCAAAAAAGGCCCATCAATGTCTACATACCTGTTTCATTTTCCATTGCCTATCATCCTTCCCCTCCATAATCAGAAAAATTCAAACATTTTAGTCACCAAATCCTCTAGCATTCCAATCCCTATAAATATAAACTTAATAGCCAACCCAGACATGAGATCAATAGCTTTCTTACTGAACAAAATTGTGTACAAATTATTAATAACCCCACAAAACTGAATTTCAAAACAATCTCCCCTTTCTAGCCATAATTATTGCAAATTCCTCTAATCAAGTATTAGCCATTAATATCCCCTTTTTTCTTCACGATCACTCACACATAGCTTTCTCCTTTGCTATGCCAAACAAAATATCTCCACCTAAACTCATAACCTTCTGAACTAAATCAGACCAAAACATACCAGCCTTAATAACAAAACTGGCACACGCAGCCTGGAAATTCTGATGTCACAACAGAAACACTTTCAAATCATCTCATTATTACACAAATCCAAACTTAAACTCCTGATAAGAAAAGTAACTAAAAGCTCTGACAAAAACATAGGATCTAGCCTAACAACAGTGGAAGCTATCACATACCTCTGAAACTAGGGATAAATTTATTAATCTGAAAAATCTAGAAATACAATGCATAAAAAGACACAAGGCTAATCATCTATGATCTCAATAAGGCTCCCTGAAAAACCAGTAGAAACACCTATGAAAGTAACTAAACAATATAGGAGGTCATAACATTAACAAAGCCTGAATCAACAACAGCATCATTAAATGTTTTATTTTTATTTTGTTTTACATTTGATTTCAGGGGAGTTCACTGATCACAATAGGCCATTTGTAAGTACTGCCTGGGAGAAATAATTCAAAAATAAGAGAAAGAGATGCAGTAAGCAGTATATATCAAAAATAGAACAGAAAGTAACAATACATAACAAAAAGGTTTACCATCACAATATCGCATAACAGTTATGCAAACCTTGCGAAGTCAAATGTCACAGTTCCAAGGTTTCGTAACATCAATTCGTAAATGTCCGAATCCATAAGAGCAAATACTAGTGTGTCGCACTACAGTGGAGATTGGGAAATTTACCTTTTTCCCTCACTGTAGTGTGATGTCAGAGTTTGTATATATAATTAGCAGAGGTTGTGGGGGGCACAGTCCCCCACATGGGGGGTACAGGGGGCTTGCACCCCTGCAAAATGTTAGTAGGAAGTCACCAGATGTCCAGGTAAGTTGGGTAATCTCTATAATGTCAACTGTGGACTTATTGAAATTACCACATTCGTGTTTTGATAAGTCGATGTTAGGATTTTACAATGTTTTTTTTCAGGTAAGTAAACATTCACACAAGTATGTTGCAAGGTTTTGATAGTAAACCTAACAAAAACTGTACAATAGCATTTAATAGCTGTAGCAACAATTATAAGAGAAATGCAAATTTTATAATTCACATTTCATAGTGGAAATGCTGTGGGATAATAAGATTCAGGTCAGGGGGTGGTGGGGAGGCAGGAGGTGTTAGTACTTGAAGAGAATAATGCTAGAGGTTGAGAGGCCCTTATATAATGTGGCCTACCATGTGGCAAGTATAGTTTGAGTTGGTGTGGAGGAATTTTTTAAGTTAAGCTCTGAAGGTAGAGAAGGGGTATTGTAGTTCCTTTGAGTAGTTAGGGAGGGATTCCTATATTTTAGGAACAAAGATGGAAAAAGAATGATCAGTCCCTGGTTTGTAGGGACTGGAGATGGGGAAGTTATTTGGGGGAAGTGTCTGGGGTTGCAGTGTATGGGTTTAGTATAAATTTTGACAGCTCATGGTGGAAATGATTTAGGCTGGAAAAGTTTTAAGATGAGACAGTCAAATAGCAGGTCTACTCTATGCTGTACCAGGATGCATTTGTCTTTATTAATTGTGAGACAGTGGTGCTCATTAGAGGCCAAGTTAGCGATGATGAAGTGACAGATTTTGTTTTAAATAGTCGGCAGTGTGGAGGAATTCTTCTTAGAGACAGTACCTATTATGGGTAGTCCATATTCAAGTTGGGCAAGAAAGACTCCTTTGCCTATTGCTGCCCTGGCAGATTTTGATAGGTAGTGTGAGATTTTCCTGGCACAGAAGAGAAGACAAATGAGATAACTTTTGCCCTCAGTTTTTCTATATGGTGTTGAATGTTAATAATTGGTCTAGCCACAATCTGAAGTATTTGAAGGTGTTGGTTGTTTCTACTGGTGTGCCATGAAGAGTAGTGATATTGAGTGACTGGAGCCAAATAGAATGCGTTTTTGTTTTTGTAGGATTAAGTGTTAATTTGTGATTAATTTAGGAATTCAGGGAGTAAAGGTCTGTTTGTAGTTGTATTTTGATTGTAGAGTGGTTGCAGCTGTACCTGAAATGTACCATGTTATCAGCATATAGGAGGAGTTGTACAAAATAGAGGAGAAGAGAAGAGGAGCTAGGATAGAACCTTGAGGTACTCTTATTGAAAGAGATATGGGCTGAGAGAAGTAAAGGCCTATTATAACTGCGTTCTGAAGAAAGAAAAGGAGAAGGTGTTGCTGGCTGATAAGGTTAAAGGCTTTTGTGAGGTCAACAAATATTGCTCTTGTCAAATTACCTTTGTCGATACTGACGAGAATGCTGACAATTAGGCACTAGGGTGAAATTATTTTATTCCAATCTGCTCAGAATGCATGCTGTTTTATGGTAAGGAGATAGTATTGTTGAATGTAGCTTGAGAGTTACATAGAAATGATTTTTTGAGCACCTTGCCAAGAGTGAGTAAGATGGAAATTGGATGAAAGTGCGAGGTGTTGTAGGATTTAGGTTGTTTGAGTGGAGGCAATGTTGAGTGCTGTTTTCCAAATGTTTGGCATTATATTTTGTGTCAGGCCCTACAGTGGTAAATAAACCATTGAAAGATGTGATCTGAACCTGGGTGGAGAGTCTGTGGGTATGTCCTTTGATTTGTTTGTGTTAGATTGTTTTGAAGAAGAAAGGGGAATGTAGGGAGGGGTCAGTGGGAGAAAGGAGAGGGGAGTTGAGATGCTGCTGATATATTGTAGGGAGTGACTATACTCTGCTACAAAGGTAGAACGTGTAAGTGATCCTTGATTAGTCTGGATTAGGTTTACAGAGGATTTATTGTCAAAGGATTTGTGTTCGGTGAGTAGACCATCTTCATGAGTGAACCATCTGAGCTTATTTAAGAGAAAAAGTTGCTTGGTTTTGAGATGGTTTGCTTTGTGCCATTGTATAGATGGCTTAGTCAAATTCTGCAGTTTGGTAAAAGTAGCATGGCTGTCAAGAGCTGGATTGTTTTTCCGTGACTGTCAGGCTTTGTCTTTTATCTTGAGAAAACATTTAAATTCTTTGGTGATCTATTTTGTTTGATCTTGTTTAGAAAAGCATTTTACCACAGAGGAACGTTTGTCCTACAGGAGGAAAAGTATTTGGGTTAGGGTAGCACCAAACAAGTTAGGGTCATGGATATTTAGTATGGTAGGTCAGTTAAAGGCTGGATTTTTGACTTAGATATAAATTGATTGAGATAAGTTTGAGCAGAGATTTTAGGGACAGATTGTTTAGATGAAAAATAACTGGTGAGTAATTGCTGAAGGCAGGGGGGAGAAATGAATTATTTGAGATAATCAATGGTTATAAGTGATTAGTAGGTCAAGAGAAGAGTAGTTGTTGTAATTCAGATTTGAGTGGGCGGGTTCTGTGATTAGCTGTAACAGGTCCTTGGTAGCTAGAAAGTCAGAAATGTCATTTGAGCGGTGATAACAGAAGTTATTGTTGAAATCCCCCAGGATAATCAAATGTTTATTTTTGCTGCAGAGTCCTTTCTTAATGAAGTTGCTAGCCAAGTCTATTTCAGAGATTAAGGATTCACATTTAGAAAGAGATGAAGGAAGAGATAGATATGCTTTTGCAATAACTAAGTGTACTTAAAATGTACCTCAGTTTCCCTTACACCTCAGAGATTCTTCAATGAATTCTCTCAGGTATCAGTCTCCCATCGTTCAGATGAGACGTAAAATGTAGGAACCTCTTATTGAGTTAGTGGTAGCTCAGTCAGGTGTAAAAGATCACATGGCACTTCTCCAAAAAGAGTAGGGAACTCACTCTCTCTCGATCCCTATATGTATATGTGTGTGTGTGTGTGTGTGTGTGTGTGTGTGTGTGTGTGTGTGTGTGTGTGTGTGTGTGTGTGTGTGTGTATATATATATATATATATATATATATACACACACACACACATGGGTCTACTTTACATAATCGAACTTTCAAATGTTCGACTTTCATATAGCCAAAACCAAAAAATAAAATAAAATAAGCATTTCTAGCAAGGGGGCAAGCCACCCCTGCACCCCCTACACCCCCTGCTATTTAAATATACCAACTCTGAGATTGCACTACATTGCAGAAAAGGGAAATATTCCCATTCCATGCTGTATGGAGATCTCCATTCAGACCGTTCGAACTTTTAAAAGTTTGATCATATGGTCTCGGCCATATGAAAGTCGAACTTTTAAAAGTTCAATGATCTGAAGGGGACCCATATACATATATATATATATATATATATATATATATACACACATATATATATATATATATATATATATATATATATATATATATACACATACATACACATATACACATATACTTACACATATGCGCACACATAAGTAAAATATAGACAAAAAACAATGCATGCATACATGTTCAAAAAAAAAAAAGGAAAGAATAAGAACCAAATAGTAAACAGAAGATCAAACATTATTTACTCAGCCTTTTCACAAAATAAGATCACAGTCCCATAACTTACAAGGCGAACAACTGGCAAAAACCCATAAGACACTAAAAATAATTTTATCGTACTTGTCCTTATTTGAAGAAAAATTATTATTATTATAATGACCATAAAGTAACATAGAAATATATAAAGGTCCCAAGTAAAACAAACTGTAACCGGAATAACCTTATCCCAATAATTAACTACCCTTGGGCAAAACTGCATGCTCCAAAGATTCTACAACCTTACCAAAATCATATATTCTTTGGGAAAGAAATTTGTATTTAACGAGACCTTTAATAGCCAATTTTCCCAATATTAATTGCCAAAGAAAATCATGCAGTTCTAGATCAGAATGAAACCAATGCTGTCATTCCCTAATATTAAAATGACTATGAAGGTCTAAAGACAGAATATGCCTTTTAAAATAAAACTTATCCTTAATAGATAAATACTATAAATGATTTGGAGATAACTCATCCAAGACCATAATCTTCCAAATTTGGAATTTATCAGCATGCTCCTGTAAAATAGGATCATCAGTTCATTTCTTTTTACCACACATAAGACTTCCCACCAATCTAAATATTTATCCCACAACAAATGTCCCAAAAATCCATCTGGTAAATATGAATTTTCAATAAAATATAGTATAAATGAAGGGAGGCTAAATAAACAGTTGGAATGAATAAACTCAAACCATCATCTTCCTTCTTGCAACATAAAACATTTCTTCTTATTAGAGTTAACCTATTTCTCCATAAAAATAACCCCAATAAATGCTTCTCCCAAACATTTAGTAACAGAAAAATTCTACCTTGCATTACAATTTCCTCACTATTACAGTATCTAAAACAAAAAACCTTCTATCAAAATGACAGCTTATGTACCATCCATTTAATAAAATAAGATATATAGACTCTACAAGAATATTCCACGTAGTATAGAATTCCATAAGTCCATCAAGGTGATATCCAAAATAACAACAGGAAACATATGAAAAGGAATAATACTAGTGCTATACTATCTACCACAACCACAACGTTTATCTAAATTAGAAAAATAAACACACAGCTTCAAAAAATAAGAGAATTTGTCATAAATAGAGGGTATCCAACACAAATTCTGTCAAGCAACTGTCAGTAATAATGGACCACCCTGCCTGGAATCTCCAGCAAGCCATGTCTACTCTCATCTCTTTTCCCCCTCGTCTTCACCCCATCTCCTTTAACATCTTTTCCTTCTCAGTCAACTATAATCTCCCCTTAACTGCTCCACAGTCCTCTCTATCTACAGTGTTATGCTTTTGCATATTCACATCTCTACTATTCATTGTATGTCACCTTACTGTCTACCGTGTTACTGTCACACTTTATTCTCATTCACACTGTACCAGCCACCATACCTATACTAAACTCTCAGTCGTATCTGCTTCATCAGATTCCTCTTTCCAAATAGTTGACTTTGACATAACCTGGAATAAATTCACAGACCTTATATAAAAAAAAAAAAAAAACTAATCCTAATCCCCCTTCTATAAATCATTCTTTATAGGGACATCCATCCCAAGCCTGGTCCCTCAGCCTCATCCATTCCACTATCCCCTGCCCCTAACTGCCTCTCTACCCCTAACTCCTATATAACACTCACAAAACGTCCTTATTTCCATTAACATTTGCAGTACTCTAAAGAAAGTTACAGACCTACAAGCATAGTTTCTTCAATACTCAGCAGATATTACTGTCATTACCAAAACATGACTAAAACCCCAGATAAAAGATTCTGAAATGTTATCCCCTGGCTATAATACAATTCAGTGTGACAGACTACAGAAAAATGGGGGAGGCATTGCAATTGTATATAATAACTAGAATAACTAATTTAGTAGTTACCCATACCAAATTGCTTGGAGTCACCATAGATGAGAACTTAAAGTTTGATCTTCACATAGAAACTGTATAATAACTTATCAAAGACTAGGTCACCTATATAGAACAAAACATTTCTTAGTCCTTCTAGTAGAATCACTCTAGCTAATACTTATCTTTTACTCTCTCTTCTCTATGGCTCATCTATTTTGACTAACACCCAGCTCTCTCTAAAATCACAGCTGGAGCAATGCTATATTAAGACAGCAGAATTTGCAGCCAACCTGCCAAGTAAAGCTCATCATCGCTCTGCATTATCTGCTCTCAACTGGCTAGAACTCCCACATCAACTAGCCCATACACAACTTCTTCTAACCCATAAAATACTATATAACCCCACTAACTGCCTTATATCTCCTCAGTACTTCATCATTATCTCCCAATTCGCCCTCTGTGCTCTCAAGACAAAAATATTCCAGATATCTATAAACCAAAACAAAAAGTATGGGCCAAAGTTTATATTCACACTGTATAGCCAGACTATGGAACTCTATCCCAAATACAATCATAACTATATCTAGCCTCCATGTATTTAACTCCTCACTAACTCATGGCTATGCCCATGCACCTCACCTGTATGATTTATATTAACAAATACTTTAGATTCATACTAACCAAACCTCTCATCATGCTATCTATACCTTTCAACACCTCCCCTCTCCCGGGTCTACTTCTAAATTTCAAAGGTTCAAAACTTTGAATTTTTAATGGCCGAGGCCATAAGAGTAAAGTTTTGAAACTTTGAACCTTTTAAATTGAGATTGATGTATAGCGCAGAATGGTATATTTACTGTTTTCTTCTCTGTACTGCAATATAGGAGTTGGTATATTTAATTAGCAGGGGTTTGGTGGGTACAGCCCCCCTCATGTGAGGAGTACAGGGGGCTTGCCCCCCTGCAAAAACATAAAAAAAAGATTTTTTGTTTTTATTTTTTTATTTACATTTCAAAGTTTCAAAACTTCAACCCTTTGTTCTTGACCATAAGAAATTCGAATTTTTGAAACTTCGAGATTTAGAAGTAGACCAACTCTCCCCACTCTTAGGGTGGACTTAATACCTCTCAACCTGGAAACATCAAAAATCTGGACAAAGGCCAATGAAAAATAGGTACAACTCTGTATGCTGATTAACATAAAATTTGCATACACAATTATGTAACCCCACCCACTCCAATGTGATTGTGGGATACCAACTTTCAAACACAAACTGAAGAACAGACAACCAAAATATGATCCCAGCCCAGACCCTGTAGTAAATGGTAACCATTTTTTTAAATGTGTAGCAATGATGTTCACTGGGAAGGGAGAAATTATGAACCTTAGGATTTTGTTTTTGGTGACTTGCATTATGTGGATTTTTGTGGGAAAAGTAGGGCATTTAATGGTAGGCAATATTATAATCTTAGCAAAAGAATATTACAGTTTGCATAAGTCATTCTCATGACCTACTGATCAGTGGCATAGCTAGAGTTTGTGCCGCCTAGGGCTGTCTTTGAGTTTGCAAACTTTGCCCCCCCCTTCCTCCCTCACAAAATCATGGTTGAATGGGGCCCCCCATACAGAGCCCTCCCACCTGCAGCCATTCAAATGTCCCATTACTTGGTTATTTCACACCATTTACCATAAACACTATAATGTGCATTCTTCTTTACTTCTACAATGATTATTTGGATTTCATTTAAAACTTTTATTTTACATATTATAGCACAAACTCTAATAGACATCTGCTAAACAAAGCAATACAGTCTCACAATGAAAATAGACTTAGCCTTAAAACTTCTCTGCCCTTGAAACTCACATTCATTGAAACAGCATTGAAACCCATATTCAAAGAAAATGCAAAACTCATCTAAATAATTCCACATTAAAGAGATCTGTAACTAATGAAGAGGTTGCTGCTAACAAATGACTTTATATTTCATTGTTTCATCTAAAAAATGATACGCTAGTAATATTGCAAGAGGGAATGGATGGCAAACTAATAACAAGAAGCAGCGCAAGAAATCTAGAAAAAGACAAAATGTATTGGGGGGACAAAGGCCTAAAACCAGGGACACATTTTAAATGTAGGTTGCATAATCTTAGAAATGGTTATCATTATTTAGTAAATTCAGTTCTCACTGATTTGCCAGAAAACCACAAATTTTAAGAGGAACTGGCCAACAGTATGAGCCAAATATTCTCTCTCACACACACACACACACACACACACACACACACACACACACACACACACACACACACACAACAGGAACTAGCAGTCTCGAGCCTTTTCTTACAGAATAAACTCAATGCAGCAAGCAAAATTAAGTAAAGTCAATGCAGGAACTAGCCTTAATAAACTAATGGAAACTCTGAGGAAACCAGCTGTCACTCTCGAGCCATTTCTTCCAGAATAACACACACACACACTCTCAACACAGGAACGAGCCTTAATAAATGCAAACTATGCAGGAACTAGCAGTCTCTAGCCATTTCTCACAGAATAAACTCAACGCAGCTAGCAAATTTAATTGTGTGTGTGTGTGTGTGTGTGTGTGTGTGTGTGTGTGTGTGTGTGTGTGTGTGTGTGTGTGTGTGTGTGTGTGTGTGTGTGTGTGTGATTGTGTAATGCCCCAGTTAGGTATACCTGGAGGTTAGTATTACTCATGCTCAAACCCTGTACCTTAGGTACAAGAAACAAGAGCCTGAATTCTCTACCCATACCACCACTTGTGATTCAAGGAGTTGAGTCCATAGCTCTTGATTGTCCAGATTTTCACAGAATGTCTGGAATGTTTGGCTCATACTTTTGGTCTGTTCCTCTTAAAATTTGTGTTTTTTTTCTGGCAAATCAGTAAGAACTGAATTCACTAAATAATGATAGCCATATACATTTCAGACTTCCTATCTTTCAGGAAACACATGGTAACACAAAATATTTTATTCTAGCAACTTTCTAAGATTATACAAGCAATGTTTAAAATGTGTCCCTGGTTTTGGGCCTTTGTCCCCCCCCCCCAGTAAATGTTGGCTTTTTCCAGATTTCTTGTGCTGCAAAATTGAGAGATATAGTCGAGTGTCAAGTAGATTTTACAAGGAGCTGAGAGCTTCAGGGAAAAGAAGTTTAAGGCTGCTTATGCCAAGTCTGTTTTCATTGTCAGTAGCACAACAGGTACTATACTTGCTTTTGATGCAGAAGGCTATGTGTTCTACTCCCATACTATGTATTTGGCTTGCTGATACTGTGCTATGTTGTTCTTTAAAGGGGGTGGATGCTGCAGTCCTGAGAATGTCCTCCTTTAGAGGAGATACCTAATAACTATGAACCTGTTATTAGTTTGCCATCCATTTTTTATTGCAATATTACTAGTTTGTCATTTTGTTAATGTTGTTCTTCTTCTTTCGGCTTTTCTCGGTTAGGGGTCGCCACAGCAGAACTCCGGTCCGCTAATGATTGGCAGTAGATTTTTACGGTGCCAAGGTACCAGCCCAATGCCCAACCTTTAACAAAGGCACGCCCATTCACACATGTCTTTCGAATGCCACTCGACCGCGGGGAGGACATGTAGACTCCCCACAGAAGGTGATCCAGCTGAGAATCGAATGGGAGAACCTCTTGCTGTGAGGCGACAATGCTACCACTGCACCACCGTGGCTTCCGTCATTTTGTTAATGTAAAATAAGCAATTTATTCTTCAAGGGCAACAGGCACTTTGTTGATGAAGCAATGAAATATAAAGCTGTTTGCTAGCAGCAGCCTCTTCATTAGTTACAGATCTCTTTAATGTGGAATTATTTAGATGACTTTTACTTCTGCAGAGATTGTGTATATTTACTGATATTGGTGGATTGTAATGACAGAAGTTTGAGTAGACTTTTATGATGGAAATATTCTGACTTGGGTAGTTTTGCCATTATTGGTTCATTTAATTTGTTTCATTGCTTACTGGAAAAACATTCAAATCAATAAATTTAAAACACGCTCTAACAAGTGTGCTGCATTATACAATAAATATAATTTAATACAATCAGGAGGGTGAATCAAAGAACACATGTATGTTTGCATGGTCCTAAATATGTGTGCAATGGGACTTTGAAAACAGCCCAAAGGTAAACTTTATCCAGCCATGGACAAATGCATTTTCTTTGAATGTGGGTTTCAATGCTGAATGTGAGTTTCAAGGGCAGAAAAGTTTGAATGCTAAGTCTGATTTCACTGTGAGACTGTATTGCTTTGTTTAACAGATGACTATTAGTGTTTGCGCTATAAAATTTAAAATAAAAGTTTTAAATGAAATCCAAATAATCATTGTAGAATTAAAGCACATTACAGTGTTTTGGTAAATGGGGAAAAATAGCCAAGTAATGGGACACTGGAATGGCTGTGGGGGGCTGTATATGGGGGGGGCCATTTAACCATGATTTTGTGAGGGGGGAAGAGACAGCAAACTCAAAGACAGCCCCGAGTGGCACAAACTCTAGCTACACCGCTGGTGTCCATCACTTCTTTACATATTATCAACAAATGTTATTTCAGTTCTTTTGCTTCCACGTCAGTTCTAAACTGAATCAAAACCCTTTTTTTGTTTTTCTAAAAAAGGGTTGTACAACATATGCTGACCATGGAAAGTCTGTTTTCTTTTTTTCATAACCCCCACAAAAATGTTTCCATAGCCTGCCTAGTTTCAAATATAAAGTCACAAAATGTCTCTTTGTTAATTAAAATGAAAACTCTTATCTCTTCAAATTTAAAACCCAGTGGTACTATAACATTGCCCTATACCTCATGTCTGTCCAAACCTTCTTCCTTTTTACTGCTCACCTGAACAACAAATTTCTTCTTTGTTTCCTTTATTCCTCCCTCCTGTTTGGTGGTATCTACCACTATTTCAGCATAAGTCTTTTTCTCTGGAACTTTCTCTGGCTCATTTTCTTCTTCTATTTTTTCTATAATCTTACTCCAGGATACTGCAGCTCCACTTTCTGGCTCAGTCTGGTTTATCATCTCAGATAAACATTCTGCAACCATCACAGCTGGAGGGTTGAGACAATGCATTTTCCATTGGTTCTGTTGATTCAAACAGATTTTTCTGGAAATCTTGCTCTGAATCCATATCCAAGTCTGCAATCACCACTGTTTCCTCCTCAACCTCTTCTGCATTTGAAAACAACAGTTTCTCTGCTCTCAAATCATTTGATAACATTTCTGGTAGCAATTCTACCATTTCAACTGCATTTTTAACAACTTTCATTTCAGTTTCAGCAAAACCTGAAACAGCCATGTTTTCTCCCTGTTCCTCCAGGCTGCCCCTGCACCTGGAACAGGAACAGTCAGTTCTGTCACACACAAACTCTTCCCCCTACTACCAAGACAGTAGGGGAGGTTCCCCAATGACATGATCTTACTTTTCCTGGTAGTGTACCTATTACCTTCAATCACCCTTTAATAGAGGACACTAGCTTAGTGAGACTAACCTGGTCAACAAAGAATAAATGACTAAAAACGTACATAAAATAAAACCAACAACTCCCACACCATCCTCTTTTTATTCCTCAAGTCTATTTTTAACTATGAATACAAAATACATAAAAACCTTCTAGAACAAATATTAGTAGACTCCATACCTGAGTCCAATCCCAGGTTTATTAAGTATGACAGAAGCATCTTTCAACCCACTTCACTACATCTACAATTTTTGTCTCTGTAAGGACAATATACCCTTCGTATGGAAACAAATTATAGTAACCCACTCCCAAAGTTCATAATCCCCCTAGCTACCAACATAAAGCCTATCTCTACTCTTCCTACTGTAGCATAATTGTTTAAAAATTAGTTTATGTTCAACTCTCAGACTGTTTTGAGCAGTTTCTCTTGTTATCCACATTCTGGCATATCTTTTGCTCAGTAAGGAGCACAACAGTAGCGCTTTATACATTACCAGATGATAGTCTTCTAAATATGCTGTTAAAGGCAAACTTACTGCTCACAGTAATGTCTAAAAAATCAATAATGTCAACAGAGTAATGCAGAGAAAAAGACAAATAATTAGTTGAATTCTCTAACATGTCCACAAAGGCTTGAGCTTTGCTGAGCTTTGGGAGCTGGAATGTGGCTTCAGCAAAGATTTATATAAAACACATGTTATGTTGTATAAGTGATTTGTGGATGACATCTTTTTTGTCTGGGATGGTACTATGGATGAGGTTCATGCCTTTGTGGACATGTTAGAGACTTCAACTAATTATTTGTCTTTTTCTCTGCATTACTCTGTTGACATTATTGACTTTTTAGACATTACTGTGAGCAAAGATATGTTAGGTAACATGTCCACTAAAATGTACAGGAAACCATGATGGGAAAAATAACATCTTCCATCGTTTTAGTATGCATCAATCCCAAGTTACTAGGAATGTGGTTAGAAATCAGGTTCTTAGGTGCATGAGATTGCATACTAATCTTGACTCTTTAGAGCAAGCTTTAAGGGTGCTAAAGGCATATCTATTGAAGAGGGGCTATAAGGGCAGTGAGATAGATAAGGAAATTAGAGAACTGAATATATCAGCTGGTATTAAAGTAAAACCCTACTTCTCTGACAGCTCCTCAAGTATAGTGAGGGACACAGAGGCTAATAGCACCAAGGGTGTAAATAGGGTCTATTTGACCTATTCAGCAGAGGTTAATAAAGTGTGTGAAGTCATAAAGAAAACTTGATCCATCCTGATGACTGATCCCTCTATTAATGAACATATAGAGCCAGTTCCTAAGTTTTGCTTTAAGAATACCAAGAATACCAAGCACTTAAAACAGAGATTCTGTTATAAGCACACTGAACCATATAGGCACCTCACCTCCCAGCATAAGGGCACTCATGCATGCCAGTCTTGTAAGGCATGCAGTTATATATGGTCTACACACTTGATTATGCATCCATTAAGCATGGAACCTATGCATCTGTCCTTTTATGCAGACTGTTGTACGAAAAATCTGGTCAGCCACACATAGACCTACTAAAACATCACTGGCAAAAAAATACACAAAAATACATAAACTCATACTGGGAGGCTCTAAATAAAAACCTGCAAAAGCATCAGAGACCTCCAAAGCAGACACCCAAACAACCTACACCTCCCATCACAAACCAGACAACACATAAAACACAAAATCAGTGTGCTGCACAATCACAGTCCTTAAGGCGAAATAACATACCTAACACACTAGTAATAGGTGACTCTGTAGTCAGGCACACTGACATCCCACTCACTAGGTGTGACGAATCCACACAGTCTACCTGGCTTTTGTTATGCCTCAAGCCACATTCCACTGTGTATGTTTGATTATCTACCTCACTATATGCTGCTAATATTGTAGCAATACAATATGCTTAAGACCAGGCCTTGCTCACTGATTACTGGTATAACTGAACTTTTGTTGACCTGTATCAGCCTAAAAAATGTTTACCAGAATATGGGGAATTCCAATAAGGAACTATATCATAAGTTTGTGAGCTAACTGTTCTTTAGAAAAGAAAAGTAAGGCATAAGACCAAACATTACGAGACTTGTTTACAACTTAGGAAATTTTCTGTAATTTTCTAAAATATTCCATCAACTCATAATAAGCTTGTAATCTATATGTCATTAGTTAAACCTATTAATCTTACTGTTTGTTCAAGATTATAAAAAGCTCAAAGGCTAAAATGAAAATCATCATCATCATCCGAATTCAATCACAGCACCAGCCTGAACTGAGCATAGAGCCATTTTGCCAGTGTCGGCCTTGCCTTGACTGAACAAATAGCTGTACTAAATAAAATTAAAGTCTCCCTATCAGTGTCAAAAATGATTTTGTTTATGCATAATATGCTTGTAAGTACATAATTTATTAGTTTTTTCTGTTTATCTAGTAAGTTTCTGTTTAATAAATTGTTAAGTTTGAGCCTTGGTGTCTTGTGTCATTTCTAATTCTGTATTAACCTCACCCTTTAAAGTAATGGACTAGTTCACTAGGCTGGACAAGCAGAAGGTTACTGTTTGCTGCCTGTTTAGAGCCAGAATCTGCCACATAACACAAGCACTCAGGTCACTCCAGAACAAGTACAAATATGGCTCTGTCATTGTTCATGTTGGTGTGAATGACCTGAGATGTACCTCCCTGGACTACATGAAAAGAGACATGGAAGAGCTCTGTGATCATGTAGCCCAGGCTGGTATGACCCTGACCCTGAGTAGCATCATGCCCTCACCAAGAATGATACCTCAGTATAAAGAAAAAAATGATCAATTTCAACAATTGGCTAAGCTTCTGGTGTCATTCAAAGGGGATCCAGTGTCTGTTAGCCTGGGATGACATGCTCTTCAAGCCACATTGCTTCACAAGAGATGGCTTGCACCTGTCACCCCTAAGCTTTCGAATACTTGCCAAGGCTCTTGCTGCCCCCATAGTGCCTTTTTTAGGCAAGGCTCAAAAGTCAAACCCACCTCTGTAAACAGCACAATTAACAAAAAACTGAGGATTATGCTACTCAATGCCAGGAGTTTAAATCTGAAAATGCACATGCTCGAAGCACTTCTCAGTATGGAGAACGTCGACATCTGTGCAGTAACTGAAACCTGGTTCAAGGCTCGAGACAGCACCCCGGCACTACCAGGCTACAACTCATATCACACGTTTCAGCCACAGAACACAGACCGAAACACAAAATGAGGGGGTGCATCCATATTCATCAAGGATACCTACACCTCCAGGTTAGTGGTGCAGCATGATACCTCTGAGATCACCCATGTGCAACTAACATCTGGCAAATCTGCAATGCAAATTGTGGCCTGCTACAGATCACTCTCCATGACCCAGGACCACCACTCCACCTTTCTTGAGACACTAAAAAACATGAAGGTCCTACCGAACACCCTGATATTGGGTGATTTCTATTATCCTACCATTCACTGGGAAAACTACTCGAGTACAAACTCCCAAGCCCAGTGCTTCCTGGAATTCATCAACTCAAATGCCCTGGATCAGCTGGTAAACTCCCCTTCCAGAGGTGAAAACATATTGGACCTGGTCATCACCAACATGGGTGACAGATGTTCCACACCAGAGGTCAACCCATCACTGGTTAGATCAGACCATAAACTAATCACTCTGGATGTCCACACCCCACCACCACCCCCAACTAAGGAAATCACAGTAAAAAACTTTTCTAAAGCAAACTTCACCTTACTTAAGACAGACGTGGTAAGATTCACAGCCCCCACGCTAAAGGATAACGCTGCCCAAGATGCAGAAACCTTTACAAATGCACTCTTATGAGCAACTACAAGGATGCATGGATCATGCCATCCCTAGCAAAACCAAGACTCACTCCTCTAAGAGAAGGAAACCAGTTTGGTGGACCCCTGCCATAAACATGCTATACAATAGAAGGAGGAAACTAGTTCAGAAAAAAAGCAAATCCCAAGAAGGAAAGACATCCCTGATCAGTATCAGTAAGAAACTAAGGTCCCTCATGAAATCATCCAAGGCTAACTTCAAAAGAAAAATAGCCAAGGATTTGAAAGATAACCAGAAAGCCTTCTTTAGCTATGTTAAGAATCTAAGTGGCAACTCACAGATATGCACTGAACTAGTGCAAAATAGCACAAAATAAACTGAACCTAACTGATACTGCCAACATCCTGGCAGAGAGACTCAGTGCAAACTTCACCCCCCCACCCCACCTCCAAAAGGGCCCACAACAATACCGGAAAAGTGTAGTGTCCACAAAATCACAGATGCACAGGTGAAAACAGCCTTTTCAAAAGCCAAAAACACAGCGTCAATGGGACCAAATGGTGTCCCAGGCTGCATCTTGCATGAACTACAGAATGAACTAAACCTCCACCTAAACACACTGTTCAACCTCAGCCTCTCCACATGCTACGTGCCCAAAGAATGGCACACAGCAATGGTTATTCCTCTCCACAAAGGAGGGGCCACAACTGACCCTGGTAACTATCGCCCCATAAGCCTGACTAGCCTAGTCTACAAGGCTATGGAACACATAATCATGGAACTCATTAACAAAGACATTGGGAACCTCAAACCACTTGACCCAACCCAGTTTGGCTTTGTTAAGGGCAGATAATGCCTACTAAACCTGGTTGACTTCTTCGAGACAGTCACCAAGGCCATAGATGAGGGAAAGGTGGTTCACACAGCCTACCTTGCCAAGGCTTTCAACACCATTCCCCACTTGGGTATTACAGAAAAACTCACCAGCCTGAACATAAACCCCTACATCATGAGATGGGTTGCCCACTGGCTTACAGACAGAACTCACATGGTAAAAATAGCGGGCTCCAGGTCCAACTCTAAACCAGTCACAAGTGGTGTCTCACAAGGCCTGGGAACCCTACTGTTCGGCATATAATTCTCAGAAGTACAGGCAAACACAGGAGGACTATGGCTAACCAAGTTCGCCAATGACTGCAAACTGGGAGCCTTAATTGACTCTCCGGCTGACACGGACATCCTCCAAAAGGGCCTTACTGAGACGGACACCTGGTGTCAAAGTCATGGCCTCAAGCTAAATGCCAAAAAATGCATAGTCATCCTGTTTGGGAAAAACAAAACACCCATGAATTACCACATAGGTAGCAGCCCCCTTAATACAGAAGAGGTAATAAGAGATCTGGGGACCCAGGTAGATAGTAATCTCTCCTTTGACAATCATATTGCCAAAGTAGTTAGGAAATCCTTCTATGTAGCCCATCTAATTACTAAAGGGTTCACATCTAGAAATAAAGAGGGTATAGTGCCCCTCTACTCGTCACTCATTAGACCCATCATAGAGTACAATGCCCTATTTGGGATGTACCTCAGAAGACGCTTCCAACAGCTGGAAGGACCACAAAAGTACCTTACCAAGAGGATTACTGGCCTCAAACATATGTCCTATGCAGCCAGACTGAAAAAACTCCAGCTGTACTCAGTGGCATATTGCTTACTCAGAGGTGATATCTGCCTGACTTACAAAGCCATGTCCAACTCAGAATTGATGGACATGCTCCACCTAAAGAAATCCAAGTCACTGTAAGCCACACGCTCTACTGAGCTAAACCTCACCACAACAATAAATAGAACATGCTGGAGGGATAGATTCCTGTCACAGAGACTCCCCCCATGCTTTGGAACAAAATCCCAAACTACATTAGGCAGAGCCCCTCACTAACACTCTTCAAGAGAAACCTTGGCGAGTGGATGGGTAACAGAAAATACACCCCTGGGATCACTTCATTGACTCTGCTTGACAGAGGATCAGTTAATTAATCAATGGGATGGTGAAAGCCGACACACTCTGGCTAGGTTTATAAATGCCCTCGGGCAGAAAGCCTAGTACCTACCTATGAACCTATGAACCTATATGGCTAAGTGTATGTGATTCATATTATATAGGGAAGACAAATCATATGTTTAAGGACAGGATTCTGCAGCATCAGAGTGATATACAAAATAATAAACTAGCAAATGAATTAGCGAAACATGTATCTGAAGTTGGTATGAGTCACAGCTTTAAGCTCTTGGTACTACAGAAATTAAATGAAAGTTTAAGGGAAGGGGATTTGAGCAATGAGACCAAACTTGCTGAGTTAAAATGGATTGTCAACTTTAAAGCATATGTGCCACCTGGTTTGAATAGTGCTGTTGCTTTAAAGCCTCTCCTAAAGAAAAGATGCTTAGTACACTGATAAGTGTTAACACCTAATAATTTTAATTGTTTTTAATTAATTGGAAGCTTTTTGTATTTAAAGGCCTGTTTTCTCATACTGTTTGTTAAGGTCTGAAATAGCAAGCAATCGTCAAAGTGCTTACCTGTTTTTATTCGTTTTTATCTGGTTTTTTTTAGCATTAAAGTTTTCTTACTCTTAGTATTGGGCATCCATAGTGCATTGTTGAGATTATAATGCCCATGGCTGGAATATCACATCTCAGTTCCATTCACTTAGAATGGAAGAACAGAAAAGCAGTGCTATTTTTGAGAGGTCTTGGGACTAGTATCACTTACTGTTCTGCAGTGCCTCTTACAAATGTTTTTCCTACTGATGTGTTACACATTCTATGAAAAAAGCATCCAGAAATATAAACTCATTGCTCAGATAACAGACTTTTGGGAGATACCGCTTTTGTATGCTTCAGTTCCCTCTCAAATTACTCTTCCCATTTTCTCCTGCCTCAGTAAAACACAGTATCACATTTCCTGCCCTAGTTTAGTTAATTAGTCACCTATGCATTACAATAGACAATAGACAGAACTGTCTCTGTGGTGTGCCAGTAAAAGTGTTCCCTCATCTGTCTTCTTCTTCATGTCATCTGAATAGCACTTTCACATTAAATAATGTTACAAAATGCTTGTATCAATCCATAACATGCAGGAGTCTAAGGATTCTAGAAATTGTGCTCTGCACTGTTTATTAGAATTCATATTGGCTACTCACAGCTGTTAATATGTCTGCGAGCAAATATCATCCACCAAATAATACGTCTTATTTCGAACAGATAATTATATAATAATGCAGCTGTTGATCTTGTTACCTCTCAGACAGGCCACTGATGTCACCTTCTACATTTCTGATGTTACTCAAAGTATTTCTCTGTAAGCGCAATATAATGCATGCTATCACTGCCCCTAGCAACATGCATATTTTTCTGTCCAAGCTAATGTCAATACTACTTTCCAGTCTGCAATGCTACATCCTTTTCCCTGATGTTGCCTATCATTTTTCCTATCCTCGTAAATGAGGAATGATTACAGTTAGTCAATAATGACACTCATTGCAGTTTCATTCTTTCTATTGTTTAGAAAATGCATTGAGGTCTGTTGTTCCGTTAACTCTTTTAGTGGATTAGAGTAATATTTAGAAAGACTGCAGTGTTCCACCTCACCTTTATCCAGAAGTCTTAATCACTGCTACTGTACATCATGGCTCATTACACTCAGTCAATAATGCCAGTCATTAGAGTTTCATACGTCTTGATAGTCCATGCTTGCTGCCCCAAAACTAGTCTTCTATTAACCTTGTAAGAGGATCAGGATATTACTAAGGATTGTCTCTCATGTCTAGTGTCCTCAGTGTGTATATTTCTTGCTGTACAACCTGCTGTTCTACTAACCTTTGAAGGGACTTTGGAATTTATTTAACAGTCCCTAGTGTCTAGTGTCTCTCCCCAGAATTGCAGGTTTTGTTCATTAGTCAAGGTAGTTTAGATGTGGCAGCCACCCTCCTCTCTCTCTCTCTCTCTCTCACACACACACACACACACACACACACACACACACACACACACACACACACACTTTCTGTAGAGCAAACAATCCCCTCACCTGATAGCACTCATTCACACAGCCCTCCATTTAGGCATATTCACACACACACACACACACACACACACACACACACACACACACACACACACACACACACACACACACACACACACACACACATACACACACACACACAAACAAGACAAGTGGGTCCCAACATTTCAAAGAGTTACCTCTATCCTTCTATCACACAGCATGTGTAACAGTCAGCAACATTATTTACAGTACATTTTCCAGTATGAAGGACACCCACTGGGGCTGCCCTGCCCCTTTCATATTTCATCTCATTCCTGGAACTTCTTTATATGAAATTCTTTATTAATTTTGTAGTGTCTGTGTCAGAAGCGTCAGCCAACAGCATTTTTCCCTCACTGACAAAATCAGCCTTATATTGTTTCTGTATGGCCATAGTGGTTATGTTATTGATAACAAATCTAGCTTAAGTTTGAAAATTTTCTAGGAGAAATTTCAATAAAACATACAAATCACAGAATCATAGACTCATGAAATATACAAGACAACCGAGTTGTGTGGCCTTTCAAGCCTTGCCAGTACTCACCCTTAGACTTTACTTCATTTTTCAAGGAGCAATAGGGCAGTCATATCTAGGCTGAATTTAAAAAGCATTCTCTAGAGTCTCCTTGCTCCTTTATCTGTTTAAAACTTTCATTTAGTGTCTCACTGCTGTTTTTCTACTGTGATAAACATTTCTGTAGTGTTTTCTGCCTAAAATAGTATAGCTAGTAGCTATAGCATAACCCAGTTCAGGTTTGCTGTCTCTGAGCCTGGTTGTTTGTTTGCAGTAGCTGTTTGTTCTGAGCACATGTTCCAGGCCATCTTGGATTAGCAGAAGCCTTTCTTCACTTTAGTGAGAGGATTGTGTTGATTGGCCACTGGCTGGTAAAGGTTAGCTGTTCTAAGGTTTGGAGTAAGCACTCATTGGTTCTTTTCAGCTTTTTTAAAGTTGTTTCAGATTGTACCTTCTGTTATTTAACCCTACCTTTGAGAGGATTTCTGTTTATTCACACTGAGCTGTATGGAGGAGGGGCACTGACCATAACTCTGATCTGTGATATATAACAATAAGTATCCTGTTTTTTTTTTTGCTTATTTGTACTAGTTTTTGCTTATTCTAACCATTCATAGCACGTTTTTATTATCTGCTACCTGCTTTTTACTATATTTTATTGCTATAAACTAACCTGCACTGTTGTACTGAAATTGCCTGCCTTACAAGTCCTATTATCACTTTTGTTACAGTCACACTGTTTGTAAAGCTTTTTTAGCTAGTTTCACTGTGTGAAAGGTATTAACTGGAAATTTTCTCCATTTGTTAAGCATCTGTTTGTTTGTTCTGATTTCCTGCCAATGAGGGTATCATATAACTGATTTGTTTGCAGTTAAAAGCATTCTCTAGAGTCTCCTTGCTCCTTTATCTGTTTAAAACTTTAATTTAGTGTCTCACTGCTCTTTTTCTACTGTGATAAACATTTCTGTAGTGTTTTCTGCCTAAAATAGTATAACTAGTAGCAGTAGCATAGTACTTGGTGGCTTTGCAGGTGCCCACCGCTGCTGTAAATTTGATCTGGGACACTCCTCCCTGTCCAGTATCATTAGCGCATTCTACCTAATACAGAGAGAACATTTGGGAAGGCCACTCCCCTTAGTTTCTTAACATGGAATTATTTTCTGTTGCTCCTTTCTCCCTTTCTACTTTACTAAAAAACTTTATTCAGCTTCTTTTACATTATTTGTATTTCCCCCTCCTACTCTATTACTTCATCTTGTTTTTTATGCTACTTGTTCTCTAAAGTGTTCAATTGCATCTTCTCTGCTACATTTATTACTGCTTGTTTTTAGCCTGTTTAAATTTTAAGTGTTATTCTAAGTCTCTTAGTTTTGGTTTATGCACTTGGGTTTTAGGCCTACACCTAGCTCTCCCTCACCCCTCTCCCTCAGATTCTGACAAATATGGATGGACAATCTCCTATAGTTTTTCCTGCCAGCCTGGTTGATATGGGCATCCTGAGACAGTGTAGTAACTGCCTCATGTACATGGACAACCATCTACTACTACCACCTAGGAACACAATTTGTAAGAGATGCAATTACATAAAGAAGCTAGAGTCTATGTTCTCTCCCTCACAAGTCAGTATATCTGGCACTGAGAAGGTTGTCAACACAATCACTACACCTCAAACAGCACCCATAACTACACAACACACAGCCACATATGCAGAGGTTCTCAACAAAAACAAACCCAAACAAAGGAGACCTCAGATTCAAAAACAATTGAGAACTCCACAACTCTCTTCACCACATACCATGCATAGTTCACACACCAGTGTCTCACAACCACTAAGGCCTAACCATAAACCCAACAAATTAGTCATAGAACACTCCATTGTGAGACACACAGATGTGCCTCTCACCAGGCTGGATAAGGAGAAAGTCACAGTTAGCTGTTTGTCAGGTGCCAGAATCCACCATATCATACATGCACTCAAGTCTCTCAACAACAGGTATGGTTATGACTCTGTCATAGTCCATGTTGGCATGAATGACTTGAGTCATACCTCCCTGGACTATATGAAGAGAGACATGATTGAACTTGCTAAATATGTGTCCCATGCAGGTATGTCCCTAGCCTTAGGTTCATAGGTGTATACTAGGCTAATGGCCCTGAAGCCTTTACAAGCCTAGCCCATAGAATTACCTTGGCATCGTGCCACCTGACCTTAGTTCCCAGTGCCTCTGTCAAGTAGAGCCAATGGAGTGATCCCCGGGGTGAATTTTCTATTTCCCATCCACTCATCAAGATTTTTCTTGAAGAAGGCCAGTGAGGTGCTCCGCTTGACATGTATGAGAAGTCTATTCCATAGAATGGGCAGTCTCTGGGTTGTGAACCTGTCCCTCCAGCTTGTTCTTTTGATTGTGGTAATGAGGTTGAGGAAATAATCAGCCCTTGCAAGTCTCAAACCCAAGACCCTGCACACCATAGCCACAGTGATTTACCACTAAGCCATTTGCTGTCACCCAGAATGATGCCTCAACACAAACAGAAAATTATTGACTTTAACAATTGGCTTAGTTTCTGGTGTCATTCCAAAGGGATCCAGTACCTGACAGCCTGGGAAGATATGATCAACAGTCAACAACAGCAACCCCCTCTCAAGTACGGCAAATGCAAACGCCCAATAAACATCATGAAAAATCCCAAAAAGAGGCCAGCACAGCAGTGTGGTAAAACCAAACAGTTTTGATGTATCATAAGCACATTAAACACATTAGGGGTAGGGATGAATAAAAGCCCAAACCCCACGGAAAAAAATCAGACCAGTATCGGCTTTATTAGCCTTCCTCAGTGTCAAACAAAATAACAAAAGCACATAGCTAATTATACAAATTCTAATAATTAGACAAAAGTGCCCATTGGTTAATTACAGATGCTCATTTAATCCACGGGGAAAAAGCCCTCCCAACTTAATTAGCCACTTTTTCTCTTTAGAATTAAGGATGGAATGCCATCCAGATTTAGTACTTCTATCCCCATTTATCTTTTCAATAGCAGTAAATCTGAAAGAGGCAGTGTGGTGTTTTAATGTATGTTTATAAAAGGCGTTAGACTGTCTTTTGTTTCTGATATCGCTGACATGTTCAGTGATACGTAACCGTAAAGGTCTAGAAGTCTGCCCAATATAAAATGCAGAACATGAACATGTGGCAAGCTATATAATCCAATCCAAGCTACACTTTGCTAGAAATTTTATATCATAAACCAAGGCAGTGTTTTTACTTGTAAATTCTTTTGATTTTCCTACCCTTGGGCAATACGTACAATGTCCACAGGGGGTACATCCATATAATATATCTTGATGTTCCCTGTAAACTAACAAATTCTTCCTTCCTGAGTAGAGACCCAATTGCTGGCAGAAATGATGTTTCCATGTTTATAAACCCTACTCTTGAATCTGTGAACAACATTCAAATTTCAGAAATCTACTTTTATGCCACCAATGTATCAACAGGTTTCTATGTTCTAGTCTAGCGTTCCCAAAGATTTACACTTTAATTTTCATGAACATCCAGTTCTTCCCCATAATCTCTCAAAGATGGAACAGCAGGTAGTTATGAATCTTAAAAATAATAAGAATTCGGTGCTCCTACCGGCTGATAAGAGTGGAGCGGTGGTGGTGATAGATTAGGATATGTATTACAATGAGGCTCAAAAACAATTGAAAGATGGTAGATATTATATGCATATGCCCTTATATCCAACCCCTAGAGTTAAGGTGGAAATTGGCAGGTTTCTATTAGAAGCCAAGGAAGAGGGCATCATCACTGATTCAGATCTTTATCATCTTACGGTACAGGATCCAAAATCTCAATATTTGTACTTGCTTCTTAAGATTCATAAGAATCTAAAAAATCCGCCTGGGAGAACTATAGTGTCGGGTAGGGGTTCTCTTACCGAACATCTCTCACAGTCTTTGATCAAATATCTTAAACCCCTTTTGGGATGTATCAGAGCCCATATACAAGACATGATACACTTCCTGTGTATCATTTCTGATATGCAGTTGGAATCAGGGTGGCTTCTTTGCACCCTGGATGTTACTGCCTTGTACACTACATTCCACACTGTGCGGGCCTGTTGGCCTTACAGTACTGGTTGGACAAGTGTGAATTATATCAGCCAGGTTTCAATACATTCTTAGTTTGTCTAGCCGAACATGTACTTACCAAAAATGTATTATACTTTCATGGCCAATGCTTTTGGAAGGTGCAGGGTACAGCAATGGGGCATCTTTTGCGCCCATCTATGCTGATTTATTTATGGCATATTTGGAAGAGGAACTTATTTATGACCCAAATCATAACATATATCTTGAAGAGATAGATATATGGAGATGGTATCTGGATGATTGTTGGATGGTGTTGAAGGCTGATAGTGTATATTTACAGGAATCTGTTGAGCATTTAAATGAGAATAAGTGGGGGAGTGAGTTGAAGGTCAATTATCATCTACAACAGATTACCTTCCTGGATGTTATGATCACCAGGAATGCTGACAACACCTTGAATACTGAGATCAATCGCAAATATCTCCAATATAACTCACTACTTCATGCCACTAGCTTCCACCCTCAACATATCATCTGGAATATCCCTAAATCACAATTTCTTTGGGTTAGACAGGTGTGCTCCAATACACAAACTTACGAATACTATAGAAATTATCTTGTTCACAGATTCAAGAGTAGGGGTTATAAACATGGAAACATCATTTCTGCCAGCAATTAAGCCTCTACTTAGAACAGGAAGAATTTATTAGTTTACAGGGAACATCAATTTGGGGAGGTATCCAATTTCAGGTTAATTATGACTTTTGGTCGAAATACTGGGGCAGTTATGGATATTGTCAATAGACATCGGAATATTCTATTGTCGGACCATAGCTTGTCTGAGATTCTTGGGGACAAATGTTCATTTTCATTTCGTAGAGGTCAAACACTAGGCTCAGACTTTAGCCATTATAAACGTTACCAAGATCCCACCAGAAATTACCAACAACGCACTATCACAGGAGATATATTATATGGATGCACCCCCTGTGGACATTGTACGTATTGCCCAAGGGTAGCAAAATCAAAACAATTTACAAGTAAAAACACTGCTTTGGTTTATGATATAAAATTTCTAGCAAATTGCAGCTCGGATTGGATTATATATCTTGCCACATGTTCATGTTCTGCATTTTTTATTGGCAGTCTTCTAGACCTTTACGGTTACATATCACTGAACATGTCAGCGATATCAGAAACAAAAGACAGTATAACACCTTTTATAAACATACATTAAAACACCATACTGCCTCTTTCAGATTCACTGTTATTGACAAGCTAAATAGGGATAGAAGTAATAAATCTGAATGGCATTCCATCCTTAATTCTAAAGAGAAAATGTGGATAATTAAGTTGGGAGGGCTTTTCCCACCTGGCTTAAATGAGCATCTATAATTAACCAATGGGCACATTTGTCTAATTATTAGGATTTGTATAATCAGCTATGTTATTTTATTTTGTCTGACACTGAGGAAGGCTAATAAAGCCAAAACCGATCTGATTTTTTTCTGTGGGGTTTGGGCTTTTATTCAACCCTACCCCTAATGTGTTTAATGTGCTTATGATACATCAAAACTGTTTGGTTTTACCACACTGCTGTGCTGACCTCTTTTTGGGATTTTTCAAGATATAATTGACAGACCATGATGCTTTGCTAGAGATAGCATGCATCTATCTCACTTGGGATTCAGGCTTCTGGCAAAGGCCCTTGCCATCCCCATAGTGCCTTTTTTAGGAAAAGTCATGAGGTTTATACAACCAAGATAAAATTTTCAATAAAATGCAAATTAAAGCTCGTGCTGCTAAACTCTAGGTGTCTGAACATGAAACTGCACTCATTGCAAGCATTCTTAACCCTGGAAGATATTGACATTTGTGCAGTCACAAAAACCTAGTTCAAACCTGCGAAGAGCACCCCAGCCTTACCTGGTTACTCATCCTATCATACAGTCAGACCCCAAACTGTGGGCAGCAAAGCCAAAGGAGGTGGAGTTTCAATATATATTAAAGACATACACACCTACAGGGTGGTCAAACAGTATGACACAGAGGAGACACTCCAGGTGCAGTTAACTGCTGACAAGACCCTATTCAAATTATAGCTAGCTTCAGATCCCCAAATTTGACTCAAGATGCTCACTCCACCTATCTGGACCTCTTCAAATCTATCAAGATTCAACCCTTCACCCTGATCCTGAGTGACTTTAATTACCCAACCATAGATTGGAAAAACTACTCATGCTAGAACACAAATGCCCAGAGATTCCTCGATTTTATCAATGCAAATGCCTTGGAACAGCTAGCAGATATCCCCACAAAAAGCAACTTGGTATTAACCAACATGAAAAACCACTGCAGCACCCCTACACTATCATCCTCCCTGGTAAGTTCTGACCATAAAGCGGTCACCTTCAAGGTCACCATTTCCCCTGACCCCCCTCTAGCTGGGGTCAAACAAAAAAAACTTCTCCAAAGCTGATTACAACCTCCTGAGGGATGGTATAAACAGCTTCACAGCCCCCTCCCCCACTGCAGGAATTGGTACCAATGTCCAAATCTACACCAAAGTACTATATGAGCATTTATATAGATGCATGGAATCAGGAATACCTGAGAGGACAAAAATCATCCACTGCAAAGAAGAGTAAACCTCTCTAGTGAATAGCTGCAATAAATAAACTATATAACAAAAGGAAAAAAATTGCTGCCCAGGACCAAAAAGGAGCAGGTGCCCAATTAGTTCCAATCTCTCCTTATCCTGAACAAGCAAATAAGAGCACTAGTGAAATCCTCTAAAGCCAACTTTGAGTCCAAATTGGCTACACTTACTAGAGACAATCATAAGGCCTTCTTCACATATGTCCACAATCTCAGAGGAAGCACCCAGATCTGTTCAGAACTGGTGGTCAAGGACACCACATACACACATTCTCTAGATATAGCTACACCAATGCTGTAGATATAGCCAATCTACTGGCTGACAAATTCAGTGAAATCTTCTTCTCTCTTTTCCCCCATCACTAAATCAGGATATCCCCAGTACCTGCCCCCCACCCTTATCTCTAGGGAACAGGTCATCATTGCCCTCTCAAAGGCAAAAAATACAGCCTCCATGGGACCAAATAACTTCCCAGGCTGCATTCTACATGAAATCAGGCATGAACTTGCAGCACCATTAGGCACCCTATTCAACCAAAGCCTGAGTACCGGCTTTGTCCCAGCCAAGTGGAGGACAGCCACTGTCATCCCTTTACACAAAGGTGGAGTGTCCACTGATCCAGGAAATGATAGACCCATCAGCCTAACTAGCCTGATCTGCAAGACCATGGAACGGATTATCATGAACCTCATTAACACTGATATTGGCAACCTTGAAACACTTGACCCCACACAGTTTGGCTTTGCCAAGGGGAGGTCATGTCTGTTAAATCTGGTCAACTTCTTTGGGACAGTCTCCAAAGCCATGGATGAGGGGACCTACCTTGACCTGGCCAAAGCCTTTGACACTATTCCCCACTCGGGCATAGTAGATAAACTCTCTCAACTAGGCATCAATCCATATGTTATTAGATGGGTAGCAAACTGGCTCACTGATAGAACCCACCTAATCAAAATAGGGGAAGCCACCTCAAGCAGTAGACCCATAATGATCGGCGTAACCCAGGGATCGGTCTTGGGGCCTCTGTTATTCGGGATGTACTTCTCTGAGGTGCAGACCAAAACCAGTAGGCTATGGCTGACCAAGTTTGCAGATGACTGCAAGCTGGGTGCAGTCATAAATTCGCCCAGTGATGTGGACATCCTGCAAGAGGGTCTCAGCCAAACAAATGACTGGTGCCAGAAACATGGCCTCAAGCTGAATGCCAAAAAAATGCATCATCATACCCTTTGGGGAGAGTGACGTCCCCACATATTATCACATTAATAACAATGTTCTAAGTACATAATCAGTAGTGAGGGATTTGGGTGCCCAGGTTGATAGCAGCCTGACTTTTGACCACCATGTTGCTTCCATTGTATGGAAAGCTTTCTACATGGCCCACCTCATAAGTAAGGGTAACTCATCCAGGGACAAAGAGGTCATAACATCCCTGTATTCTTCCCTTATTAAGGCCAATTATTGAGTACAATGCCCTCTTCGGCATGTACCTCGCAAAGCACATGCAGCAGCTGGAGAGACCACATAGGTTCCTCACCAGGAGAATCCAGGGCCTCAAACATCTACCCTACACAGGCAGGCTAAAAGCTCTGTCCCTCTACTCAGTTTCATACAGACTCCTCAGAGGTGACCTCTGTCTGGCACACAAAGCAATCTCAGATCCCGCCTTGATAGCACTGCTGCATATCCATAAGTCAAGCTCCACTTGAGCAACCCGTATGCGTGACTTCAACCTGATCTGTGATATCAATAGGACTTGTTGGTGGGACAGATTTGTGTCCCAGAGACTCTCCCATCTGTGGAACAGATCCCCTCTCCACATCAAGCAGATACCTTATTATAACCTTTTAAGTGCAACCTGGATAACTGAATGAGAAACAGAAAATACATCCCTGGGATTCCACCTGTACCCCTGCTGGACAGGGGCTTTGGGTGCTGATTTGTCTAAACATGGGCTAAACTCTTGGCTAGCTTATAAGGGCCTCAGGACCAATAGCCTAGTAATCTCCTATGATCCTATTTATACATATCCATCCAATTATCAAATACTTTCTTAAAGGAGGATAATATGACACATTGCTTGATCTGGAGAGGAATTTTTTTTCCAGAGAAGGAGTAATCATGTGCCAGATCTGTCTTTCCACCATGATTTGTTTATTTGTTGAAACAGTTTCAGATCTCTGCCTTTAATGTTTGCAGGACTGTTTCATTTATGGAAAAATATGAGGTCTGGCACAGCCAGATTACTGCCAGTCTGGAAGGCAGTCCAAAGGACTGATCACTCAAAGGAGTCTGTATGATACTGAATACAGGGACAAGGCCTGCAGCCTCTCTTAATAGTTCAAGTTCTTTATTACTATGATCTTTTTTTGTCAAGAGTCTTTGGGGTCTCCGTAACTGCTGGATATGTTTAAGAAGAAACATCACTAAGGAAGATTTCTATTCTGTGATGGGCCTGATCAGTACAAAATATTGATGGATCAGGACATCTTTAGACCTAGAGGAAATACCCTTTGTGATCAGTTACGCCAGATAGAAGGATTTCCTGACCACTGTTACAACATTATGGTCGGGGGGGGGGGGGTATCTACCCATGTTCCAAGGTTTATCACAAATTCTTTATTTTAGAATGATGTGTCTTCTATACTATAAGCTGGGTGGAAGTTTTATTGCCAAATGTAACAATACTGCATTTTTTTTCCATTTAGTTTTAGCCTATTGTTATGTGCACCAGATACAAACATGTGTAAGTTCAATTTGTAGCTTCTGCATGTCAGAAGGGAATTCAAGTATAACACCCAATTTTCATTTATCAGCAAACTTGGTTAACCAGATTTTCTGATTTTTGATTTAGAACTCAGAGAAGTATATGCTTTCATGCTCTCTGAGGCAGCAACTGCAACATGCACAATGTAGGCTCTTTCCCTCGCCAGTTTGTTATCCATCTAATGGCTTAGGATTGAGATGGAGTGCATTCATCCTTTTTTATTATCTGTTATTGTTATAATAAAACAATTAATAAAAACAGAGCAACAAATACATCTAACCTGAAAACACAGAATGAGCAAATTAATATAAAACAAATAACACAAAACAGTAAACAGGTTAAAACAATATCGACTATATACCACTATATACATATATGCATTGCATGTGCAGTATTAGTAAGAATAAAAGAAAAGAAAAAAAAAATATATATATATATATAGAGAGAGAGAGAGAGAGAGAAAAGTAGAAAGCTTTTTTTAGACAATACCATTTAGGATTTATGGGCAGCAATCGAGAGGAATGTAACATTATTGTGACTGTGTAATATAATTCTGTAGACTTTAATAGCCATCTCTTTGAATCCTGACCAAGATAAGTTTCTCCTGTCTGTCCAGTTTTGTGAAATATACAGGTTAACCAGCATAAACAATGCTATTAAAATATAGATACCTTTGGTTTTTTTTCAAAAATCATTACTGAATTATCACTTGTGACATATGAAAATTTACATCCATATAAAAGTAATCAAACTATATTAACATAACAAATGTTATATTACATATACAGTGCTATATATCATATAACCTAAGCAATATTGCATAAATTATTCAATTCCTGCCTTTTTTAAGCAAGAAATATCTTTATTAAACCATCACTTAATATACAGACAATCATACAGTTATATAAATGCAAACAAATCACACCGACACAATCCTAGTTGCAAGTATTTTACATCACAAACCATACTCCCACACTCACAGTTGCAAACATTATACATCACTTATAATCTACCCAATCTTTCTGACTCAAACATTACATAGCTCATTTAAGTCTTATCGCTTTTTAGACCTCATTCCTCCCTCGTATGCATTATTCCCACTATTTCCATTTTTTCCTATGTCGTTTGCTCCTACCCTTTTCTAAAGATCTCAATTCCAGTTGTTTTATTTGTGTTACAATATTCAAT
Source organism: Protopterus annectens (assembly GCF_019279795.1). Taxonomy (NCBI): domain Eukaryota; kingdom Metazoa; phylum Chordata; order Ceratodontiformes; family Protopteridae; genus Protopterus; species Protopterus annectens. Next base: position 506,751,833 of record NC_056745.1, read on the forward strand.
ACTTCAGTATAGTTGGTTTAGATTTTGATTTCCATTTTCTAGTAATTGCTTTTTTGGCAGCTACCATTATTAGAAAAGCAAGGCCTTACTATGTCTAGGCAATTTCAATTCTGTATCACAGCTCAGAAAAAGCATCTCCCTTGTCAGACCAATCTGCCCTTCCAGCATCTCCAACAGTGCATCCCGCAGGGAATCCTTTTAGTCTGCCTTTGTGTTTTAATCCTTTTGGTGAAATATGGAGAAATGGGAATTCCCATGACAGGCTAAGTACCGAATAACCTAGACTTTTTAGTCTGTTATATAAAATATTCCAAATTTTGTGTGAATACCTGCAATGCCATAGTATTATAAAAGTCACAGGCATTGCAAACAGGTGAGCCAGCAGAAAGATATTTGAATAGTCTAGCCAGCATCATTTATGTGATTTAATTGAGTAATTTTATTATTTAATTGTATAATAGTTTTATTGATTGATTGGTGTGATTATATATACTGTGCTATGTTATTGAAACTTTACTCCTTGAAGGCTTACAGTGGCCAAGGCGCTAGAGTTTGAAGACAATAAACCTGTTTTGGATCCTGGTTGCTGTTTCTGTGTCGTGCTGAATCTGCTTTTCCAGTTTTAGTTTGTTGTGTTGCTGTTTACTATCCATGGCCAGTGATCCAGCCATAAATGTACCAAGAATTTTCAGAGAAGATAATGGAGGTGGTTCCCAGCGAACACTAGATGGGTTCTTCAATACTAATCCAGACCGGAATTATGACCGGGCAGAGAGAACAACAGGTACTGAGAATACTGGGGACATTCCAGCATGGGAGCGCTTCCTCGCTGAAACAAGAAGTAAACGTTCTAACAACCCTTTTGCGAACATTGGTAAGCGTTCCATGGATGTTCCTATTGAAGTTAAATCTACCATCTCTAAACTGACTAATTTAATGAGTAAAGAAACAGCTACATACTATAATATTAACAGTTTATCCAGATATCTCGAACTAGACATTATACCGAGAGGGCTCAGGGCACTTAAATTCTCCTCAGAGCCTTTCGATTCAACATGTCAGCTGGATAAATCTTTTCAGACGAGATGGGAATGTGCAGCCCATCAATGTTCAAGAGAATGGATCAAAATTCAAATAGAACGAGATAATATTAAGTTGGTGAACCTGAAGAAAGACATTAACGTAGTATGCAATAGTCTAGTTACTGTATTAGACAGGAACAGACTTGATTCCTGTCTTAGAGACATTCAAGAAAAAGTCAATGGCTTGGAAAAGAAAATTATTGATCAGAAAATGTACAAAATTCAGAGAGACTTAAGAGATTTTGAAAAGGGCAATGTGTACCTATTTCGGTCTCGTACATCGGCTCAGACAATGAATCAACCCATTGAGAATGGCCAGAGACGTGACAGTACTTCGAGCGTGATGACACCCAATCAGAACATGGACAATTTCATGCACGCAAGAGAGGCGAGCGAGTATCCGGAATTACCTTCTCCAGCTAATCGCCATTTTTTTCCCGAACAGTTTCGGAATGCGGGAAACTTTGGTCAACAACGGAAAAGAGGTTTTGGCGAGCAGGAGCATTATAGGAATGGTCCACAAAGACCGTGGAGAGACAATAAAAGAACAAGATGGTACTAATTTCGAACTACTTACTAAAAATGTGATTAATTTGTCAGGCTGTCATATTTCTGAACACTTTCTTTCTGTTTTAAACTACGGATTGAAATTTGTACCTACAGTACTTCCTAAAATATATGAATGTAAAATAGAATTATATAGTTTTATTAGGAAGTTACATTTATGGTATTATTTCAATGTTTTAACATCTAAAAACTTTGTTATGGATAGTAATTTCAATGGAAATGTGTTAGAACAGAGTGATTCAGAGACAGAAGAATCTTTTGTTTCTTGTGACAGTGAATTTTTTGAACATAGGTATATAGACACCTCAGGCATTAAAACAGAAAGTACGTTCATGCCTCCATGTTGCAATGATGGCATTAAAAAATTACACGCAATGCTAGATTTTGAATTAGAGTTTGAATTAAAACATTTTGATAGGAATTCAGTCACATATAACTTGTCCAAGATAGAATGGCAAGAATTGAGAAATTTTTCTAAACAAACAGAATTGGTCATAAAGCCCTCGGACAAGGGCAATAAGATTGTGATTATGCATTATACACAATATTTGGAAATGTGCTGGGATTTATTAGGAGATGAAACAGTGTATTGTAAAGCTCACCAGGACAGTATTGAACAGGAAAAAATTAAATATGAGAATTTAATTCAAAGAGGTTTACGGTTGGGTTTCTGGTCTGAGAATGATGTAAAGAAGAAACTTTGCCTAAGTGATACTAGTTGTGCTTATTTTTACTGTCTCCCCAAATTACACAAAAATATAAATAAACCACCAGGTAGACCTATTGTGTCTGCTAGGAAGTACTTTTTACATAATTTAGGTGTTGTGTTACATAAAGTATTATTGAAAGAAGCTGCCTGTCTTCCCTCTTATATCAAAGATTCTTTTGATTTTTTGGAAAAAATTAAATCAGTTATTTGGAATGAGAACATGTTTTGGATTACTTTAGATGTGAAGAGTCTTTATACGAACATCCAACATAAATTTGGCCTAGAAGCTGTGTTTAACAGCATGGGAGATTCACCCCACACACATTATATATTAGATCTTGTACAATTTTGTTTAGAAAATAATTATTTTTATTTTGATAATCTAATTTTCTATCAAAAACAAGGAACAGCAATGGGTGCACCATTTGCCCCAATGTATGCGAATATATTTATGGGTTTGGTAGAGAATGAATGTATCTATAAGAATGATTTTGTAAAGAAACATGTGAAATTGTATTATAGATACATAGATGATTTGATATTTTTGTGTGAGGGGGGATATGATGATATACAGAATTTTGTACAAGAAATCCAAATTAATAGATTTAAAATTAATTTTGATGGGTTACAATATGGGCAGTCAGTTAACTTTCTAGATATTAATTTACAAGGTACTGTTGGTTTGCCTATAATTACAAGTTTATATAGGAAATTTGGGGACCCACATGATTTTTTACAATCAACTAGTTGTCATCCTGCACATATTATTAGAGCATTGCCATATGGTGAATTTTTAAGAATTTCTAGGTTATGTCATAATGATGAAGTGTTTTATAAGGAAATTCAAACAACTAAAAGGATGTTTTTGAACAGAAATTATGATAGTAAATTAGTGGATGCTGATATAGAAAAAATCATAAATATGAGATATGATGGGTACAATAAGAAAAAGATTATTAATAGTCATACAATAAATAGAGAAAGTCAGGTGGATAATAATTTATTTGTAGTGTCCACATACAATGTATGTAGTGATATGATAAAACATAAAATATTACATTTTTGGGATTTTTTAGAGAATTATGATGAACTAAGTAATTTAAAAATGAAAAAATTAATTTTTTCCTATAAAAGAGGTAAGAGTATTAAGGATATGGTGGTACGAACAAAATTTTTTAATCCAGGGAATAAAATACCACTACAACCATCTAGTATAGGTACATTCCAATGTAGGAAATGTCAGGCTTGCCCATTTGTATATAGAACTTTTTCTAATATCAATAATATACCATTTTATTCAAGTGGTTCATACACTTGTAGAACTAATAGGGTGGTTTATGCAATCACATGTGGATGTCATAAGTTCTATATAGGGCAAACTAAAAGAATGTTTAAAGTCAGGCTGTTAGAACATCTCAGGGATATAAAAAATAAAAAAATGGAGAGCCCTTTGGCTCAACACTTTTATGAATTTCATAATGGTAGCACTGACACTTTAAAAGCAACTATTTTACAACAGATAGCAAAGTTAGAGTCTGATGTTGCAGTTGTGGCAAAATTACTTTTAAAGTATGAAACTGTTTTAATTTTAAAGTTTGGCACTTTATTACCTAGAGGCTTAAACACAGAATGCTGTTGGAAAAATGTGATTTAATTGAGTAATTTTATTATTTAATTGTATAATAGTTTTATTGATTGATTGGTGTGATTATATATACTGTGCTATGTTGTTGAAACTTTACTCCTTGAAGGCTTACAGTGGCCGAGGCGCTAGAGTTTGAAGACAATAAACCTGTTTTGGATCCTGGTTGCTGTTTCTGTGTCGTGCTGAATCTACTTTTCCAGTTTTAGTTTGTTGTGTTGCTGTTTACTAGCCAGCATCATGTATGCACTACAAATGATCATAAACTGGATATAAAATAATTTCTTAACAGGGATAGATTTTAAATTCAATTGTATGGTGTTAATTAACTCATTTCTGGAAATAGATGGATTTACATTTAATAAGTAAGAGGAATAAATTGAAGATCTTCCATATCTGAAGTTCAAAATATGCTTATTTGAGGTTTATATGGATTTAGTTGAAGTTAATAAACCCCAAACTATTTGAAAAAGTTTACATCTGATTCATTTAATTGAATATTATTTGTCTTATGTTGCATCTATTGGTTAATTTCATTTAATATAGGAAAATATCCTTTAGGCAGGTTAAGATGCTCTATTAGACTAATGTAAAAATGCTTAGGTTTATTGTTTGATTGTAATTTTAAAGTTAGGGTTTATATTTATCACTTGAAATAGCTCAAATATGTTTTTTTTTTATTTTTAAGTATTTATTAATTTTTGAAGCATTTTTATTCTAGTGGAAATTTAAGGCTTTCTTGTTTTAGAAATGATAAGGCTAGGGGGTTACATTGATATTTTTGTATATAGTTATGCTATATTTCTATCCATATGGGCTGTCATGTATTTTTTTTAGGCACTAAGTTATTGTAATTATTCTTTCAGAAATTATTAAAAAGTAATATAGGTTAAAATTGGACAGACATAATTTATCATATTTGTTTGGCTGAATTAGGTTATTATAAGTAATCCTTATTGATTTAGGAGCTCAAAAGAATGTATTTATGTTTGAAGTAATATTTTTGAAAAATGTATCTTGCAATATGAGAAACAGAAAACAGGTAATCCAGAAAGCTCAAGTCTTGTCTGGTATCTACTTGTGACTCAGAGGGTGACAAGACTAAAAATAAACAGAGTACAAAGAATTAGTTCAGATAAAATAATTTTAGCTCCAGATCTATGAGATTCTCTCTGTGATACCTTCCCTATGGGAGAAATAAAGATGCCTTGTTTAACAAAGTACATACAGTAGTAAAATCAGATTATTAAGTAAGAATGGTTGATATAAAAGGTTTAATAATGTACAAATCATTAGGTATAATGAACCTTGTTTCAAGACTGAAAGCATATCATGCAAAGGTGCTTTCTTTCACACTGGTAACCCCATTGTTTAAATGTGTTGTTAAATCATTTGGATATATTTTAAAAAAAACAGCTTCGCCACTAAGACAGGGTCACATTCCAAATGGTAATTCTTAGAACCTAACTGGTCACTTATCCATAATATTCAAATAGAGTCAAACCCATTCTGCCATGCTTTTCATTCTATAAAAAGCTCTTTCATATTGAGTAATCCATCTTCATGAACTACATGCCATGGCTTTCATCCTATCAGAAGCTTGTCCAATGGACCAAACCACCATTTTAGTGGCTATAAAAACAAAGCCATTTTCTTGGATAGTAAGCTTATCCATCTTTGAATAAAACCTTTAAAAAAAGAACAACCCATGTCTTATTCTTCAGAAAGGAGGTGATAATATAATCAAAGGCAAACCTGATAATTTAATTTCAAATACTACAGGTAAGAAACTTTTAGGAGTAAGAAGACACTTCTGGCCAGTCATATTTAATGAAATGATTCCTAGAAGTTTACAGTTCATTCATAATTGTGGGACAATTGTGAAGTATTGCAGGATCTGACCCTCCTTTAGTCATTTATTACTGCATTTTCCATAAGCAATGTTACTGGTGCTGCTCTGATGCCTTAGATTGTAGTTTAGTTTGCAGTAGAGGCAATATTCTAATTTTTGTGGCTAGATTTGTGCTTTTTGTGCTTTTACAGCTGTTTACATTCCAGTTTTGCTGCTAGACTATTATATCCAGCTTATCATTTCCCAACATAAAGTTGCATTCCATTGCCTTTCTGCTTGTTACCTTACTACTATTTTCTTGTGTCTGCTATACTGTTATAAGCCTTACATTAAGTACTGCTCTCCCTGCTGCTGCATACTTGTTGTACACGTATTACAGTTCTTACTTACCCCCACTACAAAAACTAACATTTCTGAAATTCTAACCTACCTGTGGTTATTGACCTGTAGCTCAGAGTCATATGACTAAAAGAACTGTGACTTCCTATAGGTTCTGAACTCACAGAGCTGGCTTTATTCAATTGCAGCCATTTCCAGCTAGTCTGCTATAACCAGTACAGAGCTGCACCCACTCAGGGTCTTTTATTCAAGACTCTGAGAAATGTGGAAATCCCTGAACTGTAAAAAAATGAATTTTAATTAAAAGGGGAAGAAAAAAAACTGAAATCAGCAGTCGCTGTTGGATGCACTCTATAGTGGGTCTTCTGCCCAAGAGCTTTTTTTTTCCCTATGAGAAACCTTCAAAATCAATACAACCTTAGAAATCCAGGTTGGAGGCTTAAATAACCTGCACCAAGCACAAATAAACACATTTTCAGCTGCAGTTCATCCCTGACTAAATAACGAGGCATTTCCCCTATGCTATAGCAGTAAGTCCAACCAAACAGTATCATTAACAAAACAAACTCCAAGCATTTATTGTCAACCCTTCCCCCAAGCCATTCCTGTCAAAACCATGTTCCAGCTCTTCGCCCCAACTTCTGTAGCCAGCCTGATTGAGTTGGGTAATTGGAGACAGTGTAAGAATTATCTTATGCTGTCTGATGATCATCTATTACTAAAACAGCATACCCCAGTTTGGGAGAGATATGAGAGCGGCCGGAAGTCTCTGCCTACAGGAAGTGATGTACCTTTGCAGCTAGAGGAACAGAACGGTGACTTTTTGAACAATCCAGAGCAAACTAATGGATCCTGTGGAGTCTACAGTAGCTCAAGATTTTTGGAGAACCCTTCTACACAAAAATGATATTTTCAAGATTGGCTCAACAAGGAATTTTCCTTCCACTCATACCAGCAAAAACAGCCTACTAAAAGTTTCCAAACTAAACTTTACAAACTGGAATCAAAGCTGAGTAAGGTGCATAACCTACAGTGTGATAATAATATTTAGCTGAGAGTTTAAAAGTAAAAAGAGTGCCAAAGGGCTTGAGAATGTTTAAATTCTCAAATGGGATTACAATTGACAGTAACAAACTTGTTGAACTCTTGGACATGTTTGACAGGTGTGGGTTTGAACTCATGCATTTTATAATTAAACTTAATAATGCTAAAATAAGTGCATTACTATAAGAGGTTAACACCCTAAACAATGAAAGTATTGACAATTTGTTATTTGAAGTGAACATTTCAAAATATGACTGCATTTTGAATAAAACTGATGAACAGGTTAAAACTAATTTAGTTAGGAAACAGAAAAAAAATTCTAGGGACCAACAGGTTTATCAAGCTAAACTGCTTATCTGCTACCATAAGCATATTCTACCAACCAAAGGGAACTTATTTACTCGGGAGGTTGGAACCAAGGTGTGGGAGATGATTACACAGACAATAAGGATGAGGTGAATGGTGGTTGGGTTGAAGAAAAGCACTGACATAACACAGTAGACCATAGAATGAATGCAATTAATGATTTTGACTACAAGTTTCCACCCCTGAGATGATCAGAGAGAAAAGGTAATAGGTTGAGACAATAGAATTTTTTATACCCCCCCCCCCCCAAAGGAGCAAAGGAACTTTGGGAGGAACCAAGAGTAGAAAAGGAACAACCACAGCAAATATTAAATCCTTTACCAAAAGACAGGGTTTTGTCTACATTTGACGGGAAAATGCTAACCCACCAGGGATTTAGTATTTTTAACTATACAGCGCTAATGATTGACAAAACATATTTTACTTTATTTAAGAAAGGTTTTAAGTTTGTTCTGACACATTATACTGACATAGCTGACTCCTTAATTGAGTTAAAATTATACACTACCTCCTCACATAACACAAGAAGTCCCAAAGTCACTGATGCTGAGCACACAAGGCAGGCAGGCATCTACCCAACCAAACATTCGAGTTATAGGTGATTCCATTGTAAGGCATACAGACGTACCCCTTACCAGGGTGAGGAAGGACGGAGCAATGGTTAATTACTTGTCTTGTGGCAGGATCCATCATCTCAAATATGTACTCAACATACTCCTTCAACAACAAGTTTTAGGCTCTGTCATAGTACATGTGGATGTCAACAACTTGAGATATACTTCCTTGCACTATATGAAGACAAACAACGGAGCTCTCAAACTATGTGTCCATGGCAGATACAAGCCTAGCATTGAGCAGCATTCCACCATCTTCAGGGATGATGCCACAATATGAGCAAAAAGTAACTGGCTACTTTTTAGTGTCAGTAGAAGGGTGTCCAATATTTGGCAGTCTGGGAGGATATGATCTACAGACCACACTACTTCACCAGGGGATGGCCTGGTTTGTCCCCTCTAGGGTTCCAATTATTGGCAGACATTATCTACCCCCATAGTGACATTTTGTAGGCAATGCCAACCTAATAAAACTGCTAACATAATAAAGCAGGCAAAGGAAAATACAAAAGTGTTACAGATCAGTGTTCGGAACCTGAACAAGAAACTCCACAACCTACAGGGCCTCTTTGCCCTGGAAGATGTAGGTGTCTCTGCAATGACTGAGACAAGGTTTAAAATGGAGGAGAGCACTCTGGCTGTACAGGGATATAATATATTTTATATATTTAGACCAGCTACTGCACAGGAGGGAAAAGGTGGCGGTATCTCAGTCTTCATCCAGAAGAATAAAATCACCAGTGGTTTTGGCATCCAGGACCCCTGTGCACATCTAAAATTCCTAAAATTCATGCCACAGGACAAACAAGTACAGAAACACAGACATACAAGAAAAAAGCTGCCCCAGTTATGAGAGTAGCAGGAAATCTTCACACTTTGTGGCAAAAACAGGCTAATTAACTAAAATACAGTATTCAGAATAAGTTAAAAGTAATCCGAAATTTTAAAAGTCGCTACTAAGTTTTAAAATAATAAAAATAAAAAATTTGACCAGACTTAGACACCAAAAAAACTCAAGTTTTATTCATGTATAAAAAGTGCTTTTGTCTACTAACTGGACTAAATCAGAGCATCTCTCTGATCCCATTAGATATACCTGAAACCAAATGCCTCCAGCAATAACACAAGACCAAGTCCTGAAGGTACTATAAAAAGCTTAAAACTGCATTGATGGGTCCTGACAATAACCTGGATGCATCTTAAATAGAATGAAGAAAATTTTAGCTACCCCCTTAACAACACTGTTCAACTTCAACCTCCATACAGGTTTCACACCAAGTTAATGGAGAACAGCTACAGTCATTCCCCTGCATAAAGGAGGACTTTTCACAGACCCATGCAATTACAGACCAATACGTCTGACCAGCCTTATATGCAAAGCCATGGAAAGACTTACTATGGAACTAATGGATAGACTGGATATTAAAACAAGAAGGATGCTTCACGCTTACTAAATGATTTATAAAAATGAGTGTATACCAAGATTATATAGTCCCCGTTCCGAAGGAGGGATGGGCCTCCTTGAAATTGATTACATGTATAGATCTGCAATCATGGAACTCCACACATATTTACTGACCTCACAAGATCCAAATGTAGTGAAAGTTTTGAAACATGAGGAGAATAAATGTAAGATGACGTCTCTGCTTAATTTAGCAGAAGCATATCGACGTCAAGCAAGAATGGAAATCAAACCAGAAGTGGATAAAAACCAGGCAGCAACTGAATGTGTTAAAAAACAAAAGAAAGAATATAAGGTGAAGGACCAGATGAGAAGGCAAGAAATGTGTAAAAAACATAAATATAAATGCTGTTGGCCAACAGGGTGCTGGCGGAAATTGGGCTACTGTTGGCTGAAGGAGGAGAAGAGGAAGAAGGCATGCCCGAAGGCAGGTAAAGGCTATGACTGTGATAGTGAGGGTCGGAACTTTGAATGTTGGCAGTATGACTAGTATAGGGAGAGAGCTAGCTGATATGATGGACCAAAGAAAGGTTGGTATATTGTGTGTGCAAGAGACCAGATGGAAGGGGAGCAAGGCTAAGTGTATCGGAGGCGGTTTCAAATAGTTTTATCATGGTGTGGATGGGAGGAGAAATGGCGTAGGCATTATCCTGATGGAACAGTATGCTAAGAGTGTTTTGGAGGTGAAAAGAGTGTCGGATAGAGTGATGTTTATGAAGCTGGAAATTGATGGTGTAATGATGAATGTTGTTAGTGCATATGCTCCACAAGTTGGGTTTGCGATGGATAAGAAAGAAAAATTTTGGAGTGAGTTGGATGAAGTGGTGATGACTGTACCCAAGGGTGAGAGACTGGTGATTGGAGCAGATTTCAATGGGCATGTTGGTGAAGGGAACAGAGGGGATGAGGAAGTTATGGGTAGGTATGGTGCTAAGCAAAGGAATGCAGAAGGTCAGATGGTAGTGGATTTTGCAAAAAGGATGGACATGGCTGTGATGAATACATATTTTAACAAGTGGGAGGAGCATAGGGTGACATACAAGAGTGGAGGAAGATGCACACAGGTGGATTATATCTTATGTAGAAGAGCCAGTCTGAAGGAGATGGGAGACTTGAAAGTGGTGGCAGGGGAAAGTGTAGTTAGGCAGCATAGGATGGTGGTTTGTAAGATGACATTGGTGATCAAGAAGAGGAGGAGGAGTGTGAGGGCAGCTCCAAGGATCAAATGGTGGAAATTGAAAAAGGGTAATTGTGAAGTGATGTTCAGGGAAGAGTTAAGACAGGCACTGGGTGGCAGTGAAGAGTTACCAAGTACCTGGGTAACTACAGCAGAGCTAGTAAGAGAGATGGATAGAAAGGTGCTTGGTGTGACATCTGGAAAGAGGAAGGAGGACAAGGAGACCTGGTGGTGGAATGAAGAAGTACAGGAGAGTATACAGAGAAAGAGGTTGGCGAAGAAAAAGTGGGATTGTCAGAGAGATGAAGAAAGTAGACAAGAGTATAAGGAGATGAGGTGCATGGCAAAGAGAGAGGTGGCGAAGGCTAAGGATAAGGCATATGAAGAGTTGTATAAAAGGTTGGACACTAAGGAGGGAGAAAAGGACCTGTACCGATTGGCTAGACAGAGGGACCAAGCTAGTAGAAATGTGCAGCAGGTAAGGGTGATAAAGGATAATGAGGGAAACGTACACACAAGCGAGGAGAGTGTGTGTTGAACAGATGGAAAGAATACTTTGAGGGGCTGATGAATGAAGAGAATGAGAGGGAGAGAAGGTTGGATGATGTGCAGATAGTGAATCATGACGTGCAGTGGATTAGCAAAGAGGAAGTAAGGATAGCTATGAAGCGGATGAAGAATGGAAAGGCTGTTGGTCCAGATGACATACCTGTGTTAGCATGGAGGTGTTTAGGTGAAATGGCAGTGGAGTTTTTAGCTAGACTGTTTAATGAAATCTTGGAAAGTGAGAGGATGCCTGAGGAATGGAGAAAAAGTGTTTTGGTACCGATTTTAAGAATAAGGGTGATGTGCAGAGCTGTAGTAACTACAGAGGGATTAAATTGATCAGTCACAGCATGAAATTATGGGAAAGAGTAGTGGAAGTTAGGTTAAGAAGGGAGGTGATGATTAGTGATCAGCAGTATGGTTTCATGCCAGGAAAGAGCACTGTTTGCTCTGAGAGTGTTGATGGAGAAGTACAGAGAAGGTCAGAAGGAGTTGCATTGTGTCTTTGTGGATTTAGAGAAGGCATATGACAGAGTGCCTAGAGAGGAGTTGTGGTATTGTATGAGGAAGTCGGGAGTGTCAGAGAAGTATGTAAGAGTGGTACAGGATATGTACGAGGGTAGTGTGACAGCAGTGAGGTCTGCGGTGGGAGTGACAGATGCGTTTAAGGTGCAGGTGGGATCACATCAAGGATCAGCTATGTTATATGGGTTGGAGACAGTGGCATTGACATAAAGGCAGGAGTCAGAGCTTGACGTGGCAGAGTTGAAGATGTTAAGATTTGCACTGGGTGTGATGAGGATGGACAGGATTAGGAATAAGTATATTAGAGGGTCAGCCCAGGTTGGAAGGTTTGGAGACAAAGCCAGAGAGGCAAGATTACGTTGGTTTGGACATGTGCTGAGGAGGGATGCAGAGTATATTGGGAAAAAGATGCTAAGGATGAAGCTACCAGGTAACAGGAAAAGAGGAAGGCTTAAGATAAGGTTTATGGATGTGGTGAGAGAGGACATGCAGGTGGTTGGTGTGACAGAGCAAGATGCAGAGGACAGGAAGAAATGGAAACAGTTAATCTCCTGTGGTGACCCCTAATGGGAGCAGCAGAAAGAAGAAGAAGAAGATAGTTGCAAGTATAGAAAACCTCTGGGAGAGCCTCATGTTAATCAAGAATGAACCCAGGAGTGGTTAAGGAGAGACAAATTCAAACCAAGAAATAAAAGGTTAATATTGGCAGCCCAAGACAGTGGGCTATGTACATGCTGGTTTACAAAGTCCATTGAACATGTGGGAGAAACAGACATATGTAGGTTTTGTAAAACTGAATTGGAAACAGTCACACAACTTGTTGCTGGTTTCAACACATTAATGGCAGAGGGACTGTATACTGAAAGGCATAATAATGTGGCGAGACTGTTACACTGGAGACTGTGCAAACATTATGGTTTTGAAGTGGCTGAAAAACACTGGAAACATGAGCCACAAAGAATCATAGAAAACGATGAAGTTTATATCACATGGGATCACCCAATACCAACAGTTCAAAAGGTAGATGCTAGAAAACCAGATATAGTGGTCCAAGAAAAGAAGACAAAAGTAGCATTGATCATTGAAATCAATACACCCAGTGACTACAGTGTCTTGCATACAGAGAGACATAAACTCATAAAATACCTGGATCTGAAGGCAGAAATGAGAGCCATATGGAAGAAAGATACCCAGACTGTTCCAACAGTAGTAGGAGCAATGGGTCTTATAAAAAAGAATTTACAATAGTATTTAGATATGTTACCAATTCATGTAACACCATACGAATTGCAGAAGGAGTCATTACTGGGCACTTTGTGGGTGCTGCAAGGAGCACTTTTGGCTGACATCAAAGAGTGAAGCAATACTAATTTCATGAACTTTAATCGTACTTTGACTTAGGAATAGAGTCCATTCCCGCCATAGTATTAGAAACCCAAAAGACTTGGGCAAATTAAAAAGGAAATAATCAATGTGGACATAGGGAATCTCCAAACACTGGACTTGTCTCCATTTGGATTCATCACGGACAGTTCATGCTTACTCAACCTAGAGGACGTCTTTGAAAAGATCAATAAAGCAATGTATGAATATAAAAACAGAACACATTACATGCCTCGACCTAGTCAAGGCTTTTGACACAATCTCCCACTCAGGCATAGTAGAAAAGCTAAATAAACTGGAAATCAGCCTCTATATCATCTGCTAGATTTACAACTGTCTCACAGATAGGACACAGGAGATTAAAATAGGGGAAGCAACCTCCACAAAGATATCAGTCACTATGGGAGGCTGCCAGAGTTTGGTGCTGGGACATCGCCTATTTGGCATCTTCTTCTCTGAAGTAAAAGTTAATACCAAAGGGCTCTGGCTGTCTAAGTTTGCAGATGAATGTAAGCTAGGAGCAGTTATAGAATCCTTAAATTACTTAACCATACTGCAGGAAGGTTTGTCCCAAACAAATAATGGGTGCCAGAATCATGGACTGAAACTACATGCCCAAAAATGCACTTATGTGAGCAATGGCCTAACATTCAACCAACATGTGACCACTGTCATAAATATATCCTTTTATAATATGCAGCTAATAAACAAAGGGTTTAAAACTAAATTTAGAAATGTTATTGTTCCCCCTTTACTCAGTCCTCATTAGGCCAGTCATTGAGCATGAATACCCTTTGGGATGTATCTGTCCAGACACATGCAATAACTGGATTGCCCCAAGAGATACCTTACTAAAAGGATACAAGCCTAAATGGCATGTCCTTCACAGACCAACTCAAAGCCCTGTCAATATATTCCGTATCCTACACACTGTTGAGAGGTAATCTGTGTCTGGCATAAAAGGCATCCTTTAACTCAGTACTGGTGGATTTATTGCACATCAAGAAGTCAAATGGCATCAGAAATACTCAGTCTAGATATCTAAATCTCTTCTACAACATCAACAATAGAAGGACAGGTATATTTCACAGAGGATGCCAGTGCTCTGGAATAGACTCCCCATCCACATAAACTAAAGCTTGTCCTTGTCCATATTCAAGTGCAACTTTGATCTATGGATGGTTAATAGAAACTTTACCCCAAGACTGCCCCTTGTACTACGAATAGATGTAGGCAGCTCCTTTATGCTTTGTCCCATGCATGGGGCCCCTCAAATTTTCTATGATATGATCCCAGTGATTCTTACTTGTATATAACATATAATTATTGATCATAGAATGGGTATGGACAATCCAACACAAAATGCATTAGGTTAATTCAAGCACCAAAATTGTCTAGCCTTAAAATGGCCATCAAATGGCAGCTAGCCTAGTACTTACCTATGAACCTAAAAGTAGGTCATATCCTACTCCAAGGAATGAAAGTTCTCAAGCACTAAATCCTTGAATTAAAATTAAAGTGAAATATGAAGAGCTCTATTCCTGCAAAAAATAACAACCCCTGAAGGTACATTTATTTAAGAACTTGAAAACTTGGCTAGTAAGTAGTATTTGTAGTGTCACACTTACTGCAGGCCTCACTGATGCAATATGATGATGGTATCCAAAAGTTCGATGATCCAGTGTCAAATATCACTGTAAATCGCTGTGGTGGAGTGCCAATGGTCACCTCTCCATAGTACTGTGCCTGAAGCAGAACAGAAAAAGGGTGTAAACAGTTGCACAATGGTCACTTAGCAATATTACTTCAAATTATCTGAGTGGAGCACCCCTCAGACAAAAAAATTCAGAACACTGTAGGATTTAGTACCAATATGTAAAGTTATTATTTAAGCTCAATTGTATTGCTTCCGGCTAAGTGTGTTTCACGTATGTCTCTTGAGGTAGTGTCAATAAATTATTAAAAATATTTGACTTTGTCAAATGCATACGTAAGTACACCTGACTCTTAAAAGTTAATAAATCTAAAACAGATGAAAAATTAAAGTTGCTTGTTAGCCTTTTTTATGGAGTACATTAAATATGTTATGTAACACTTGATCAGGAAGTTTGCTGATATTTGATACCATAAAGGCTTCTAATTAGTTACAGATCACAAACATGAACCTCAAGCAGTGTGCTATTACTAAAATTTTGAAATGATATTCTAGTGCTTTCTATACATATTCATTCATTATTTCCTTTTGATGCATGACAAAGTATTTTGGACATAAAAATAATGTGTACATTTTAGAATGCATATCCTTTTAAATGTATTTCAAGTAGCTTAAAAAATTATTGCTTGAGCTTTCTCAAATTCATGCATGATTGTCAATTAAATGAGGAGTAAAGTACTAACTGCACTTATAACTTTACATTAAAACGTGAGTGCAAGAACAGGTATTTTGCAGGTACACTTCAGTTCAGAAACAGTTTGCATGTAAATAGTATATTTTTTACTATAACTACTTTTCTATTCTTTGATGGATCTGTAAAGACGTTTTACATGCTGTAATGTCTGGTCTATATTTTTGTGTGCATCAAGATGTATTTTACTTAGTCAAAGGAGAGACAGTGCTATGGACTCCCAATACATAATTTTATAAAAAAAATAAATAATATGCATTGACCTGCACTGAAAATTTTATTTTCTCACATGCACAGCTGAAACACATCATTTGAACAGAATACAATTTTAAGTCTGGGTGGTCTGCATTTTTTAATTAGTATGAAAACAGGTGAAGAACAATTAGACAATCAAGTGCATACAAACAAAGATGTGCGCATATAAAATAAAATGGGTTCATTATTTTAGCAATATTTGAATATGATTATTTGTTGTCAACACAGTAAATTCTGATCCGATGAATTGTCCATATTGAATGAAAAGTATCAAACAAATAAAACATTATACCAGTTTAGCAACCTATTATGCAGTACTGCTCACCTATACCAAAGATGGCCCCAGTACTGTTGTAGTTGAACCAAACTATTCTCAGCTATTAATCAAAACAACATCATTTATCAGCAATGGAAAACTTCAAATGACCTCAGTGGGATTTATAGTTTCACAGTGCAGATTGTGCCCCATAACATGTTGTGCCGGGACAGCTGCTCCTTTTTGTTCCACACTAGCTAGCATCATAAACACTAAACTTATATCACAAACAGTAAATCCACCATGATTTTTGAATGCAAATGTTTTCTGAAACTACAAGAGTTCAGAAAATATAATTACATTTGAAAAAATAAGAGGGAGATTCTGCTTGCTTGTCTGGAGAAATACTCAACTAATGTCCCTTAGAAAAATAATACTGCATGACGCAATAGAATGTTGATGGAAATATAACTGCACACCTTATTTATAAAATATAAAACGTAAATATTGCTGTACTCAGAAAAAGATTTCAATTCCAAATATTTCACAGAAATGAAAAAGTAGCTAAAACAGAAAGACAGAAAACGTGTTTTGTCTCTTCAAAGAATCATTTGAAGCATGTGCAAATTGTACCGGGGGGGGGGGGTAGACCAATGTACATTACATAACCCTTCCCATCCCTTTAATCTGCACTTCATTTCTCAACGTGGGGGGGAGAGGACCTGACTCAGAAGACTTCGAACAGAATTAAATGAACTGTACAGCCCACTCAAATCCTATGAAGGCAGGAAAAGTGACTTATTTGTGTATTCCATGACTATAATTATGAAATACATGTGCTAATATAGGACTGCAATAATTATGACACAAGTGTCTTGCAATGACAACTGGATGGGACAGAACGGCGGTATAGGTATCTGATTTGTTTGGTAGGGGTCTACATTGTCATTGATATGAACCATAAAATGCTGTGTATATTATATAAAAACATAGTCAAGAAACAAGATTTAAAAATGAGCATGTTCCTGACAATTGCCCTACCTGCAACTCTTGCTATTAGACGTAAGTAAGCTCTGAAGATGGTGAGAACATTTGAAATTCGTCAGTGTTCCAACTACAATCTGAAATCTATAGATAAAACACTATTTCAGTCAGAAAAATTAAGCCTAAGTACAGATCTAATTCCTCCATGGAATTTGATTTTCCAAAAAAATTACCAAAGTTAAGCTTGTTTTAGGAACAAGGCTACTGCATCTGAGGGAAAATGTTTCCCATGGCTATCCTTTTCCAGCTATTGTGTATAAAGGCATTGATTCACAGAATTAATTTGCTAATGAGAAAATAGAAGAAAATGATTAATAAACTTCTAGCAGATAGCAGCTTTAATTATTTTATTGTTATGATGTCTAAATATCTTGAATGGATGACTATAAAGGTTTCTAGAGGGTTGGACTTGTTTTGATAACTTAACAGGGTGTACATTCGCATAGTCCCTTTTACGTGAAACTAAACTCTTTAGTTAGCACATTTTCACAACTATATACAATTTTTCAGGGTTTTAAATATATTCAGACATACTATGGATCTAAAGAGAGCCAGTAGTGGTTATAACCTTAGTCACCTGACATGGGAAAGACTGACTTACCATCCTAGCAGTAAAGATTGAAAATAAATTGTTAATCATTCTTTGCAACCCTTCTGATAAAGATTACAAATTTTATTGCCTTTGCAAAGAAATGGACTATATACAAGTGCTTGTGTGCTTTTAGCTCGCAAAATACTTCTTTCCTGTCACTTGCTCTATATAGTAAGTGGCCTAACTCCCACTAGCCTAATTCAACTTAACTAACTATCCCTTCTCCCATCTGACCCTAGTAAACTGTGTAGACCTCATAGCTCCCTAACTCTATCTCTAAAACTCCCACCTCCTTCCCTAAGCCTAAAACTCCCTTCCTGCTCCCTAAACCTAAATTGCCTAGCTGCTGCCTAATCCTTTAACTCCCTTCCTAATTCCTAAACATAAAACTTCACTTCCCCTCCCTAAATCTAAATTCCAGCCCAGTCTCCAAACCTAATCTCAGTTCCCCTTCCCTAAGCTTGATTTCCCTAACTGTCTGACTCTAGAATTCTCCTCCTGCTCCTTAAACCTAAAGCTCTATTCCCTTCATAATCCTATAGCCCCTGATTATTCTTTAATCCTACAACTCCCTTCTCGCTTCCTAAAAAAATGTCTTCCTGCTCCTTAACCCTAAAACTTCTAATCTATTCCCTAAAGTTAAAATCCCTGATTGTTCCCCAAACCTAACTTCCCCCTTCTTATTGCTGCCTAAAAACAAATATATCCTCCCAATCTGTTTCTCTCCCACCCCATGGCTACCCCTTGCTTGCACTCAAATATTGTGATCAGGCAAGGTGCACCAGCTAAATTCAATCTGTCCCGCCTTGCCCAGACTCAATATTTGAGTTTGAGTGAAAGTGGCAGCCTCTGTGAGCTGCAGGATGCTTGAGTCTCAAGTTACAAGATCATGATCCTCAAGCAGCTGGAGTATGGGTACTTATACTAGACCCCCTCCCCCCAAAAAAATCAAGACATAGTCAAACATCATGGCTATTAGAACCTTACATTTAGTCATTTTTTGTGATGAATTCCCATGCTGTGGATTGTGAACAGTTAATTTCTTTAACCCAAGTAGCAGAGACAGCAGATTGTAAGTCTAAACTGTGAACATTTTAAAAATTTCTACTAAGTTAAATCAGCAAACATAAGAAGCGGTTTATCATGATGTATTTGTTTGTTTATGAAATCTGCTGTTTTTTTTTCTGTCATGAGCAGAAGATAGTTATGGCTTATGAGGAATCCACAGCTTAGGATTTAAAGTAGCCCACTTTATACATGAGATGGAAGACAAATATAAGACTAAGAAACATTTGCATAGCCATTTATTTGTTGTTTTTTTCCAGAGACTTCTACAGGAAAATATATGAAATTTTCTTCTTATAGAAAATAAGCTGGGTTGTTGACACAGAGAGATGGAACCTGGAATGTGTACTAGTCAGCCCAGGTTTAATTAGTGGACTGGTGCTAAAGGAGCCATCCATGAGGATGGGTATGAGAGGCCAAGGTCAGCTTACCCATACTGAGGTAAGAGAGGCAGTTTGGTATGTTACACCACTGCAGTCTGGTGGAGACGAAAACAGCAAAATAATCTAAGAAAATGCAGGAGCTTCAGCTTGTCGAGCAATTGAAATACACTGTCATGGAGGATGTGTGTGTGTGTGTGTGTGTGTGTGTGTGTGTGTGTGTGTGTGTGTGTGTGTGTGTGTGTGTGTGTGTGTGTGTGTGTGTGTGTGTGTATCTATACAGAGAGAGAGAGCTACAGTTTATTTTATTTAAAGCTGATTTGATTGAAAAAAACAGTGGCAGATTTGATCAAAAACTCTTTTGATCTAAATCACCCATGACTAAATCACATTTAATTGAAAGCTGTGTTAGCCTGTAGAAAATTAGTGCTGGTTTGTTTTTGGAGCATAGGAACTACAAAGCAAATTAGTGTTGATCAATATTAGTCGCGTTCTAATGTCCACTGTTATGTTCTACCTCAATGTTTAGAAGTTTTTTGTTATGTATGCCAAGAGTGATTCAGTGTGTTAGAATGCTATTCCCTTTTCTCCATAGTTGTGCAAGTGTGGAGTTAATATATTTAAGTTAGGAGTTGGGGGTACAGGAAGGCTTGCTCCCCCTGCAATGAAAGCTTTTGGAGATTTACTTAGTATATGTGACATTGTCAGTGAAATGAGTTTAGATGTTTTGTGGTTTTGACGAAATGTGCTCTAGATCAAATGTGACACTGTTTTTTATTTTTGATTAAATGTGCTTTAGATTAAATGCATATGTATGTATATATATATATATATATATATATATATATATATATATATATATATATATATATATATATATATATACATACACCTATATATAGGAGGTCTATATTACTTCAGCGAAAGACGTATTCAGCAAATACGTCTTCATCACTCACCAGCCGCTGAAATTAACTTCAGCAAACTGCAAAATTTTTCCCATGGTTCAGAAACACTAGCCCACCAAACATACAGAACCCAAAAAGCACTAAATCAAATCCACCCAAGTGGGAGGCTTCACCTCCCACACTCCCCAATGTGGGAGGTCTGTGCCCCCCACACCCCACCAACTATATATATATCAACTTTGAGATCACACTGCAGTGGAGAAAGGGCATAGTTCCAAATGATGGGCAAGTGTTTACTTGCCCTGGGAACACTTACGTGTTTTGGGGTTTTCAGTTTCATGATTCTCATCTCAATAGTCTGGTCTTTCATATTGTGGAATTATGGCATTACCAGTAGACCTATGTATATATTTCAGGCCCTGCTCTGGAAGGATTCCCACTGCCAATGACAGTAGGAAATCAAACATAAGTATGAAAAAAGCAAACTGCACTTGATGGTTCATCTGGTGCCTGACTGCCACTCTGCAATGCTGATCAAATGGAAAAGATGATGCCAAAAGGCAATTTATCCATAGGAAGGGCAAGATCTCTCATATGGAGTTATGCAGGATACTAAATCAAGGATTCAGGAAGTTCTCTGCAGGACACAAGTTGAAAAAGTATTCTGAAAATACTGCTTTCTTAGTCAGCGATAAGGACAATTTTTCTAATGTCTCATTTGTTATACCTGTACCATTGCCATCCACCCTCCTCCTGTCTACCCTTGCCTACAATTCTGATGACCCATGTTAAGGGTAGGCTATACAGTAGTGGTCAAAAAATAAGGCCAGTTCAGTTTTTTTTTACCAATATTGCCTATTTCTTGTCTTTTTGCATTACAGCAACAATTACTGTAGCTGCTTTCAGCCTGATAAGCAAATGTTTATTGAAAAACAGAGAAAAACAAAACTCTACACATCTAACAGTCAATAGTTGGTAGGATTTCCCTTATTCTTCAACACAGCCTTGCTTCGAAATGGCATGCTGTGAACCAGTGATTTGCAGTATTCCAATGTGATCTCAGTCACCCAAACATGTTTGATGACATCTTTTAAATCCTTTTCTGAGGTTGGCCGATGTGCTGCCACTTTCTTCTTCATGATATTCCTGCAATTTTCTGTGACATTGAGATCTGACAAATTTGATGGCCAGTTTGGAGGGAGCTGAATGTGGTTGTCGGCAAACCATTTCTTGACTGTCTTGGCAGTATGGCATGGAGCCAAATCCTGCTGAAATATTGCTGTTCCAGAAATGTTCATATGGAGTTTTACTTTGGAGTTCAGCACAGAAATATACTTTGCAGCATTCGCTTTTTCACCTTTGTTGAATATGTGAATTCCGCAATGCCCTTTTACAGAGATGGCTTCCCATACCATAAAGGATGGAGGTCTGACTGTCTTACTTGTATACGTTAGATTCAGGCATTCACCAACAGGATGCCTCATGTAATTGTAGCCTGACCCTTGCATTTGCTGAAATGCACTTTCATTAGTAAACAGCACTTGTTCCCACCACTCTGCAGACTTATCTTTCAAGGCATGACACAACTTTATCCGATCTCAAAACTGCTGCTTTGTCATCAGCTGTTTCTTAGTAGATCTTCCTGCCACCAGATTAAAATGTTCTGCTAAGCATTGTCTAACTGTTCTGAAACTGATATTAATTCCCAGTTTTTTAGCCAGATGAGCTATTCGAACAGATGAAGTGTGAGGAATTGATGTAACAATGCTCTTCAGACATCTGTCAATTGTCTGAGTGATGTTTTGTGATCACAGCCACAGTTGGCACGGCGTGTTGCACTTCCCAAATGAATGATATTTTATACTCCACATCGCAAAATAGCCAACCGTTCAGCAACATCACACTGGGAGTAGCCTTCAGTGTGCAGTGCTATAACTTATCCCTTTATAAAGTCGCTTAAATCATGCTTTCTATTCATTCTAACCAGTACAGATCATATACATAAATTTATCAATTCTCATACAAATTTCAGTAAAAATCACTGCAGATAAGCAAAACTGTGTAAATAGAAAACAAAGATGCTCTAAACAATCAAAAAAGCTAAGTATATACACACGCACACACACACACATATATATATATATAGGTTTACTATTGAAAATGCGAACGGCACTTGGGCGACAGTCGGATAGTCGAACGTATAAGGTCGTAAACAAGGATGTCAAAGACAAAATAATCAATCTAGGAACGGTTTTAACATGGGTCGAGGTAGGTGTTCAGTATTATTCCCTACTACAAACATCTTCCCTACCTCGACCATGTTAAAACCGTTCCTAGATTGATTATTATGTCTTCGACATCCGTGTTTACGACCTTATACGTTCGACTATCCGATTGTCGCCAAGATTCAATAGTAAACCATATATATATATATATATATATATATATATATATATATATATATATATATATATATAAAATGTAAAATTAAAATGGTTGCAAACATTACAGCCCATTTTGTTGAAAAACTATTGGTGGCCTTATTTTTTTAGCCACTACTGTATCATAAGAAATTCTGTGAATCCCACTTTATCAAAATATTCCAAAAGCAAGTATCATATCACTTTGTTAGCTAGAGCAAAATCTAATTATTTTAAGATGTTAATCAAGGGAGTCATAGAGAGGCTGTCCTTGCCCTTCACATCAATATGCTATGATTCTTCTTAGTCCAAAATAATGACTGGACTTGGATGCCTATTGTACATATGCCCAATATGAATAAGCATCTAAAAGTCAAAAACTGAAAATCATGACCCTTCCTTCGGTTGTTCCCATCAGTTTCAGGGATCTAGGATGGCAAACCTTGACTTGAATAGTGATTATTTGTATTTCTGTCTTGCAGCCTCACAGGAGATTTCTTAGGTTCACTGTGAAAAAACAATACTTCCAGTTTGTATTTCTGTAGTTTTGCCCAGGAGCAACCAGCCTACAGAGTGTTCACCAAATGTTTGATTCCTTCTGGATCTTTGCTAAGTTTGAAAGAGTTACCCATTTATCACTATCTGGATTGACTATATGATTCAAACTCAGTCCATTTAACTAACACACAGAATGAATCTGGTAGTTTTACTCCAGATATATTGTAATTAATGATCACTATAAGCAACTTGTGTTTAGCTGCAGCTCAGAGAAAGATATTCCTATGACAAGTCCTAGATTCTTTACAACAGACAGTCATTCTACATAGGAAAAGGGCATAGGACTTGGTCTCCTTCTTCCAGTGGGCAGTGTCCCAGACCACTCTTCCTTCAATTAGAGGTCATAGGGCAGCACAGTGGCACAGTGTATATTATTGTCACCTCACAGCAAGGTTCCCTCATTTGATTCTTGGCTGGGGTGCCTTCTGTGTAGAGTCTGTATGTCATCCTTGTATTTGAGTGGGTTTCCTCCCACTCTCCAAATACATGCAATAGGTGGATTGAACACTCTAAATTAGGCATAAGTGTGAGTGTGCATGTGAGTGTGTGGTGTAGAAGAACTACCCTGGCAGAACTAGCCACCTAGCGGTGTAAACCTTGCCTCTAGGTGATATTCACTGTTGAAGTGACACCCCGACCCAAAGTGCAAAAATGGGAAAAAGGGGTTGTGGATGGATGAATAGATGAGTGGATGTCAGCCAGTATCATGATCAGACAGCATGACGGAGATCGCATACAGGAATTCCACATTTCCACTGGAATTTCTGGGATCAAATTGTGGCTCATTTGAAAAGGAACATCCACAAGAATTAGTCTTAATGAAAGAACTAAAATTAAGGATGGACGCATCTCTCATTAACTTAAGAAAATACTTTATATAGCTACATTTGATAGTGATTACCAATTTATTTTACTCTGTATAGTGTGTGCATTTACAGGGTGTCTCGGATTTCTGAGGACTTGGTCTCAATTGCAAAGGAATATGCGTATCACCATGAAAGAAATGTAAGCAGTATTCTTGACAGTAGGAGCATTTAGGATATACTTAGTCTCAGAAGGTGTGAAGATATTTAACTCAGTAATATGGTACACAAGCAAGCAAGAATGGAGAAATTTCAACTTGTTTCTGCAGGGTAGAATTACAGATAAGACCTTGCATTATTCAGGGATTTCCATTAATAACAGCACATCTTCAAGAGTAAGATGGCAGGCAGCCACAAATGAGCAGACATGCACATGCATACACACACACACACACACACACACACACACACACACACACACACACACACACACACACACACACATACACACACACACATTTGTAACACTGCACACTTGACTGTAGGTAAGCATGCAGTGCATTCTATAAATGCACTCTTACCGAGAAACAAATTGGAGGAACCAGAGAACCAAGCACTGTGAGATGGCAATGCTGTTTGCTGTATATTCTGTGAATGATCAGTTGCTTTCATGCACATCCTTCACAGACCACTCAATGTAGCTACTTACTGTAGTGAGTGCTGATGTGTAACTGTGATGGAAAATAAAAACAATTATGGGCAACTTTTTTTCTTTTAGATACACTGCAATGTCTGCTCCAAACACCCAATATTATTTAATCAGATATAGCCTCTGTACCTCTCAGTTACAGCCACTTTATTGACTGTACACACATTTGATGTGTGATTGTGTTTAAAAAAAATATCAAGAATAAAGTTTTCCAGCTTCTTTTACACAAATGCATACAAATTCTGCAGAAATCAAATAAAAAGTTTAATTACAGCAAATAAAAGTTTTAGTCACTTTCATCCAGAGATAGACCATTTACCCAACTAATACAGATACACTGTTGATTGTGTACACCATAACTTTTTAATTGTGATAAAAATGTATGGCCACAGTAATGTATTTCAATTCCATTTCACATAAACAGTAGTGATTGTAAAGTATTCCAACTCACTTCACAGAAATGCACATTAGCACAACACATCCAGAATAATGAGCAAATGACAGTATGGTCAGTGATTTTCTTTCACAGAGAGCATGTGTATGCAGCAAATACAACTAATTTGCTGGCTCTGTACACCTTAGTTATCTGAGTGTAATAAATTTTAAAAAATCTGGCCACAGTACTTTATTTCAACTTCTCTCCACAGACACATGCACACACACACACACACACACACACACACACACACACACACACACACACACACACACACACACACACACACACACACACACACACACACACACCTATATATATATATATATATATATATATATATATATATATATATATATATATACACACAGACTTTTTCCCATCAATTATAGCCACTTTATTGACTACCTATACCTCTGATTTCTGATTGTGATCACATAAATCAATAAATACTTAAATGATGCCATTAGTAATGTGCTTCAGATCACTAGTGTCAGGCGCATACTGTGCAAACCTCAATTGTGCATGTGTGTGTGCGCACACTCACACACACACACACACACACACACACACACACACACACACACACACACACACACACACACACACACACACACACACACAGATGTGCCCACCACTTACAATTAACCAGATGACTGTACACATCAGGTATCCGGCTGTGTTAAACATGGCCATGATAAAGTATTTCAGCTTGCTTTGTGTGCATAAACACACACACAGAAACAAACAAACACAGAGGACCTCACCATTTACAGTTGCTTGTACGATTGTACACATCTCAGATATTTGACTGTGATCAAATGAGTGAATAAATGCATAAAATATTACTACAGCAATATACTGCTGTAGGTACAGCAGAAGTACAGTTTGAAACTCATGCAATGCAATCCATTGCATCCCCACATATATACATACAGATGCACACATGCATATAATGCCAATGGTAATTTATTTCAGCTCGCTGCTCTGAAATCCATAGAGTGCAGCTCAATACCAACATATACACATACAAACAAACAAACAACATTTTCCAGTGACCTTTCTCCAGGCTGCCCTTTGGCAATCTTCTGTCCTGTGAATCTCAGACATTTGAATTCTGCAGCAAATAATCTCTTTAGTGCATATGCTCAAAATCTAGAAGAAACATTCCCATGCAGGTTACTTATTACAGAAGCTGTGTATTTTATTGTGACCTTAAAAAAATCATACATTTGCTGTACCTATGTGGAGTAATTTGCTTAAGACATTGTAAACCAGATGAATGATTGTAGACCTATACATCACTTAGTTAGTCAAATACTGCAGTCATGCAATGCACTATAAATGGAATTTGTAATGCATTTTAATAAAACTAAAATGTATAATTTTGAAAAGAAATATAAGGAAATTATTAAGGTAGGATTAGATTTTTATGAGTGTGATTTATTGAGGGGTATTGCTGCCTGTGGATGCAAGAAGTACCTAGAAACTGCAAGTTTTTTTTACTTTTCTTCAATGTAAAGGTGCATTTTTACAGCGCTTATAAATCACATCATAATATGAGCTACACATATAGCTTCTTTTATGATCTGCAAGTGCACTAATTCAATAGACAGAGTGAGTTGATAAAAATTGTTGATGTTTATGAGCACAATCATCTAAGAAGTAAAGAAAGCTCTCCAGTTTAGATGAGCACGCCATTACAGGCTAAATGACAGCTCAGATTTCCTGTTAAGTATGCTTTTTCATGAATCAATGGGTTACAGTATGATGTTCTACTGGAAGAAACTTACTTCATCCTGCTGTAGGGCAGTGGTCGTGCTGCTACTGCTGCTGTTGCTCCTTATTTTGGTGTTCCTCTTAAATTACAATTCAGTTAACAGTCTGCATGGTAAGTACACAAATGAAGGTAGATTCAACATATGTCTATGAGTCTCAATATTTTGGTAAAGGATATAGGTGCCTTGAATTTTATTTTATTTTATTTTATTTATTCTTTTGTGGGTTGGTTAGTATCATTAGGCTAGTAGCCTCTTTTCAGGGATACACAAAGTGTTTTTATACTACTAGGGAGAAATTTCACCATGGCATCAGGGAACTTGCCCTACTCATCAATGTTGTCAGTGGAACCATTTTAGAGGAGCACTTT
The DNA here is from genome assembly GCF_019279795.1 of Protopterus annectens. Taxonomy (NCBI): domain Eukaryota; kingdom Metazoa; phylum Chordata; order Ceratodontiformes; family Protopteridae; genus Protopterus; species Protopterus annectens. The sequence continues at coordinate 506,779,121 of NC_056745.1, forward strand.
CTGTTTTCATTCAAGGTGCAGAGGTGGCCTGTAGAAACAGAGAGGCAGATGGAGAGAGAGAAGGAGATGATGGAGTGGTGAAATAAGTGAAGGAGAAAGCAAATATTGTGACTAGAGAATGTCCACAGGATTCTGAGGAAATATTTCAGAGAAACGTGTTTGATGGAGATGAGTCAGCAAATGATGGATGTATAATTACAACACTCCAATTAGGAGGGTTGCGAGATGATTTACTTAAAGAAATAGTCGTTCAGAGTGAGCCAGAAAATAAAGGAGATGTTTCCTGGCAGACATTATGGAGAAAATACAAAAGGAGGATGCAGAGACAATCTTGAAGAATAGTGTTGAGATGGTAAAGAAAACATATACAGAGAAAGTAAAAGAAGGCAAAAGTGGAGTAGCAAGACAGAAGAAAATGAAAAACAAAAGTACATGGTAAGGAATCAAAATAAAGAAGACAAAGAAATGGACAGGTATGAAGTGTGGGACAATTTAATAGCTTTGGGTGTAAAAGCACATAAGGAAAGAGCATTTAATAATATTAACAGAGTAATTTTGTGACATTATACTTGAGAGAATATGAAAAAAGAAAGACTGTAACCCATGGAGTGTGAGAAAAGCATTTAAAAGAAAAACAAACAAAAAAAAGAAGATTCATGTACAATTTCAAACAGAGGTAGAAAGAGAGATTTTAAAAGGGCATTTGATATCTTTATGAAAATACGTTGTGAAGACTGGTAGAGAAGGGTGAAGGCTGTCAGCCTAGTCAAACAGAATTTGATACATAATTCTGGCATTTGTAAATATAAATGTAAAATACAGGCTTGTTTCTTAACTGAAAGAAAATACTGTAAAATGTTGAACTTCAAGATTGTAGCAACATTGCCATCTGCTGTAAGGAAAACTAAGTCAAGCATTTCAAATCTTGCTTTTGAAGTTAAAATTATTTCAAACCTATCCTTTGATCTCTAGAGCTCGGAGTCAGTCTGTCTGGGTTAGCACATTCTTTCTATTGTTTTAACTTAAGGAATAATTACTAGAGTGTACATGTGAAATGTATTTTATTGTTGTAGCTTCCTGAGCAGGTGTTAGCTTGCTAAATAATGTAGCCTGTTGGCCTGGGAACCCCAGGCTAAGTGTCAAAAATGATGTAATCTGGGAGGGCTCAGCAGAAATGTGTGTTAGTGATTTTAAAAACTATTGATCAGAGAGTGACTGTAAGCATTTTGATCTTGGACATCCAACTCAGAACTGCCTATGCTCTATATGTGTAAGTTACTTTAGAAGTATGTTTTCTTGTAGCAATAGCTAGGAATTAGAAAAGATTAGACTAAGGATTTTTCTGTTATGTCAGAACTGTACTGCTGAATTATTTTAAGTTTCTGTGTGATCTCTGAACTCTTGAATGGCACTGTGGTATAGTAGTATTGTCTTGTGTTTTTAGAATTTGTTATTAAATATTTTTAAACCCTTTTCAACAGTGGCTGGTTTATGTAGAGATAAGTTAAGCTCTAGAGTACATTGCATATTTATAGAGTTTATTGTACAAAGCCACTCTAATAAGCCTTAAGACTGTTTAGTCACACTTACCAATTGGATAATAATATTGCACAGTAATAATTGGACACCCTTTTAAGGGCCTTTGGGTAGCTGATAATTATTAGCTGGTGGGGGCAGGGATTACTACCATATAGTCTGGGTATAGGAGCACAGATGGAGAATCTGTGTCAGCCTTTCCCAGGAGTGTCTGTGAAGTTGTGTAAATTCTTATCTCTAAGTGTGGGTGTGCCAGCTACTTGGGCAGGGACACGAAGCACTGGTTGGACAGAGAGGGTATTGGAGGTTAGCTTGCCAGCTAGGCTGAGATCTGGATCCTATAGCTGTGCCAGTGGGGAGTCTTATTGGGGACCTGGAGAGCAAGGGAGCAACCAGCCCCAGACTGACTGTGATCTCTGTGTGCTGTTAAGGGAAATTGCACATTACTGTGTGTATTTGTTATCCTTTCCCCTATATGAGATGCCCTCTCTGGTGTTAGTGGTGAGGATTGAGGCTCCATGATTGCTGGGCCAGGGCACTGGTGTCACAGACGTTCTAGACATTGCAAAGGTTTATGACAAAAGGAGTTTGTGGACTGGTTTCTAGAATTGTAACATTTTGTTAAAAATAGAAAGAGAAAAAAGTATACATATGCCAAGCATGACAAAAGTGGAGGGGAACAGGGATAGTGTAAAAATACTGGGGACAACCCAAAACATGTTTTTTTTTCTTTTTTATTGTGGAAAAGAAGGACATTTGATAAGTAACTGTGACAAAAGAACATATTATATTTATGGGGAAAGGGACATGATGTAAAACATGTGAATTAAAATGTTATAAATGTAACAAATTTGGACATCTATGGATGGATTGTAAAAATGAAAATAAGAGTAAAAAAAAGAAAAAGAAAGAGAAAAATGAACAAAGAGAAGAAATTTTAGAAGTACTGGAAACAGAAGAAAAAATAGATGAGAAAAATAATAAAGTAGACATAGAAGGAGGTTCTGAAATAACTGATGAAGACAAACTGGGAAATAGTAAAAGGAAACAATTATATTGATAAAAGGGTAAAAGAAAAAGAAAATTTAAAGGAATAAGTACAAAAGAAAAAAGAAAAGAAAAGAAATGGATGAAAAAGAATATATACAGCTAAAGATTGGGGTGTAGTATTATGGTTAAGGTGTTTGACTGACAGACACATGATACAGTGGTTGATTCACATTTGGGAAGAACATTGGTTAGGCTTGGAATGATCTACTAGGAAATCTAGCCTAGTAATTAGCTAAGAACTTATGAAACCATGAATCTAAAGAAAAGGGAAAATGAAACTTTTAGAGTGCTTTCTGTAAATGTGAATAGTATTAAGAATATAGAAAAAAGAATAGGAATTTTGGACTGGCATAATACATGTAATGTAGTTGTAATTATATTAGAAGACACATGATTTTAAAAATGAAAGATTACAAACAGAGAATCTATAGGGAGGAAAGATAGTCTAGAATTTTGAAATGAGAGCTGTTCTGGAATAGCTGTCTTCTGTAGAAATACAGTAAAGATATTAGAAGTAACTTTAGCAAAAATGGCAAGATTAACCATTGTAGATTTAAAATGGAAAGAACAAGTATATAGAATTATAACATTATATGCTTATACTAATTGTAAAGAAAGGGAAAACTTATTTAATCAGATTTTAGACTATATTGTGATAAATATGAATATCATAATGACAACAGACTTTAATTGTGATTTAAAAGGCAAGTGTAAAAAGGAAGGGGAATGCTATAAGAAAATTGTTAAAAGTTATAAAATGTGGTAAGTTAAAATTTTGGGACAAAAATTCATGGACTTACAAAAGGGGTATGCATAGAAATGAAATAGATCATTTGATAGTATCAGAAGGTTTAATTACAGGAGAAGGGGTGGTAGTTGAAATGTGATTTTCTGATCATCTTGCAATATGGCTAGAGATAAAGGAAAACAAGGAATATGTAAAAACAGACAAAGGAAAAAAAAAGATAAATGAAAAAGCATGGAATGAAGAATGAAAGAGGTTATTAATACAGTTATGGAAAGATCATATTACTATGAGAACATTTTATAAACATTGATTTGAATTGTGGATGATATTTAAGGAAGAATATAAACATTGTTTTTTTACAGTGGCAACATGATGTGAGAAAAGTAGAGAAAGAAAAATATAAAAGAACATGTAACAATGCACTGGACTATTCAGAACATAATGAAAGAAAGTACTTTGGCAAAGAAAAAGAATTATATTAAAGAAATCAAGAAAAAATGCCATTGTTATTTAAGCAAATATATTTTTACAAGGAAAAAGAGAAGTATCAAGTTACTTAAGCAGATTAGTAAAGGAAGATGGTAGTATAATGAGAGAAATAAAAAATATAAAAAAAGAAATAGAAAGAACTCAGGAAAAGAATTTGAATACTGTAGTACAATATGTACAAGAAAGGTTTAAAGAAAAAAGATGATAGTGAAAAAACATGGAAAGTAAAAAAGTTAAAAGAAAAAGAGAAGAGTTGGAAAAAGAAAATGTTTAAAATTTCCTAAATAAAGTATTATGATAAGTAAATATAGATTTGGCTAGAGGCTTAGATAGAATAGGGTATGAAATGTATAAACATTTAAGGGATTGGCAAAAAAACATTTTTAAAGATTTTGAATGAATGGTTAAATTAAGTTTTTATGTATAAAGAATTATGTAATGGAAAACTTAAATTCTTAAGGGAGAAGGAAGATAGAAGACAATTAAAAAACTGGAGACCAGTAAATAATTATAATTATAATATCTTTATGAAAATAATACAAAAGAGATTTGAAACTAAAATTGAAAATATTATGGAAAACAGCATATGTAGTATAAAGGGGAAGGGTTGTCAAGAATTATTAATGATAGAAAAAGTGTGGATGATCTTATGAACATCAAAGAAGAAACAATAATCATCATTTATAAGATCCTCCAAAGCTAGCTATGAAAACAAAATTGCCACTGATTCTAGGAACAACCACAAAGCATTCTACAGCTATGTCAAGAATCTCAATGGCAACACCCAGATCTGCTCTGAGTTACAGCACAATGGCATGAAAATTACAGAACCAACTGATATTGCCAACATCCTGGCAGATAGCGTCAGTGCTAACTTTACCCCCTCTCACCCATTAAAGGGCCCATATCTATACAGGAAGAATGCAGAGTCCCTGTAATCACAACTATGCAGGTAAAAGCTGCACTCTCTAAAGCCAAAAACACCGCATCCATGGGACCAGATAACATCCCAGGCTGCATTTTACACAAACTTCAGAACAAATTGGCTCCCCACCTAAGCACCATGTTCAATCATAGTCTTACATCAGGCTTTGTGCCCACTGAATGGCGCATAGAAACAGTTATCCCACTCCACAAAGGGGGAGCCACCACTGATCCCGGGAACTACCACCCTATTAGCCTGATGAGCCTGGTCTGTAAGGTTATGGAACATATCATCATGGAACTCATAAACAAAGACATTGGTAACCTCCAAACTCTGGACCCCACCCAATTCAGGTTTGTGAAAGGCAGATCATGCCTCCTGATCCTGATCAAATTCTTTGAGGCAGTCACCAAAGCCGTAGATGAGGGTAAGGTGGTTCACACAGCCTAGCTTGACCTCGCCAAGGCTTTCAACACCATCCTCCATTCTGGAATTATAGCTAAATTCACTAAACTAGGTATAAATCCCTATGTCACAAGATGGGTTGCCATTTGGCTCACTGACAGAACCTACACTATAAAAGTTGCAGACTCCAAATCTGACTTCAAACCAGTGACAAGGGGAGTACCACAGGGTTCAGTCCTGGGACCTCTCCTGGTTGGTATCTACTTCTTTGAAGTACAGGCTATCACAGAAGGCCTTTGGCTAACGAAGTTCACAGATGACTGCAAACTAGGAGTCATAACTGAGTCCCCAAGTGATATGGACATCCTACACAAGGGCCTCACTGAGACAGATGCCTGGTGTCAGAGCCATGGCCTCAAGCTCAATGCCAAAAAGTGCATTGTCATCCCCTTTGGCAAAAACTCTGTACCCATAAACTACTACATAGGTGTCAGTCTACTTAATGTCAAATGTGTGATAAGAGACCTTGGGACCCAGGTGGACAGTAGTCTCTCCTTTGATAACCACATCTCCACGGTAGTCATGAAATCCTTCTACATGACACACCTCATCACAAAAGGGTTCTCATCCAGGAAAAAAGAGGTCATTGTTCCCCTCTACTCGACACTCATTAGACCCATTATAGAGTACAACGCCCCTTTTGGAATGTACCTCACAAGACATCTGCAGCAGCTGGAAAGGCCACAGAAGTACCTCACAAAGAGAATTACTGGCCTCAAACAGATGCCCTACACTGACTGTCTCAAAAAACTCCAGTTTTACTCTGTAGCATATCGCCTACTCCGAGGTGATCTCTGTCTAATATATAAAGCTATATCAGACCCAGAGCTGTTGGACATGCTGCACCTAAAGAAATCCCAATCCCTCTGAGCTACATGCTCTAGGGACCTAAACTTTGTCACCACAATAAACAGGGCATGCTGGAGGGATAGATTCCTGTCCCGGAGACTTCCCATACTCTGGAACAAGCTACCCATCTATTCAAGCAAAGTTCTTCATTAGCACTCTTCAAGAAAAATCTTGATGAGTGGATGGGAAATAGGAAATACACCCTGGGGATCACTTCTGTATCTCTGCTGGACAGTGGCACAGGAAAATAACTTTCTTGGGTGGTGTAAGGTATGGTACCTTGCTGGCTAGGCTTACGTAGGCCCTTGGGCCCATAGCCTAGCATCTACCTATGAACCTATAACAGAAATCTTATGGGTAATAATGAGAGAATATAACATAACTGAGAAAGTTAGGAAATTATGTATGTCAGTCTGTAGTAATAATGAAGCAAAAATACTTGTAAATAGCTGGGTTAAGCCAAGAGGTACATATGAAGAGTGGTGTAAGACAGGGGTGTATGAGTTGCATACTCTTTGCATTAGTTATGAATATAATAGTATGTGAAATAAATTTCCAAATGAAGGAGGTGGGGTTTATAACACTTGAAGGATTAAGAATTCCAGTTCTGTTAACATATGCACATGCTATTATAATAATTGCAGTAAACAAAATTTGGATAAAAGAAGTGATAATTTGCACAAATTAATACCTAGAGATCATAGAGATGGCTTTAAGTAAAGAGAAAAGTAAAGGTTTAGGTGATTTAGTAAAGACTGGGGGTATTTATTTTACAATAAATTAAATTTCTGTGTTAGGTATGCAACTTGAGAATAAAAATTTAAGTAGAATTCAATGGGAGAACATATAAAGTATCATTCAGAAAAAATACTTATTTGATAAATTCAGTACTGAGGAAAACATAGCATACTTAGCAGATTCATTTATATGGGGTTCTGGATTAAACCCAGTAAAAAGAGGAGTTTTGTATGTAAATAAAGAAGAATAATGTTTAGGGTTATTTAACCCAGTGATATAGACTGTTTCATTACATTTGTACAAAGTGTTAAAGTGGATAAATGAAAAAGATGAGAGATTAGTAGTAAAACTGTATAAATATAAATATGATACATTCTGGCATATGGTAAAAAAGTAAAAGAGAAAAAAAGAGTACATAAATGAAATAAAATGTTGCCAAGAAAAAATATTTTTGTGGAAAAAAAAACTGATGCTATAGAAAAAGACAGAAAAGCATGGTATGAGAATGTAATGATAAAACTGCTATGTACAACCACGGGAAAATCTATCATATGAAAACATTAAAGCTAGAAAAATAAAAAGCAAATGGTGTAATCAGAAAATAGAATGTCAATATGTGTTGTGGAGACTGGTAATAGATAAATTTCCAGTAAAAGGAAGCATGCCATATAGAAAGAAAAATTATAGAATATGTTTACATTGTCAAGAAGAAGAAACTACAGAACATGTGCTTTAACAGTAAAAAAGTTATGGGAAAACTATATAAAGAAGTTTTTTGAAGATATAAAAGAAGTGGATAAAATAAACTTGAATATGATTAAATATGGGCATTATAAGAAAAAAAGTCAACAATATGCTAAAATAATAGATAAAAGTTATTTTATGTTTTATGCGTAATATGGAATGAAAGAGTAAATGAAATTATGTTTAATGATAAATCGATTTTAGAAACAACATTAACTAAAATCAGAAGGTGGCTATGGAAAAAGGAGTGGGGTGTCAGACTGCCGACTAGTCACAAGTGGAGTCCCACAGGGTTCGGTCCTGGGTCCTCTCTTGTTTGGTATGATCTACTTCTCTGAAATGCAAGCCAACATGAAGGGACTCTGGCTGAAAAAGTTCACAGACAATTGCAAGTTGGGAGCCATTATTAACTCCCCAAGTGATGTTGACGTCCTGCAAAATGGCCTCACTGAGACCAACGACTGGTGTCAGAACCATGGCCTTAAGCTCAATGCCAAAAAATGTGTCATCCCCTTTGGGAAAAACCCCACTTCCCACAAATTACCACATTGATGGTAGCCCACTGAACACAGAAGGTATTATAAGAAATCTGGGAACACAGGTTGACAGCAACCTCTCTTTTGATCACCACATTGCCACTGTGGTCAGAAAGCCCTTCTATGTGGCACATCTCATTACTAAGGGTTTTGCATCCAGGAAGAAAGAGGTCATTGTCTCCCTCTACTCTTCCCTCATTAGGCCAGTCATCAAGTACAATGCCCCATTTGGCATGTACCTCACTAGACACCTGCAACAACTGGAGGAGGCCACAAAAGTACCTCACAAAGACAGACTCAAAAAAACTCCAACTATTCTCTGTCTCATATCGCCTACTTAGAGGCGATCTCTGCTTGACTTACAAAGCCATGTCTCACCCAGCTCTGTTAGAAATGCTACATCTAAAGAAATCCAAATCCCTCTGCACCACACATTCCAGAGACCTCAACCTCATTACCACAATTAACAGAATATGCTGGATGGACAGGTTCATAGCCCAGAAACTGCCCATGCTATGGAATAGACTTCCCATACATGTCAAGCAGAGCACCTCGCTGACCCTCTTCAAGAAAATTCTTGATGAGTGGATGGGAAATAGAAAATTCACCCTGGGGATAACTCCAGTGGCTCTACTCGACAGAGGCACTGGGAACTAAGGTCAGGTGGCACTACGCCAGGGAAATCCTATGGCAAGGCTTGTAAAGGCCCCATGACCATTAGCCTATTACACACCTATGAACCTATGAACCTATGTAAATTTATCATGATTGTAAAGGAAATTCTGACTATGTATAAACAAATTTGTATATGTATACATCTGTACCTATGTAAACGTTTGTAACTGTATAAATACTTTGCAAATAAAAGTTATTTTTGTATATCAATAAAGGACCCTTACTCTTTTTGAAAAGTGTCATGGGGTCTTATACATCCAAATCAGCTACCACCAACTTAAGGAGATGAGACCTCAGTTTAATATCTCATCCAAAAAATGACACACTCAGGAGCACAGCACCACCCAATGCTGTATTTCAGTGTCAAAAATCCAATTACCTGGAGTGGGAATGATGTGTGACTAGGTTCCATCACATATAATATGCCACTCTGAAAGACTTATGCAAAAGGCCTGCAAATGTGTACATGTCATGTTTCAGGTCAGCACTATACCAATCTTTTTTCATTCATAAATCACTTTTCCAGCATGATTTCACAGTCTACTGTTTTGTTTTACATAATACTCATGATAATGTGTACCAGTGCTAATGCCCCATGGAGAGCACCTGCTTTTTGAGCTAAGGAGAGCAAGCTCATGCTCTTTCTCCTACAAAGCCAATTTAGGAAGCAGCTGCTGGGACCCTGTATGAAGCCATTTGAAAGGTGTCTGTCTGATCTGATGTGGCTGAGCTTTTGAATGAGACTACTGGCATCCCCAGAACAGGTAAGCAATGTAGGAACCAGTACAATGACCTGCACTACTATCTCAGTGAAGATCTCAGGCAATAGGAAGCAGCAGCTAGGCAGAAATGCCCAATAATGGAATCATAAGCATTTGTCATTGTTTCTGTTTTTGAGCAGTAATTTTAATTTTCATTTGTAAGGTTGTAGACGCCATGTCAGGTTTCTGCTATCTTGTACATACATGTCGGGCTGAGGCCTAGATGTGAGGCTAGGACACATTTCTAGGCATGTATATGAAGAGTTCTGCACCAATGTATGTATGTATCTCACCTACATCTGTCTCTGAAGGCTGTTTTGTACCTTTTGTCTTTCAGCATGAGCAGAGCAACAAGATAATCATGTTGGTTGCTACATTGGGCTTAGTTTTTTTACTATCTACTAACTTGTACTGTTTCAATTGTACCACTTGTAACATATCTTCTCTTATGTCACCTTTCTCAATGGATCTCCATTCCATAGGCCATGATGATGTTAGAAATTGCAGGTGTATCAGCAACCTACCCCTCACTGCTCCACCAGTAACTGTGGCTGTTAGGTAAGAGAGCTAGGAGTCATCTTTTGGGGGGGGGGGTCCTACATATCTGAGGCAGATAGCTCAATCACCCATTGTGTCCCTACTATCAGTATGGTAGGTGCTGTAAGAGACAGTCAGCAGCACATTGGACCATTAGATAGCTGTTAACAAGCCTTACTAAGTGCACAGCACACCTCCACGAATTCTGAATAATGGCAATGGTAAGAAATACACACAGAGAGTACTGCCAAGCAAGCTTCTGCTAACCTACAAACTTCATATTATAAGCTATAGACCTATAAATAAGCAAAATTCATACAAATGTATATAGTCTGCATGATGGCGGGGCTTGCTTATTTTTATTTATTTAATTTTGTTTTCTGGGTAGAGCACTGATCTAAAATGACCAGTTGCTGACTCAGCCTGGTCCACATGGTGCAACAAGAACACAAATAGTAACAAATGCAGAAAAATATAAAGGAATGAGAATCTACAGACAGAATAATGTCACTGAGAAAAGCTTTCATCACAACGCAGTAATACATTTCTTGAGGAAGATGTTAAAATATCCAGTTTCAGAATAACTAGATGCACATAATCCTAATGAAATTACCAAGAAAACCTATAAAGTGTCATGTAATATGAACCTTTCTAGCATTTTAGCAGAAGCCACTTGCTTCTAATGCATGTTAAGTGAAGGTGAGCTGAATCTTCATGCTCAATTTAAGAATTTCTTCAGCTATGAAATTAAATGAGATAAACTGCAAGGTTTTCTCGCATATATAAGATGCACAGCAGGAAACTAGTGACCATATGTATCACAGTTTTGTTATCACTTGACAACACTTCTTCAGACTTCAGACTGATTGAATTTAGCAAAAATAATGTAGAAAAGCTGGACTTCTCGCTCATGCAGCAATTATTTATGCCAAGAACTCTACTGTCACTCAAATAATTTCCCCAAAGGACACTGCAGTCAGCCCTCAAGATTTAATAACAAATCTGATTACCAGAAATGTCTAAAACTCTACCATTAAGTAACTACTTCTTTGTAACTACCACAAAATAATGAAACCTCAGTAGAAAAATGTTGTGCATATCAAATGATATGTACACTCTATTTTAAAAACCTGTGAATCAACTAGATCTACCCACAGAAGCACAGATTTGTAGCACAGACATGGATAATTTTTCCCATAACTTGTGATGTGATCTTGTAGATCACATTATATAGTTAAGGTAATCAAAAGTCTACATTTTAGCACCTGTACACACTAAGGTCTCATGCTTTTATGGTATTTTGCATGGTATTACTGGATTTTCCCATTCCTTTTTTAACATTTCCTCATTATAGATTATCCCACCCAAATTCAAGTCTCTACTCACCAGTTTACATGCAAGCTTTGGCATTTATAAATGTTTGTTATGCAGTTCCTGCAGTACAATATCCATATGCATTAACATGTTAGTGTTATACAGTGTTAGCCCATTTCCAGACACCATATTACTTTCATGCTGGGCATCCAATGAAAAACAAATGTTAGCGCCTTTGGTTCGATCAGGAAAATGAAGGAACATTAAGAAGGCCATTACAAATTAAAATGCAAACAATAAAGAGAAAATGGGAGCATGTGATACTTTATTTTTATATCGCTGAATTCCTCTTAAGGTATTTGAGAATCTGTTTGCATGGTTAGAAAAAATTATTGCAGCAGAAATATTGGTTCACAACCTAATTTTATCGTTATGAAGTGACAATGCCTAAATACAAGTATGACATCTGAAAACTAAGTGCAAATTAAAATGTCCAAGTTTAAAATTAATTGCTAAGGTTATTTTATTTCTGAATACTACAATGAAATATTCTATTCCACTTTCTGTTATAAGGAAGTCAGTAATTTATATATTTCTTTTTATGAGGTAACATGTATATATAGTCATGCATTAAATGATGTTACAACTTGCCCCAGTTTATTAAGTATCTAATACAAGAAAGATGAAAAAAATTGGCTACTTTACTTACATCCATGTAATTATACAATCTCTCTGAAGCAGAGCCAGAATGCCAAAAGGTAATGTCCGCAGGATAACAGTGTGCATACTTCAGAGCAAAAATGCCGAGTTGGTGATGTTTCAAAAACTCATCCAGTTCTTTCTGTTCTCTTAATTTATTCCTAATTGATTTAAATCGAACTAGCTGGATTCTGAAAAATAGATAAACCATATAGTTAAGTCTTCACTTTTGTAAAACATTCTTTTCCAGTTAGTAAGACATATTTTCTTAAAACCACAGTTATGGATATATTGCTACTGGGCTGAATATTATGGATAAGACTTTTTTTGGCCCAGGTACTCACCTTGCAACAGAATCCACTAAATGTACACACAATAAAATGATCAGGTACTTCATACTTATGCTAGGTGGACTTTTTAATGGACTGCTTTTTTAGTTCATGTCACTTGTATTGAATTGAAGCCACTTACAACTTGCAGAGCAAGCACTTCCTCAGTGTGGGTTATCTAGGGTCAGGAGTTTGGCAGGCAAGTAGAGTTCTGCCTTAGTACACGTACATTTATTTATTTATTTATTCATCCATTCATTCATTTATACTATCGTTATATTGCAATATCAGAAAAGACATTCCAGAAAGTAATTTATTGCACAATTCAAATGGGAGTATTTTATTTTATATGTTTTGATAAGAAATAGTCCTGTTTCTCTAATTTCCAAGGTTGAAAATTGTAATTGGTGAAACAAAATAAATGTTATAAATTATTTCCATTCAGGAAGAAAAGTAATCGTCAAGCAGTAGTCTTGACTGGCAATATTTGACACTTGCGTGATAAAATACTGCTCTGCTACAACCTTGGTGTATAAGTTACCCTAACTACTCACTGTACTTTTTTAATATGCTTAATCAACAACGTTAATTCCATGAATGAAGAAAAATAAAGAGGAGAATATATAACAACCTGACTCAAACTAAGTTAAAATGACCTAGTATTGCATCAATGCTAACAAAACAGAGTATACAGATAAAGAAGTTTTGAAAAACAAGAAGCTATCGAGATGTGAAAGGTCAGAAGGAGACAAGATGGTCTGCCAAAGAAGGAACTGTGTATTTATTTTAAGACAAATAAGCTTAAAGACAAAAGTTAACATGAACTGTCAAATGGAACATGCAGAGCATTGAGTAGTAGCACTGCAGTGCTCCAAAAATGAAGCCACTCACATATTTAAGTTAACGTATTCATATGTTGACCAGCTAAGAGAACTCACCATCCTCGATTCTTTCCAACCCCAATCTGGGCCATAAAGAGAAAGGTAAAAGCAATCAATATTTATGGACACTTCAGAGTAGCCAATTAAACAATGCTTTTTGGAGCTGAGAGAAAAATGGAATACCCAGAGGAAACCCATCCAGACACATGGAGAATATGCAAAGTCCACACAGATTGAGACCAGTAATCAGAATTAAACCACAGGCCCAAGAGCTGTGAGGCAAAGATTTTAAACAATGAATCACATATTCAGTTATTTGCACTACCAAGTAAAACATTTCACATTGTTCAATACTAACATTAGGCCTGACTGGTATATTAAAGACATGCTCATGCATTCGTTATATACATTCTTAGCTCTAGGGTACACGTAATCAACAAATAACTTTTCCAAATGTTCAAAAAACAGCATTTAATATCTAGTCTGAAAATAATCATTTAGTTTTATTTTATATATCTGTTAAGAAGATAAGTTCATGGGACACAAGTGTCCCTTTCCAGGGGTGACCCAGGATCACTACCTAGTTAAATGAGTTACTCAGAGTTATCAAATGGAGGTAGAGGGACTCAAACTCTTTGCCTTGAGTATGGGAAGCTGTTCAGAGCCTTAACCCAATGTGCTAATTGCCTGTCATGAAGGTTAATTCTACGCATTCATTCTTCTAAAGGAAATTTGCTGCTTATCCTCACCTTCACATTATTTTTTATAAAAAAGTCTTATATGTGGTATTGCACACTGTTAGATCCCTGTCCAGATAATATTCCTTTGAGACATATTAGACTCATTAATTGTGTAACAGCCCCATACCTGCTTTCTGTAAATTCTGTTTGCAAATGTTTACAAGTAGTCCCTACAAGTTTCTTTCTGTCAGAGTTCAAATGCAAGTCAAATTTACATTTTTACTAAGTCAATATTGTATCAGGCAATTCCATAATAGACCAAACATAAAAGACCAGCTTGCATAAATGTCTGTAGGATTCTCCTCCTGCTAACCCTATGATTGGCTGTCCATTAGTTGTTTATTGCCCCTCCATAGTGTGAGGACTAGATAATGGGACCATCAAGGCATTCACAATGTTGTGTCAAGCTTTTTTACTTTTTCCACCCGCTAGTCCCCAGCATACAATGTACAGTGATTTTAAAGTGAGAAGTGTATAACTGCTTATACACATGAGCCCCATTTAAACATTTGATAGTGTCTCTTACTGGAATAAACTGTTTCTTGTAAACCTTTCAACCACCAGCAAATGGATGCCTACATAAACTGCCAATGTAAGAGTGTTTTTTTGTTTTTGTTTCTCTGACTTCACTAGCTTATTTAATAAAGACCATTACCAACCTTTTATTTTCACCTGACTAATGTTTTTTTTTGTTTTTTGTTTTCTGTGAGATATGCAAATAGAAGTTCATTATGCTTAGGGCTGGCTGAGTACCAGGCATATACAGAAGATGCTGCTGGCACAATGCTTTAGTGAAGAGGGCTGAAGTTCTTTCCTGTGTCACATGGCACACACCCCTTCTAATTTCTCTCTTAAAGTTACAGGACACATTCAAATATACATGTGACCTCCCATTTTAATGAAGCTAAGATGCTTCTCAAAACTGCCATATACAATTACATGCAAATGTGAACAATACTACTGCTTAAACTATATCTATGCAAATCATGTGGAGCTGCAAGCAATATATCTTCCTGAACTGAACCCAGTACAGTTACTATATATGAATTTTTATTGTTGTTTTTTGTAAGGTATCCAAAAATTGAATATTTATCATCACTGACTGGCTTAGAACTGCCTTTGATCTGATAACTAGCAGTATTCATGTCTGACATTAGACTTACTTCTGTTGTGGAGTTACATGTTCAGTCTAGCATGAGTGCTAAACATAGGAAGTTAGGTTTCTTGAACTAAAATCTCTGAGCCTATTTCTAAGCCATTATTTATGGCAAATATGTTTTGACTTGGCAGCATGTCTGGTGTTCTGTGTAAATATAGAGATGCAGATCATCACACCTTGAGTGATATACAGTTTCGGTGGATTTGAGTTAGTGACTCAAAGTGGAACTTTGCGTTAGTGACTCGAAGTGGAACTTTGTGTCTTCTTCGAGGGTTGGACCATCCTTACCTTTTCTCATTCCTTCAAAGTATATAAGTTCTTTCAAGTTTTAACATAAAAGAGCTTCTGCTTTACTCATCTACTATTCAATAACTCTATAGGTAAAGTCCCATGATTTACTAGTTTTGAAATTCTTTTTTTTTTAAACAAGAAACATCTTTATTAAATTATTATTTATGACATTCACAGTCATACATTTGTATAAATCAATCATCATGTGTCTAAAGGAGTGAGGAAATCATTCTGTGTTGTGCAACATATAAACAAAGCTGTGGCATTTAGGTCCAAGCATGTCATTGTTCAACTGTATTCGGCAATCATCAGACCTGTCATTGAATACAATGCCCCCTTTAGTACGTACCTAACCAGGCATATCCAACAAGTGGAATGTCCATAGAGGCTCCTCACTAAAAGAATACAGGGTGCATGCAAAATGTCCTATTGAGACCACCTCAAGTCCCTATCCATATATTCTGTCTCCTACAGGCTGTTGAGGGGAGATCTATACCTGGCATACAGGTCATTGTTAGACCCCACTCTGATGGACTTCCTGCATATCCACAAAACAAACAGCACCAGAGTAACCCATTCAAAAGACATAAACCTTGTCTGTGATATAAATAGGACCTGCTGGAGAGACAGGTATGTATCCCAGAGACTGGACCATCTCTGGAACAGGCTCCCCATCCATGAGAAGCAGAGTCCCCCCAACCCAATTCAAGTGTAACTTGGACAACTGGATGGGGAACAGGAAATTCATCCCTGTCTTGGCACCTGTATCTCTAATGCATACAGTAAATCTGTAAATGGTTCACCTTCCAGGCCTCTGATTGCAAATGTTTAATCTCCCAAGCCCCTGCTTACACTTATCAAGGAAATCAGAACTTGTCAGAGATCTGGGATGCATGGCTAGGCTTAAAAAGGTCCTTGTGGTTAGTAGCCTAGTAAACGTCTATGAATCGATGAAAGCAAACCATATTGACATATTTCAGCTGCAAACATTGTGCATCACTTATAATCTATCTAGTCATTGTCAGTCAAACATTACAAAGCTTATTCTCATTTCCTGCCTTCACTTAAACCTCATTCCTCCTCTAGAACATTATTCTGCATGTATTTGTTCCCATAATTCACGTTTTTTCTATGTAATTTCCTCCTACTATTTCCAGTTGGTTTATCTCTGTCACTATACTCACTACATCTAATGCAGTTGGTTTAGATTTTGAATAACATTTTCTAGTAATTGCTTTTTTGACAGCCACCAGAATTAAACTCAGCAAGGCCTAACTATGTCTAGGCAATTCTGATTGTATATCACAGATCAAAAAAAAAATAATTTCCTTAGTTAAACCAGTTTGCTCACACAGTATTTCTGATAGTCTGTAGGGAATTTTTAAAGTTTTACCAACACATTACAGTCCCCAAAAATATGTTCCCAGTTATCTCTTTCTTCCCCATCACACCTCCAACATTTGCAATCTACCTGAGGAAAATTTGAAGTCTGCTTGGGGTATAAAAATACCCATGCAAACACTTCCAAGCAAAGATCTTATATCTTCTAAACTTTGTTGCATATTTGGGAGCCATACATATAGCCCCCCGCAAACACACACACACTGTTTCTTTGTGAATTGCTTATCCAGTCTCTCTCCCGATCCTTTCTAACCTCCCCTGATTGCTTCCTATAGTTATCATATAATATTTTATATGCCATACTAATTATCCTTTTTTAACAGCAGCTTCTATTCTAGATTCTACTAAAAACTAGAAGTTTTGAAATTCTTGAACGGAAAATGGAGTATCATTGTAGACCACTGCACTACTTCTTAAACTTTATTTCTTGAAAAGCTAAATGTCAGAGCTGTTCTCACTGATTATGCAGTGGGACCCTCAAATGAACTACTTCAGGATACTTGGAAGAGCAATCTAAGCAAAACAAAAAATTAAGATTTTTGTTCAGAAACAAATCAGTGCCCAGTTTTCACCATGGTAGTAAAGTAATTTTATGCGGAATTTTTTCCATTTTTTCTAGTTCTGGTTACTAATCATGTCACATAGTTCAAAGTTATGAATTATTTGTTCAATTTGCACAAACATGTTTGACCAATGCATAATGTCACTTGCCTGTTCTTTGCACTTTGTCATGCCTAGGTTTCACTCAGTTTCATCAGCATTTGGTCATACAACTGTGTAGGGATGAGTACTCTATCATCCTTGAACATAAGTACTTGTAAACAAGGTAACATCGCTAAATGGAAAGTATGGCTTGACTAGATGATGCATTTGCTTTGTCCAGCCACCTTTCTGCTATAATGACATCTCACAGTATTTGTAGCTTGAAGTCATAACATGCTTAAGCTTTTGTCTCTTTCAGCACATTTAAATGCCTCTCTACTTTCATTTAACTATGTTCTGTCTGTTGAAGGTAGTTGCAATGTGTTCAAGTATTTCTAGCTAATACTGTATGTGCAGGTCACATTTCTGCACTGACGATAACACACTCTTTGTAGATGTACAATTGTTTAGTGTAAAGACATCTTAAAGATACTTTGAAGTGGTCTGTGGTCAGATTCTACTGTGATTATTTCCCATATATGTAATCAAGAACTTTTGACATTCAATAAAATTTCTAATGTTTCTGTCTCAGTCTGCGTATAGCATATATGCACATCAGTTAGTGCCCTGGTTACATAGGCAACAGATCTGAACTCTACCCTTGCTAACATGCATGTACTTCTGGGGTTATGGGTAATGTCATAGTCCTTTAGAGTTGCTACCGTGGTCACTAGCTTCTTTAGTAACTGGAAATTCTTCTTGATTTGCTGACCAACAATATACCTTATCATAGTCTAGCAACTTACTCAAGGCACTCATTAGCACAAAATTTTGACAGATACTATATTAGTCCCAATAATCTCATCACAACTGATTAATCACTAGGTTTCTGCACATTTGCTATTGCACTAACCTTGTCAACATCTAGTTGAAGACCACTCTCTGTCATCATATGGCCCTAATACTTTAAAGAAGCAACATGCATCTTGCATCTTGCATTATGCTTTATTATTTTCAAACCTTAAGATTTCAATCTAACTTGATCAGTCATCTATCATATTCCTGCTTTGTAGTACTGCAGACTAGATCATTATAAATACTCTTGACTAATCTATCCTCTCTCTCTCTCTCTGCAATATTTGCTACAGATCTCTAAAATGCTACTGTGAAGATATATGAAGGCTGCCAGCCTAGCCAGATAGAATTTTGTAGATAATTCTGTCATATGTAAATATTAATATAAGCAGGCTTGTTCTCTTAAATGGAAGAAAATGCTGTTAAATGTGAACTTCAAAAATGTAACCACATTGCACTCTGCTGGAGGAAAGCTGATAAGTCAAGCATGGTGTAATTGTTTGATGTCAAAACACAGAGCCGAGTTGTCTAGATAAAGGCATTTTGCCTATTGTTTTGAGGCCAGAGTTAATGGCTAGAATTTACATGTATAATTTCTTTTATTGCTCTGGCTTCCTGACCAGCTGCAAGATCAAAAGGGCTATTAACCCCTGAGTTTCTGTTAGCTTGGGAAAACCAGAAAATGGTTAAGAATGATATAATGTGAAGCAGCACTGTGTTATCAATTTAAGGAGAGAGAATCAGAGGGCATTTATCATTTGTCTTGAGAACATCCAACTCATCAGCACTGCCTATGCTCTATATGTAAGTTTATTTTAGAACTGTGTTTTCTCTTAGATATAGCTAGGAAATAGGAAGATTAGATTAGTTTTTTTTCGTATTGATGTCAGAACTTTTCTACTGTATTATTTTAAGTATTTCTCTGTGATCTCTGACCTCTTAACTAGCACTGTGTAGTAAGAAGTATTGTCTTGTGGTTTTATTATTTATTATTAAATATTTTTTAACCTTTCAACTGTGGCTGTTTTGTGTAGAGATAATTTAAGCTCTAGAGTACATTGCATGTATATAGTGACACTGTCCAAGTCACTCCAATAAGCTTTGCTGTTCAATCACACTTACCATTTGGATAATAATATGGGTTTCTATTAGAACGACGAAAACGCATTTTGTCGAATGCATTTTCATCGACACATATAGGGCGAACAGGCAAAATAGCGAAACGGCTGTTCAGCAAATTCTTTCCCTGGGAAATAAGTCGCTTGACCGCTTCATTGCTTTGCCGTGTTCTGAGGTGTAGTGTGTTCCCTTGTCTGGTACAGCTCCCGAGCATGAATGTGCAACAGTTACTGACCTTAGGATTAGGGTGCGGGTTAAGGTAAGTGCATATGTATGAAAGTGTTTGCTGTTTTTTATTTTGCGTTAGATGTATGGTTGAGTTACGTGTGTATGTGTTTCAGCTGTTTACTTTTGTTTTGGGGGTAGAATTAGGGTTAAGGTAAGTGTGTATGTGTTTGGAACTGTTTATGTAAATGTGCGAGAGTTACTGACCTTAGGGTTAGGGTGCGGGTTAAGGTAAGTGCATATGTTTTAAAATGTTTACTGTTTTTTTTTTCATTAGATGTATGGTTGGGTTACGTGCATATGTGTATTTAGTTGTTTACTGTTTTTTGGGGGGTATAATTAGGGTTAGGGTAAGTGTGCATGTGTTTGGAAGTGTTTAATGTTTTGTTTTTTTTTGGGGGGGTTGGAACAGCAATTTATTTTCCTAGGAAAGAAATCGCTGTTCTGGGGTTTCGACATTTTCAGCTTTCACTGAAAATGTGTTGATGAAACATCGTTCGCTGTTTTCAGCGTTCGGTGCTTCAATATAGACCCTAATAATATTGCACAGTAATAATTGGACACCCTTTGTTCAGGACCTTTTTAGTAGCTGACATTAGTGTGTGGTGGCAGCTGGTACTACCTTTTAGACTGGGCAGAAAGGGGGCACAGCTGGAGAACCTGTGCCAGCCTTCCCCAGGAGTGTCTGTGTGGTTGTATATAACTCTTATCTCAAAGTGTGTGTGTCAGCTACTTGGGCGGGGACATGAAGCACTGGTTGGACAGAGAGGGTGCTGGAGGTTTTAGCCTCCTCACTAGGCTGAAATCTGGACCCTATAGCTGTGCCAGTGGGGAGTCTTATTGGGGATCTGGAGAGAAAGGGAGAAACCAGCCTCAGACTGACTGTAATCTCTGTGTGCTCTTAAGGGAAATTGTACTTTACTGTGTGTGTATTTGTTATCCTCCCCTATGTGGACCCCCCCATACTGGTGTTAGTGGTAAGGATTGAGGCTCCTTGATTGCTGGGTCAGTGCACGGGCGTCACAGCTTCCACTGCTGATGAGACCCAAAAATGTAATTTCAAGAAACTATATCTTCTTAGGAGTATATTAAAGATGTACAGTTTGGGATTGGCTTCATCCTATTTGATCTGTATCCCTCAATTAGCATCAAACACTGAAAAGATGTAACATTAGAATAATTGCTTCTATCAAGCTGGTTCATGCTGCCCGTATGACCACCCCGGACCATCAATTTGTGGTGGAATGTGAAACAATGAGGTCTATGTTCCTCAATAGGAGTTACCCTGAATCACCTATCGATGAGATGATACAGGAGGTTACCCATAAAATAAATTTGGGGCATTTTACACCACTAATTAATGATATGGTGCAGAATTGCAGTTTTATTGACCAGGAGGAAGGTAAGACAAGTACCTCCATTCCCACATCCCTCATAATTACATTTAGGTTGGATAGCTCCATAATAAGTACCATACTCAATAAGAACTGGGGCATTCTAACTGAGGACAAAACACTTAGGGATAAAGTATAGGCAGCATGTTCTATAGTATATAGAAGGGGCGCACTCTAAAAAAATATTTGTGAGAGTGCACATCATATAACAAGAAGTAATAAATGCATGCTCAGATGTGGTAGGTGTACATATTACAAGTATATGTACACTGGTGATACATTCATGATGAAAAGTAAACAATTCAGGGTGTCTCACAGGGCAGATTGTGAAAGCAGAGCTATTGTTTATGTTGCACTCTGCCAGCAGTGTGAAAGTTTTTACATTGGTAAAACAGAAAGGAAACTCCGAGAACAGATATATGAGCATTTATATGAAATTAAGAAATAGAGAACTACTAATGCATTATATAAATATATTTCGGAATACTCTATGGATATTTTTAAATTTACGGTGTTGGAGCAAATTAAAATGGACCCAAGAAGAGGTCCATGGAAAATATATTTAGAAATATGGGACATTCACTGATAGCTCTTTTGTAATGTCTACTGCTGGCCAGGACTTAATGAACAAGACAGCATAGTTACTGTTCTAAAACTTAAAGCGCTCAAAAGGTGACATATTACTTTGGGTTCTAACTTAATGTCACATGTATAATGATTAATATGCAGTTCCAGTATTTGCATTTTTCTCTCTAGGGAACAACCAACACAAATTCTGTATAGGGAAGTTTTTGATAAAATTTATACTAATTTTAATGTTATTACTTTTAGTTTAAAGACCACATATTTTTGAGGTGTGTATCTAATGGGTTGAAACTGACCATGTGGCTGTTAAGGGTTTTAAAAGGAGCTTTAAAATTGATTTTAGTATGTCTGAAGAAGTTTTAAACTGAAAAAAACAAAAGGGCTTACATCTTTTAGCATCTTTCAATAAAGGAGATTTGGAATAATGTCTGTATCTGGTATTCCTTGGCTATTTGTTTGCAAGGTTTGCTTCTCTCAAAAGCCTATTTTTAACTGAACACCTCTGATTCCACAAACAATGCTAGCTTTTTTAAAAGTGAATTAGCCAAGTCATCATATTCACAGTCTTTGTTTAATGTCAGTGATATAAGCATCTATTGTTTTCTGAACCCCTTTATTTTCTAATGAACAATAAATGTCTCACATATGGTAGGTTCATATTCATCTGACATTTGCTTTTTAGGACTGCAATTTCATATATTTCCTTTCTTTTCAAAATTAAATGTGTTAAATACATTAAATGTGTCATCATTTGCAATGTGATGGACTTTTGCATGCTCCAAGGCCACTCACAATGAGATGCAGCTGAAAACATTGAATCCAGGACTTACGTTTTTTATATAGATTTCCATACAGTTTCATAGTTATTTATTATTATTTTTGAGATAAAAATGGAAGAAACAAGGTGAAAATATATTGGTACTTCAGTAAAATTTGAAAATGTTAATTACAAGAGTGAGATTTGTAACTAACCAAGAAGGAAAACTTAAACTGGCATTTTTTAATAAAAAAGACTAATGAGAGTCTGTGCAATAGTAGGCCTGCTTGATTTCACTGCCATATTATACCGTGTGGCATGTCTGCTAGCAACAGGCCCAAGTGGAAAGCATAGAGTAGCAACGTCAGTGAAGCAGCTCAAAGACAAAAGGAAATGAGTTAAAGCATCCTGTGTTATTAAATACCTTTTTCTTCTGACAGCATGATGGATAATCTGCAGACAGATGTTTTTTTTATTAATAGCTCAGGTTGGCTGAATAAGAACCACATAAAAGATTCAGCTTACTTATATCTTTATTTGGGGAGGCTAAAGACTCTTCCCCTGACATGTGATGCACACACTAGCCCCTTGCTATCTTAAAGCTATAGCACTTATTTGCATATAAAGAATGTGACAATTTTCATACTACAGCAGACAGAAGACAAGTGCACCCCTTTCAGGTATTTTTGAATAAATCTGTGTCACAACTAAAAAATTCAGATTACATTTTTTAAGGTATTAGCTTGACGTCTTGTTTTTCCTTTTCCATTTAGCTTATGATTCAGTAAATAGATGCACTCCAGCTGTAACAAAATAGAAGAAGAGAAGGAATTCAGTAGTTTTCTGTTTCAATTATTTGTAATTAATTCAGATTTAGGCTACTTTGTTACAAATTAAATATACTCAAAAATATATTGTTGTACACCTTGGAAACGTGTAACATACAGGGGGTTAAACGTTTGTTTCCTTCTACTGACATTCCTTTCTCTTCTGGACTGTAATTAATACAAAAAATACAGAATATAATTTCCAAAGCCAAAAAGACATACAAAGAACACAATACTCAGGAACAGCACATTTCCTTTTTTCATCCACATCAGTACCACCGTAACATGGCATACCATGCATGGTGGCATAAAATTTTATTTATTTTATTTATTTTACATTTGTTAACCGGGCTAGTCCAACTGGATACATGTCCATTTTCAGTGGAGGCCCGAGGAGAAAAGCTCCGCTATATTCAAATAAATTCATAGGAAATCAAGGTAATGCTGTCCAATCGCACCAAAAACATTCAGTCTACCAAGTAGTTGTCTGTATTTGTTTCAAAACCTTCTAAACATTCTGCATATCTGGAAAAAATGCCTGCTGCCTCTTGACTTTGGCTGTTGTAATCTTACGTTAGTTGTCTAAAAAAAAAAAAAAACTTCAGTGGGAAAAGCTTTATTAGTCAAAAATTAATTTGCTCCACTTGCTTCATAAATTAAAGTATAGCAACCTGTTTGTTCTAAATGCTGAGAGAAATATTTACTCTACATTCCAGCAATTTTCTGAATAAAGTTCCTCTGTTTATTATCTAATCTTATAATATCACATTTTCAGTATACAGTCTAATTTGTGCATTTATATCCTAGTAAAGGACTGATCACATATTTAAATCAGGGGAATTACTGATGGAATTAATAATGAAGAATGTCTAGAAGCAATATATTTTATATGTTCTTGAAGCCTTTGCAAATGTATCTAAACAATCAATTGCAAATGTATCTAAACAATCAATTGTTAATCAATTAATGGTTATCTGTTTGTATTCCCCAAAAGTACTATGATCTTGAAGCCTTTACACATATATCAGGAACTTTTCATTCAGTTATCTGTTTTTTTTTCTATGTGTAAGTTCTGCTAGGCCTAAACTTTTCACTGCTTACAATGTACCTATATTTACATCTTAAGTTTGCAAACATACATTATACTAATTTAGTATAGCCAGTCATTCCTTGGTGTAATGTCTTGGATACCTTCCTTGTTCCATCCCAGGGAACACTAATGCCTGCATTAACCTCACTGCTTTATATACTTCAGGCAGCCAAAACACAAAGCAATTCACTATTCACTAAAGAAAGGTCCCCTTCTAGTTTGAAATCTACTGCAGTGTTTACGTGCTTATTTAAAATTCACTCATTTTCTGTTTCATTAACTACAAAACATTACTTAGTTTCTTTTAGCTTCCAGTACCCTTACTTCTTCATCTAAAATATCTATGCATCCATGTTTTTCAGTCTTCCATTATCTATTTGCCTTTGCTGCCCCTGCCTAACCCCAATTAACTGGTATCTGTAACTTTTTTGCATTCATACCTTCTTTTTTTCTTATTCCATTAAATCAAAGAAACAAACCACTGCCCTTACACTGTGTTACACTTTCTTTACATTCTCTAGTTTCTTGCTTCTAAATGGAGTCACTACCTAGCCTTTCTGCTGCCCTTTTCCTGTATCCACCCCCTCCCTATAGAGCAGTATTCACTAAAGTTTAACTCCTATCCTCATGTTGGAAGGACAACTGCAACCCTATTCACTTTATTTACTTTATTTTTATTTGCCAAACAATGCATGTTCCCCAGAATAATAATGTCTAGCTTTGTTGTGAATTAGTTATTTTACATGGACAAATGATACATTTTGAACAGACTATTATGTTGTTCAGTCAAAAGCATTAGTATTTATGGGCCCAACATTCAAACACTTGTTTAATTAACAGCTGAAGACTCAGGAATTTATTTATTATTTTATATTTTGCAACATACTTTTAGTGGGACATAAAAATATATAATAGGCAATAGTCATCTTCTGCATTACCAAGTGGTAACTTCTTGTAGGCTTCAAGTTGGATATTACAGGATTTTTTTCTTAATTTTATAGTTAATAATACCAATGCATTTTGACTAAAACAAACTATTACTAAAAAATGGGTAACTCAAGCAGCGCCCCGGTTTAAATAACAGGGTGACAATTAATACTGTTTCTTACTTAAGACCATATAAATTATGAAATTATTCAAGAATGGGCGTCAGTATTTTTATTGGTATACTTGATATTAAATTTTGTTTTGTGATAGCCATGTATTACCTCAGCAAGAGCCTGCCTGGGTGTCATGCAGAGTCCTACAGCAGCAGAGAGAGAAAAGAGAGACTTTGAGTGGATTAAGTACCTCTATTTTGCTTATTTTTGTCCCCGCATTATTCTGACCATTTTGTATTAACTTTGCTACTTATTTGAACTGTTTTTTGAATTCTTACATTGTTTGCACTTTAATTGATCATTTTTAAGCGATTTTCAACTGTTTAACTGTTAAGGGCTACACACAAGTGCAATAGCCATTTTTCTGCTTTAAAAGTGCTTGTATTCCTGTATATGCTTTAACTTTTGAAAAAAAAATCCTATCTCTCTATTCGTTTCCCACCTTTCTAGAACCAATAGAATCCAGTTTTCAGATTTTGCTGAATTCTGGGCTATTTGTAAGTTTCTGTGTTACCCAGGCCTTTCTAAGATAAAGGGAAGCTTCTCTTTTCATCAGTGAGAGTGGTGAGCTTTGAACAGCCTATCTGTCACTGGAGGAGTGGTTTCAGCTCAGAATCTGTAGTTTTATTGGCCATTTTGGGCAATTTCTATCCCTTTCAGCTTTCTGTTTAAAAACCTGTGTTTGCAAGGTTTTTCACATCATGCAGCAGTATTTAACTACGGTTAAACTATCCCTGGTACTAGAAAGTCAGCTCTTCAGATTTTCCCTTAGAACTAGCCAATGTTCTAGTTTTAGCACTCAGAACTGCTTCTTTTTGCTCAGCACTGTCCAAATCTCGATGCAAGCACTAAATCTAAAAATTACTGCAGCACTCAACTTTCCTCACTTATCAAGAGGAAATCAGTTCTTAGTACTTAAATTAATAAGCACTAACCAGGCATGTCTAAGGATCAGCTCCCGGTGTTTTCTCCTGTCCACCTGATGAATCTGGGCATCTTGGGGCAATGTAGCAATTGCCTCATGTACACTGACAACTCTCTCCTCCTACCACCCAACACTACAACCTGTGAGAGATGCACTTATATAGCCAAACTGGACGCCAAGCTCTCTCCAGCCAAGACTGGATTAGACAGGCAAGAGGAGAAGGTAAACACCACACCGCACTCTACACATAGTCCATCAAAACCAGCACCACCCAAACCCACACACAGTAACACAAATCACACACCTACATTTGTGGAGGCTCTCAATAAAAATCTGCCCAAACAACAGAGACCTCCAAAGCTGAAATGAAAGCAACCACCTCCCCAACACTACCCGAATGACACATAGCCCACAAAATCAGTGTGCCTCCCAACCTCAGCCCATAAGGCACACTAGCCATTGGTGACTCTATAGTCAGGCACACTGACATCCCTCTCACCAGGCTAAACAAGGAAAATGTTACTGTCAGCTGCATGTTGGGTGCCAGGATCTTCCATAAAATGCATGCACTCAGGTCACTCCATAACAAGTACAAATATGACTCTATCATTGTCCATGTTGGATAGAATGACCTGAGACATACCTCCCTGGACTACATGAAAAGAGACATGGAGGAGCTCTCTGACCAGGTGGCCCATCCTGCTATCACCCAGAATGATACCACAGTACAAGGACAAATGATTGACTTCAACAACTGGCTAAGCTTCTGGTGTCATTCCAAGGGGATCCAGTATCTGTCTGCCTGGGATGACAAGATCGGCAGGCCATGATGTTTTGCCAGAGATGGCCTGCACCTGTCACCTCTGGGATTCCGGATACTGGCTAAGGCTTTTGCCGCCCCTATAGTGCCTTTTTAGGCAAGGCTCAAACATCAAACACACCACCATAGTAGATACAAACAAGCTAAATCTAAGGGTAATGCTACTCAATGCTAGAAGTCTAAACCTCAAAATGCACTCACTCGAGGCACTCCTTAAGATGGAGAACATTGACATTTGTGCAGTGACAGAGATCTGGTTTAAGGCTCCAGAGAGCACCTCTGCATTACCAGGCTACAATTTTTACCACACCTTTCGGCCACGTAACCTGGACCGAAACACTAAAGGAGGAGACATGTCCATATTCATAAAGCATATCCACACCTCCAGGCTAGTTGTTCAACATAGTGCATCTAAAATTATCCAAGTACAATTAACACTGGGCAAGACTGCAATTCAGGTTGTAGCTTGTTACATATACCCCACCATGCCCCAGGATGCCCACTCCATGTTTCTTGATATACTGGATAATATTAAGGTACAGCCCAATACCCTAATATTGGAAGATTTCAACTACCCCCACCATCAACTGGGAAAACTACTCATGTACTAACTCATCTGCCCAACGTTTTTTGGAATTCATCAATTCCAATGCCCTGGATCAGCTTGTACATACCCCTACCAGGGACAGCAACATCCTGGACCTGGTCATTACCAGTATGGGTAAAAGATGCTCCATGCCAGAGGTCAACTCCTTGCTGGTCAGGTCTGACCACAAGCTAATCACCCTAGACATCCATATCCCATCCCCACCCCCCATTAAGGAAACCACTGTAAAAAATGTCTCCAAAGTCAACTTCATGCTTCTTATGTCAGAAGTGGCCAACTTCATGTCAACCACACAGATGGAAAATAGAGACACGACTGCTGAATCATATACAAAAGCACTGTTATAAGCACATACACGAGTGCATGGACCATGCCATCCCTAAGAGAACCAAGATGCTATTCTCCAAAAACAGAAGCCAATCTGGTGGTCCCCTGCCATAAACAAACTCTACAACAGAAGGAAGAAACTATTGCAAAAAAGAGTAAAATCCCATGATTCCAGGAACTCCCTGGTCAGCCTCAGCAAGAAGCTAAGATCCCTCATAAAATCCTCCAAAGCTAGTTACGAAAATAAAATTGCCATAGATTCTAAAGACAACCACAAAGCTTTCTGCAGCTATGTCATGAATCTCAATGGCAACACTCAGATCTGCTCGGAACTACAGCACAATGGCACTACATTTACCGAACCAACTGATATTGCCAACATCCTGGCAGACTGATTCAGTGCAAACTTTACTTCCCCCTCACCCCCAAAGGGCCTATCTCCATACCAGAAGATTGCAAAGCCCCTGTAATCACGGATGAACAGGTAAAGACCATACTCTCCAAAGCCAAGAACACAGCATCCATGAGACCAGACAACATCACAAGCTGCATTCTGCATGAACTACAGAACGAACTGACACCCCATCTAAGTACAATGTTCAACCATAGCCTCACTTCAGGCTTTGTGCCTATGGAATGGTGCACAGTGATGGTTATCCCACTCCACAAAGGGGGTGCCACCACTGACTCTGGGAATTACTGCCCCATTAGCCTGATGAGCCTATTATGTAAGGACATGGAACGCATCATCCTAGAGCTTATAAACAAAGACATAGGTAACCTCCAAACTCTGGACCCCACTCAGTTTGGGTTTGTAAAAGGTAGATCATGCCTCCTAAACCTGATTGACTTCTTCGAAGCAGTCACCAGAGTCATAGAAAAGGGTAAGGTGGTGCACACAGCCTATCTTGATCTTGCCAAGGCTTTCGACATCATCCCCCACTCTGGTATTATAGATAAACTCACTGAACTAGGCATGAATCCATATATCACAAGATGGGTGGCCAACTGGCTCACTGACAAAACCCACCCAGTGAAAGTAGCCAACTCCAAATCTGACTTCAGACCAGTGACAAGCAGTGTACCACAGGGTTCAGTCCTGCGTCCTCTCCTGTTCAGTATCTACTTCTCTGAAGTCCAGGCTAATACAGCTGGTCTCTGGCTAACAAAATTCACAGACCACTGCAAACTAGGAGCCATAATAGATTTGCCTAAGGATGTGGACATTCTACAAAGAGGCCTCACTGAGGCTGATGCTTGGTGTTAAAGTCATGGCCTAAATCTCAATGCCAAGAAGTGCATTGTCATTCCCTTTGGGAAAAACACCGTACCCATGAACTACCACATAGGCAGTAGCCTACTAAGCACCGAAAGTGTGATAAGAGGCCTTGGGACACAGGTGGACAGTAGTCTCTCCTTTGTTAATCACATCACCACAGTAGTCAGGAAATTCTTCTACGTGGCACACCTCATCACAAAGGGGTTCTCCTCCAAAAAAAGAGAGGTCATCATTCCTCTCTACTCATCCCTCATCAGACCCATTATAGAGTACAACACCCTGTTTAGCATGTACCACGCAAAACATCTGCAACAACTAGAAAGGCCACAGAAATACCTCACTAGGAGGATTACCGGCCTCAAACAGATGCCATATGCAGACCATCTAAAAAAACTACAGCTCTACTCCATTGCATATCACCTACTCAGAGGTGACCTCTGCCTAACATACAAAGCCATGTCTAACACAGATCTTATGGACATGCTACACTTAAAGAAATCCCAATCTCTCCAAGCCACACGCTCCAGGGACCTAAACCTTGTCACCACAATAAACAGAACATGCTGGTGGGATACATTCCTGTCCCAGAGGCTTCCCATGCTCTGGAACAGGCTACCCATTCATGTCAAGCAGAGCTCCTCATTAGCCCTCTTTAAGAGAAATCTTGACAATTGGATGGGAAACAGGAAATTCACCCTGGGGATTATTACTGCTGTGGCGCTGCTCAACAAGGGCTCAGGAAAATAATTTTCTTGGGTGGTAAAAGCCAGGGAACCTCGTTTGGCTAGACTTATATAGGCCCTAGGGCTGATAGCCTAGTACATACCTATGAATCTATGAACCTATTAACACCAGGACAATAAAATTTATGCTTCTTTAGTTAGGATCCGTTTCCTTAAAAACAATGCTGTTGAGGTCACATTCAGTCTTTGAAATTAAATTTCTGAAGAAGTCTCATAACACTGAGAGACAAAAGTGCTAAAGTGTTAT
Organism: Protopterus annectens; assembly: GCF_019279795.1. NCBI lineage: Eukaryota > Metazoa > Chordata > Ceratodontiformes > Protopteridae > Protopterus > Protopterus annectens. Next base: position 506,809,530 of record NC_056745.1, read on the forward strand.
ATATTTTACACACTTTTATTTTCAACTTTTTATTTGTTGCTGGGTTATGCCTTTTTTCTAGTTAGGTGACATATGAAACTGTACATCTAATCATTCTCTTATAGATGCTTTTCTACTTCATTTTGTTACAATAAGATTTATTGAATGGACAGTGCAAGTAATTACTGAGTATTTTTATTCCCACCCAATTCTAGCCATGTTAGGTGAGCTGCCATTCTCTCACCCACTTCCTGAGAGAGAGAGAGAGAGAGAGAACTGGCAAACAGCCACTCTAATTATATCCCCTGATTGCCCTCTAACTGAGCACAGGTTGTCAATGAAAGTGAAGGAATGTCTTTGTTATGGTAACAGATTAGCAAATTTACATTGTAATGGTTTTTAAGGTGTGTTTTCAGGCACATTGTAGCCCTGTCAAGGAGCTTAGTCAACCATAAATTAATACGGACTGTAGACAAGATACTCCAGAGCTTATCTAAAACCATCCAGTATTGGTTTCTAAGTTGTTGTGCAACTGCTACGTAGATGATTTATTTTGATATATATTTTATTTTTTTACCTCTGATTTTCAGTTTGTTGAAAGAAAGAGATAGAGTCTAAACAGGCACACTCTAGCCCTCCCTAAAGATCTAGTCAGCTATAAATACATAAAAACTGCAGGCCAGGCAATCCAGAGCTTATCTGAAACAAGACAGTGTTGGTTTATGATTTATTAGGCAACTGCTTGGTAGGAGATTTATTTTGATTGTCTAGCATAGCACCATGGCTGACAAAAGAGGTCAAACAGCTCATGCTGCAAATAGATAAAGCATGGAAACAATGATGTAAGAATAAAACACAACATACCTACCAAAATGTGAAATATCTTAGAAACCATATCAAGATCCTTGTTAAATCTGACAAGAAATCCTACTACAGTACTCTCCAAAAAAGCACCAAAACAACACCAAGCTTTTTTGGTCCTCTCTAAATACACAATTATACCACATTCATAAACTACACCTTGTTCTTCTACTTCAAACAAGAAAGAGACCATTGCCACTCAGTTCAACACTCATTTTATCCAGTCAGTTCTATCAATAATCAATGACCATCTCACTTCACCCCTCCAACTTCCATCTGTTCTCAAAAGCAACACACTGTCTTTTAGTCTTCAGTGAATCCCAGCTGTAACAACCCACAACTAGACAAATAATCAAGAACTCTCAATCCTCACCACCAGGACCAGTGGGGAACATACACTGAGAGGATGACAAGATACACACACAGTGTTTCCAGGTGCAGCTCTCTGTATCAAGTCCAATTTCCCTTAAAAGCACACAGAGACCACAATCAGTCCAGGCCTGGTTTCTTCATCTTTCTCCAGATCCCCAATAAGGCATCCCACTGGCACAGCTATAGAGTTGAGATCTCAGCTGAGTGGCCTAGCCAAGACCTTCAGCACCCTCTCTGTCTAAATAGTGCTTCATGTCCCTACCCAGGTAGCTGAGACACACACACTCTTTGAGGTTTGATTTACACAAACACACACACACACACACACACACACACACACACACACACACACACACACACACACACACACACACACACACACACAAACACACACACACACACACATATATACAAGCACACCTGGGAAAGGCTGGCACAGGTTTGCTAGCTATGCCCCTTTTGTCAAAACTATAAGGTAGTTATCACTGCCACCAGCCAACTCCTTATCAGCTACTTTAAGGCCCTTAACAAAGGGTGTCAAATCTTACTGTGTAATTTTACTATTAATACAAAGTGTAGTTTGACCAACAGCAAGGCTATTAGGAGTGGCCTACACAGTGTCACCAAATAAATATGCAAGTACATTCAGAACTTAAATATCTCTACAAATATCAGCCACAATGAAAGATTTAAAATATTTAATAATAAATAATAAAAAAACAAGACAATGCTAAATATATATTTACAGTGCCATCAGAGTTTAAAATCACAGGAAATATTTAAAACAACATTGCAAGACAGTCTCAAATAAATAAAGAAAAATATCTAAACTAAGCTTTGCTATATTCCTGACTATATCTAAGAGAATTGCTTTATACCCTAGTTAAATTACTTAAGAGCAAAACAGATGTGGTGAATTGTAGTTGTTGTCAGGTCATAGACATAATGCAGAATCCTCTGTCTCTCTCGGAGATTTCTCAAATTAATATCTCAAATATTACTGCTGGGATAGCTTACAGAATGACATCAATTTGTGCCATCTGACTCTATCCCAGGTAAAACCCCCACTGCTGGAAGCAATCAATATTTAGCATCTACCTCTGAAAATACATAGACCTCAGGTATAGATCTCTGGCAGATGCTGGAAGTCAAATTATATCCCTTCACATTTCAAGACTAGTAATTATTTAACTTTATAGACAATACAGAAAACTCCCCAGTACTGACATTCTGTCTCTAGCTGCCATAAAGTAATTTAATATCAGCTATTTTTCTGAAGCTTTGCCGGACTGAAGTTAACCTCCTGTGCTTCAGTTTCCATTGTTAAACTATATACATTTAAACAGTTACAAATGTACATGTAAATTTCTGTTCTAATCCAGTAGGGCATGCTGTGGTTACATTTGAAGCACAAACACTTTATAAAATATCTTTTCATTACACATGTCTGTACAAACCTAGTTTGATAGATACATGACATACAGTTATAATACATTTGTAACACAAGCATCTTATAAGTCATGTTGATATTCACCAATGACATATAATTATTTACAAACTTCTAGATAGCTGGTCTGGCAGTATCTCCATCTGTCACATTTCTATATAAATCATGTTGATATTCACAAATGACATATTATTTACAAAATTCCAGATAGCTGTGCTGGTAGTATATACCTTTTTTGACACTTCTTCCCCCCTTAAAAACTCAAGCTAGTTTTTCAAGTGACCCTTGAGAAATGTTGCTTGAGAGAGACAAGCCTATTTGGGAATACATTACACCATTCCATGTCTTGAGATCCCAACTGCCTTTGCATTGCAGACCCCATTACAGTGTTGCACTGTCATATCATACACCTGCTATCCTAGGCTCTACCATAGTAATTTGGGATTTTGCTGGCTGTCCCCATTAGCCTGACGAGTCTGATATGCAAAGCTATGGAACAAATCATCATGGACCTAATAAACAAGAATATAGGGACTCTCCAAACTCTGGATCCCACACAGTTTGGTTTTGTGAAGGGTAGGGCATGCCTGTTCAACTTGGTCAACTTCTTTGAGTCAGTCACCAGGGCTGTGGATGAAGGCAAGTTGGTTAATACAGCCTACCTTGATCTGGCCAAGGCCTTTGATACCATTCCCCACTCAGAAATCATAGAAAAACTCACTAAGCTGGGCATCAACCCCTATATCACTAGGTGGGTTGCAAACTGGCTCACAGGTAGAACCCAAAGTGTGAAAGTAGCTAACTCCAAGTCAGACTGCTGACCATTCATGAGTGGAGTCCCACAGGGTTTGGTCTTGGGTCCTCTCCTGTTTGGTATCTACTTCTCTGAAGTCCAGGCCAACACGAAGGGACTCTGGCTGACAAAATTTGCAGATGATTGCAAGTTGGGAGCTATTATTAGCTCCCCATGTGATGTTGACATCCTACAGAAAGGCCTCAGTGAGACCAACAACTGGTGTCAGAACGATGGCCTTAAGCTCAATGCCAAAAAATGTGTTGTCATCCCCTTTGGGAAAAATCCCCGGTTCCCATGAATTACCACATTGATGATAGTCCACTGAACACAGAAAGTGCTATAAGAGATCTGGGAACACAGGTTGACAGCAACCTCTCTTTTGACCACCACATTGCCACGGTGGTTAGAAAGTCCTATGTGGCACATCTCATTACTAAAGGTTTTGCATCCAGGAAGAAAGAGGTCATTGTCTCCCTCTACTCTTCCCTCATTAGGCCAGTCATTGAGTACAATGCCCCCATTTGGCATGTACCTCACTAAACACCTGCAGCAACTGGAGAGATCACAGAAGTACCTCACAAAGAGGATAGTAGGCCTTAAACATTTGTCCTATATGGACAGAATAAAAAAAACTTCAACTATTCTCTGTCTCATATCGCCTACTTAGAGGCAATCTCTGCTTGACTTACAAAGCCATGTCTGACCCAGCTCTGTTAGAAATGCTAATGCTAAAGAAATCCCAATCCCTCTGCACCACATGCTCCAGAGACCTCAACCGCATTACCACAATCAACAGAACATGCTGGAGGAACAGGTTCATAAGCCAGAGACTGCCAATGCTATGGAACAGACTTTCCATACATGTCAAGCAGAGCACCTCACTGGCCCTCTTCAAGAGAAATCTTGATGAGTGGATGGGAAATAGAAAATTCACCCCAAGGATCACTCCAGTGGCTTTACTCGACAGAGTCACTGGGAACTAAGGTCGGGTGGTACAATTCCAGGGTAATTCTATGGGCTAGGCTTGTAAAGGCTCCAGGGCGATTAGCCTATAAACCCATAAACCTATGAATAAAACAATCAAAATTATCACCTTCTGTAAATTGTGGAAGAAATTTACTGACCTTTATTACTACTGGGGTTTGGTTACTCCCTTCCCCATTATGCAGAATGCTCTGTCTCTCTCAGAGATTTCTCAAATTAATATCTCAAATATTATTGCTGGGATAGCTTGCAGAATGGCATCATTTCTTGTCATCTGACTCTATCCCAGGTTAAACCCCCACTGCTGGAAGCTAGCAGTATTTTGCATCTACCTGTGAAAATACATAGACCTCAGATCTTTGGCAGATGCTGGAAGTCAAAAAACAATTACATCTCTTCACATTTCAAGACTACTAATTCATCATAATCATCATCATCAGCACCCTTTTTCTTATTTTTTTTCTACATGGGGTCAGGGTAGCATGTTAACTGTTGCCAACTCTCTCAATTCAGTGTCATGCACCTGCCTTCTTCAACACTCATGCCTGACTGACACAGATCTTCTTTCCCATAATCCATCCACCTCTTAACTTCTCCCTGTCTGTCCCAAACCTTCCTCACCAGATTGTCTCCTGCTTTTCTGCACATGTCCAAACCACCATAATCTGTTCTCTTTGATCTTTTCTGCAATTGGAGCTACTTGGGCTTCTGCTCTTATGTTCTCATTTCTTCATCTGTCTCACAGTGTGCATCCTACCACCCTTCTCAGGCACTTCATTTCCATCACCTCTAGCTTCTTCAAATGTTCTGCCTTTACTGCCCAGGTTTTTGTACCATACAGTAGTACTGGTTGCACCACTGTCTTGTACACCTTAATTTTCAGCTTCTTTGGCATTTTTCTGTCATAGACTACACCTGACACTCTATGCCAGTTGGCTGCAGCCCCTTTGATTCTAGCTTTGATCTATTCATTCAGACTTCCCTTCTCCTCAACCACCCCTCCCAGATACTTGAAGCTGTTTACCTGTTCCACTATCTTCCCTTCTATCTCTATATCTCTAGTCTCAGCTTCTCTGATTTTCTCAATTTGCTGACATTACCACGGTCTTATCTGTGCTTAGTTTCATCCCATGTGCCTTCGGTTTTGCATTCCATTCTCCTGTCCTTTGCTGAAGTTATAGCTCAGAGTCTGCCTGTATTGCCACATTGTTTTCATACAGCAACTTTGTTGGTCTGTCCCCTCAGACCTGTTTGCTAATGTAGTCCACCACCAATATGAACTGCAGTGGGCTCAGAGCTGAACCCTGGTGTACACCCACTCCCACTGGGAACCCCGTCTGTGAAGCAGAACACTGTTTGTACTTGAGGTATTGAGTCCTTGTACATAGCCTGCACTAATTCTACCAATGTTTCTGAGACTTCAAACCACCACAGTACTGCCCAGATCAGCTTTCTTGGGACCTTGTCATATGCTTTCTCCAAGTCTAGGAATGCCCAGTTGGACTCTCTCCTCATCTCTAGCTTCTTCTCAAGTATCTGTCTCACTGCAAACATTGGGGCAATTGTGCTGCATCCTGATCTGAATGCGAACTACTCATCTCCCATCTTACATTCTACTACTCTATGTATCCACTTATGAATCACCCATCACCAGAGCTTTCATGTAATGTGATAGGGGTTTAATGCCTCTGTACTGTCCACAGTTGTGGATGCCCCCTTTGTTCTTGTACATTGGCACGAGTATGCATATTTTCCAGTCTTCTGGGACATGCCTTTCTCTCTGCACTGCTATTATTACCCTCAAGAGCCATTTTTCTCCTTTTCTCACCCAGCATCTTTATCATATCTGCTGTGACCTCATCTGAGCCTGCTGCTTTCTCTGACTTCATTTTCCTTAGTGCTGTTCTTACTTCTTGTATGGTAGGCTCCTCTTCTTCTCTTATCATAGGCTGTTTCTGGGGCAGTACAACTTCTGTGGTGTTTTCTTCATTCAGAAGCTGCTGGAAATACTCCTGCCATCTACCTCTGATGTCCTGTGGACCAGTGAGCAGGTTGTCACTGGCATCCCTTATGAGGTCTGTGTGACTATGTTCTTTATCTTTCTGTCTTTGCCTTGCAACCTGATATAGTTTCTTTGTGCCACTTATTGAGTCACTTTCCAGAAGTTGGTAGAGTGCCTCTGATGCCCTATTCTTTGATATTGCAACTTCTTTTTCAACTTCTTTGTTAGCCAACCAGTAGTCCTTCCTAGCCTGGTCAGTCTTTTCTTTCACCCACTTCTTCCTGCCCTCCTTCTTTCTTTCTTTTGATGACTTCCTGGACATTCCACCACCAGCTTTCCTTATGTACCTTATTTCCATACCTGGCTTGGCCACATATCTTTCATGTAGTCCTAACACATGTTGTTTTAAGGTGCTGCCATTCCTGTTCATTCTTGTAATTATTTCACTTTAAAGACAATACAGAAAACTCCCTAGTGCAGACATTCTGTCTCTAGCTGCCATGAAGCAATTGAATTTCAGCTATTTTCTGAAGTTTGCTGGACTGAAGTTAACCTCCTGTGTTCCAGTTTCCACTACTAAAATATATGTATTTAAACAGTTACAATAGTGCATGTGCATTTCTGTTCTATTCCAGTATGGCATGCTGTGGTTACATTTTAAGCACAATCACTTTATAAAATATCTTTTCAACACACACCTGTACAAATCTAGTTTGATATATACATGACATACAGTTATAATACATTTGTAACATAAGCATCTTATATGAATCATGTTGATATTCACAAATGACATATAATTATCTAAAAACTCCCAGATAGCTGTGCTGGCAGTATCTCCCTTTGTCACACTTCTATATAAATCATGTTGATATTTGCAAATTACATATAATTATTTACAAAATTCCAAATAGTTGTGCTGGAAGTATCTCCTTTCATGACACCAATGTCAACCATAAAAAAATTGTTAGCCCAAATTAAAAGCAACAACTTCAGCTGCTGATAACCTTCCCACTGAGTTCCTCAAAATATGTGCAGAAGCACTAGCCCTCCGGGTCTCCATTCTAATCAACCGGTCAACAACTGAAAACTATGTCCCATCCATCTGGAAAAAATCCATTATAATACCCCTTCACAAGGGAGGTACTTTAACAAAGTTAACAAACTATAGACCTAGCGCTATCCAATCACCCCTCTCTAAAATCCTCCAGAAATGTATTTACTCTCAGCTTATGAAACATATAACCAAACACAACCTCCTCATCCAGCACAGTTTCAGGCCCAACCACAGTACTGCTATTGCCCTCCTCCACTTCACCAACATAGTAAGCCAATACAGAAATGAGGGCAACCTTGTCTCTTAACTTTTCCTTGATCCTTCCAAAGCATTTGATATAGTTTTGCACCAAAAGCTCCTCTCTGAACTAGCACCTCTAGGTTTCATTTACCCCTCCCTCTCCTGGTCTCACAATTACTTATGAAATCATCAGCAGGCAACTAAATGGGGAAAAAAACTTTCATCATTTCAACCAATCTCTGTTGGTGTCCCCAGGGGGCCTTTCTATTTAATATTTTCATAAGTAAACTTCATACTGCTACATTTACCACTCTCATACAATATGCTGATGATTCAACCCTTATATGCTCTGCCCCATCCATAACAAAATTACACTCAAAAATCTGGCTAAAAAATTCTGACTTGCTTCTTAAATAGAAACCATAAGCCAAGCTATCCAACTTGGAGTCATAATAGATGGCAATCTCAAATTTAATCACCATATACTTCATTCCATCAAGAATGTGGTCATTGTGGTTTTCTGGCAAATTAATGGCAAATCACTAAAGAGTGAAGTTAGAAAATAATGACAGAGATTAGCGTTTCAGACTTCAAACCCTTCAGAACATTCATGCTAATGCAAAAGCTTGTTATTTTATCAACTTTCTAAGTTTATAAAAACAATATTTAAAACCTGTCCCTATATTTGGGCCTTTGTCCCACTTTTATTTATGGCTTTCTCCAGATTTCTTGCTCTAAGAGGTTGAGAGGTATGTTGTGGACTTCAGCTCTGCATTTAATAAAATAATTTCAGAACTTCTTCACTTGAAACTCTCCCAGCTTTCCGTTCCTGTTTCCACTTGTCAATTGATCACCAATTTTATAACCAATAGGAAACAGCAGGTGAAACTGGAGAATTTTACATCTAGCTATTGCATGATCAATACAGTTACCCCCCAGGGATGTGTGCTCTCCCAATTACTATTCTCCCTCTACACTAATGACTGAACCTCTAAGGACCTTTCTGTCAAACTTATTAAATATGAGGATGATACAACTATCATCGGGCTCATCAGCGATAGTGATGAGTCTGCATGCAGATGGGAGGTGGGCAGCTGTCCCTTTGGTATAGTCAGAATAATCTGGAGCTGAACACTCTTAAAACTGTGGAGATGACAGTGGACTTTAGGAGTGGTAATACAATATTATTCCCCCTCATTATATTTAATACTGCTGTGTCAGTTGTGGAATCTTTCAAGTTCTTGGGATCTATATAACCTCCTAGGACTTGAAGTGGGAGACCAATGTAGGGTCCATCATAAAAAAGGCACAACAGGGAATGTACTTTCTGCAACAGCTGAGGAATTTCAACCTCCCACAGGAACTGTTGATTCAATTCTAAACAGCAGTCATTGAGTCTGTTCTCAGCTCATCCATAACAGTGTGGTTTCAATATCTGTCCAATCATGACAAAATTGGTTACATCAAATAGTTAGGTCTGCTGAATATATCACTGGTGCTTGTTTGCCCTCCTTACAGGACCTTTACTATTCCAGAGTTGTGAAAAGGGCAGGAAAAATCATCATGGACACTTCACATCCAGGCCACCATCAGCCAGGCATTATAAATTAATACGCACCAAAACAAGCAGATATAAGAACAGTTTTTTTCCACAGGCCATCAAGTTCATAAACGGTTAACTCAGCTTATTAGGCTGGGGTATTCTTTTTTCCCAAGCCTCTGAGGATTCTGCAGTATTGTTTACATATTATTAATACTTGTTTCTTTCAGAGTTTATTTCAGTATTTCTTGCACTGAGTTGCACTTTGCACCTTGTATGTATATGTATATGTATATTTACTTTTTTTATCTTGTTCTTAATAGTTGCATGTATGCCATTTGACTTGTTCTTAGTTGTATGTATGTGGTTTATGTAATTCATACTTGGACAGTCACTGAAATTGGAGTCAAATTCCTGGTGTGTGCCCATACTTGGCCAAAAACGTGATTCACATTATGTGTCAAAACTCTGGAGTAAAATCAAAACATAGTTAAAACATATACAAAACTTAAATAGATTTGAAACTTTACTTAAACAGCACCTATATCAAAGATGTCTCTGTTCTTCCTGCTCACCCGACTAGCTTTACTCAGATTACTTTAGTCCAACTCTTACAGCCACTTTGCTTCCCAGTCTTTTTGTACCTTATCACTCCTCCTCATGCTGCACTTATTTCCTAAACTCTAACTTTTCCTCCTTCTCTCACATCCCACCAACTACAATTCTTCCTCTGTCCATTTATCTTCATGCTCATTTCCATACATTCTTTCATATCTGCCTTATCATTTTCATAGGATCATAGGATCATACCATGTTACTAGGCTAACAGCCCCAGGGTCCCTACAAGCCTAGCCAAGTTCAACCTGTATTCCCAAGGGTGGCTGGTTCAGGTAAACACTAAAATCAGCACCTATTGCCCCTGTCCAAGAGGGACACAGGTGGAACCCCCAGGGTGAATTTCTGGTTACCCATCCAATCATCCAAATTATGCTTAAATAGGGCCAACAAGGGGCTTTGTTTAACATGAATAGGAAGCTTATTCCAAAGGTGGGGCAACCTCTGTGAGACAAATCTGTCTCTCCAGCAAGTTCTATTGATGTCACATACCAGGTTAAGGTCCTTTAAACGAGTGATCTGTATGCAATTTCACTTGTGAATGTGCAGCATTTCCATTAAAGCTGGGTCAGAGACTGCTCTATATACAAGGCACAAGTCACCTCTGAGCAGTCTGTACAACACAGTACAGATTAAAGTGACAATGATTTCAGTCTGTCCGCATAAGACAGTTCTTGAAGACCCTGAATTTTCTTTGTAAGTAACTTTTGTGATCTCTCCATTTGCTGCAGGTGTTTAGAAAGGAACATACCAAAGGCAGCATTGAATTTTATTATTGGCCTGATGAGGGAAAAGTACAGGGGTGGTTATAACCTCTTTTTTTTTCTGGAGGTAATGCCTTTACTTATGAGATGAGTAATATAAAACGCCCTTCTTACCACTATAGGGGCATGGTGATCAAAGTTAAGGCTGCTGTCGATCTGTGTGCCCAGATCTCTCACCACTGACTGTGTGCTTAGTGTATTGTTATTGGTGTGGTAGTTTGCAGGAGCATCACACTTGCCAAAGGGGATGATAATGCATTTTTTTTGCATTAAGTTTAAGACCATGACTTTGGCACCAGTCATTAGTCTGAGTAAGACTTTCTTGCAGGATGTTGACATCACTAAGGTTTCAATGATCGCTCCCAGTTTGCAGTCATCAGCAAACTTTGTCAGCCACAGCCCTTCAGTTTTAGCCAGTACTTTGGAGAAGTAGATTCTGAACAGTAGGGGTCTCAGAACCAATCTCTGTGGAACACCACTGGTTACAGGTTTGCTGGAGGAGGTGGAGTCCCCTATTTTGACCGTATGAGTTCTATCAATGAGCCAGTTTGCAACCCACCTGACAATATATGGGTTGATACCCAGCTGGGGGAATTTATCAATGATGCCTGAGTGGGGGATTGTGTCAAAGGCCTTAGCTAAGTCTAGGTAGGCTGTATGCACAGATTTGTCCTTGTCTAGGGCTTTGGTGACTGTCTTGAAGAAGTCCACCAAGTTGAACGGCCATGATCTCCCCTTGACAAAGCCAAACTGGGTGGGGTCAAGTGTTTGGAGATTTCCTATATCTTTGTTAATAAGGTCCATGATGATTTGTTCTATTGCCTTGCAGAAAAGACTGGTCAGGTTAATCAGTCTATAATTCCCAGGGTCAGTGTGTATACACCCCCTTTGTGCAAAGGGATGAAGATAGCTGTTTTCCATTCCATTGGGATGAAGCCAGTGATTAGGTTGTGATTGAAAAGCTTGCCCAATGCTGATGCTAATTCCTGTTTTAACCCATGTAAAGCACAGCCTGGGATGTTATCTGGTCCCATAGAGGCTGTGTTTTTGGCCATGGAGTGGGTGTTTAAGACCTGCTCCTCAGAGATACTAAGTGGGGGACAGGTGTTAAGGATGCTTTGCGGTATATGTGTCAGGGTGAGGGGAGTGAAGTTTTCACTGAACCTATCAGCCAGAAGGCTTGCTATACCCACAGGTTCTGTATATCTAGTACTATTAACTATGAGTTCAGTGCAAATCTGGGCCTTACGTTTGAGATTACAGATGTAACTAAAGAGCCCCTTGTGATTATCCTTAGTTAGGGAAACTAATTTGTATTCATAATTTGGAGGACTTCACTAGGAGTCTTATTTGCTTGTTTAAGTTATGGAGGGAGTGTTTCCAGTTTTGAGACCGTTTCGTCCCACTTTTAGACAGTAATTTCTTTCTCCTGTTGTGTATTCTGGTAGTGGCAGTTGGCCACCAGGCAGGTTTGTTTTTCCTTGAAGATCTTGCTTTGGTTCTATCAGGTATAGCAGAGTCAATACAATTGTACAGGTGCTCATATAAAACATTGGTGTATAACTCAGCATAGGTGTCTGTTCCATCAGTGGGAGGAGGAGCTTTAAAGCTATTTATGCTGTCATGAGGAGCTATGAAGCTATTTATGCTGTCAAGTAAGAGGCTATAATTGGCCATGGAGAAGTTTGCTAAGGGGGGGGGGGTCTTGTGTTGCAGTTACTTCTATCAAGACTGATTTCTGGTCAGATCTCACCAGGGATGGCCACACACTGGGGGAGGTGCAATGGTCCCCCCATGTTGGTGAGCACCAGATCCAGGATGGTTGAGCCCCTTGTGGGTGTGTCAACCAGTTGGTCCAGGACATTGGACTTAATGAAGTCCAGGAACCTTTGAGCAAGTGAGTTAGAACACACATAATTTACCAATCAATGGATGGGTAATTAAAGTAATCCAAAACTAGGGCATTTGGTTGTATCGTAATTGACTCAAGTAGATCCAAGTTAGCTGAATGGATGCCCTGATTCATGGAGGAGATCCTATAGCTGGCAATGACCTGAAGAGGAGTCTTACCTACAGTCAATTGCACCTGAAGTAATTTAAGGGAATTGTGCTATTTAACCAATCTAAAGGTGTATTTATCTTTACTGAATATTGATACACCACCGGCTTTAGTTCTCATGCCTTCAGTTTGTGATCTGAACATGTGGAAAGAAATGTAACCTGGTATAGCTGGGGTGATCTCTGCAGCCTTAAATCAGTGACTGCACAAATGTCAGCACCTTCCAAGGTGAGGACTGCTTTCAGTGAGTGCAGTTTCTGGTTTAGACTTCTAGCATTAAACAGCATAACCTTGAGGTTGTTTTTAGAGGGTATTTTTACATCAAGAATTTTGTTCTTGTGACATTGCCTAAAAAAGACACTACGGGGTGGCAAGAGACTTAGCCAGTAACAGAAACCCCAGGGGTGACAGAGGAAGACCATCTCTAGCAAAGCATTGAGGTCTATTGACAATGTCATCCCAGGCTGACAGATACTGGATCCCCTTAGAATGAAACCAGAAACTTAGACAATTGTTGAAGTCAATCAATTTTGTTTGTATTGAGGTATTATCCTAGGTGAAGGTCTGGTTAAGGCTAGGGCTATACCTGCCTGAGACACATAATCAGAGGGCTCAGTCACATCTCTCTTCATATAGTCCAGTGAGGTACATTTCAAGTTGTTCATACCAACATGGACTAAGACAGAGTCATAACAGTGCCTGTTGTTGAGAGACTTCAATGCGTGTGTGATGTGGTGGACCCTGGCACCTGACAGACAGCTGACCATGACTTTTTCCTTATCCAGTCTAGAAGAACATCTGTGTGTCTCGCAACTGAGTTGCCTATTACTAAGATGTTTGTTTTTGTGTTACGCCTTTGGGGCTTGAATGGTGAAACACTGGTGTGTGATATATTATGTGTACTATGTTCTGCAGAGGATGTATTATGTGAATTGTGCTTGTGTTTGTGTTTGGGAGGTCTCTGATATTTAGGTAAGCTTCTGGTAAGGACCTCCGGATATGTAGGTTTATGTGTTGTTGGTTTGGTAGGTGCGGGAGGCGAGGTGTGCATGCTTAAATGACTACTAAGTGAGAGAGCCTGGATTCTAAGTTCTTGATTTAGATGCATCTCTCACATAATGAATTTGTGTGGACTAGAGGAAGTGGATTGTCAGTGTAAATGAGGTAACTGCAACATTGCCTCAGGATGCTCACGTCAACCAGGCTGGTTGAAGAAGCTGTGGGAAATTGTCCGTCCATAATACTAGGTAAGTTGATGCGGTCAGAAAACAGGGAGAGGACAGGAAGGACCAGGTAAAGGAGAGGACAGGAGAAATAGACAAAAAATATGAAGGGCTAGTGGGTAGGATCTGTGTTGGTACCTCAAGAGCTTCTCTGAATGTATCACCTGTCAGTGAGAGACAATCACTAGAGCTCACCAATGGAGCACCAACAGAGTACTAAGGGAAAATTTGCAGGCAGAAGTGTTTGTGTCTATAACCCCCAATGGTGCCCACTGCTGCTTGGCAGTGAGCAATGTGCAAAGAAGCGCAAATGCAGCGCTTATGTAGCAAACAAGAGCAAACTGATTTAAACAAATTAACCAATAGAAAGGCTCAAAATTGAGCCCTGTTTCAACAGCCTTCAATCAGATGACTTCAAACTGCACACTCCTGCCACTAGGGTGCAGGGGAACCTTCTCCAACAAAACATGGCCTGGTTTAGTGCTCAAGTTATACAAACAAAACTTGATTCAGTAGGTCTGAATGTAGTCTATGCTACAGCAAACAAAGTGCAACAATTTCAGAAAAAAATGTTCAAATAAATGATGACATGGTGAAAATGCAGTTCAAAAGTGCAATATACCATGAAAAATTCTACTTAAGTTTTGCAGAGTTCAGCAGATGCCGTGGATTGATCAGATAAATACAGCAGAGCAGTAGTTGGTTGTCAAACTCTGTGGAGCTTTGCTAAAACAAGAGCAAACCCATGCAAAAGTAGTGCTTATGTAGTAAACAAGAACAAACTGATTTAAGCAAATCAACCAATAAAAAAGTTCAAAACTGATTCTTGTTCCAACAACCTTAAATCACATGAGTTCTAACTGCATATTCCTGCCACTAGGGTGTAGGGGAACCCTCTCCAACAAAAGATGGTCTGGTTCAGTGTTCAGGTTATACAAACAGAACTAGATTCAGCAGGTCTGAATCTAGTCTATGGTACAGCAAACAAAGTGCAACAATTTTAGGAAAAAATACAGGCACAATAAGCCTTCAACCAGCAACTTCCAGCTCAGAAGGGCAGAGGCTGCCCTCTCCTCCCACAAGAGTGTAGACCACAAACAATCTTAATGTAAAACACCTAGCCTGAAGCCCATGTGTTTAAACCAAAACTAAGAGGCTTAGAATAACAGTTACAATGTAATCAGGCTGCTAACATGCAGTAATAAATGCAGCAGAATAAATGCAATTGAACACTTTCAAGAACAAGTAGCAAAAACAAAATAAAGTAACAAAGTAGGAAGAAACATAAATATAGTAAAAGCAGCTGAATAAGTGCATTTTTTCCTTTTAAGTTAAGTGGGGAGGGAGGAAGCAGAAGATAATTCAAGAAACTAAGGGGGTGGGCTTCCCAAATGATCTCTCTTTACTCAGTAGAATGAGCTGATGAGATGGGACTGGGAGGAGTGAACAAAATCAGATTTATAGTAGGGGTGGGCAACTCAAAAGCCATGAAGTTTAATAATACAACAACAGGTGGGTGGGTGGCTGGGTGGTAAAAATAAAATGCAGGCAGAGCACAGCAAGCAAGCCAAACGAGCACTCCATCTAAACAGAAATATTTCTAGCTAAATGAGGAATGCTATTTCTCAGCTCCACCCACTAATTAGCTG